>NC_091490.1:30766973-31072294 GCF_947461875.1 Haliaeetus albicilla | reverse complement strand
GCAGCAGCTGGCTTGGTGTCTAGTCACCTTACCTTAAAATAGATGAGCTTAACAGATGAGTTCTTAAATCACAGTTAAATTTAATACTGGTTTTGGAAGTGTCAGCTTTAATTAATGAGTAAAAAATAGTAAAGAGAAAATACCATGTTTTTCTAAAAAGCTGAAGTAAAAATACAATCACTTTTCTGGATGCTTACTGATTTTTTTTTCCCTTCAAATTTGTTTTATTTCCAAGACTTTATGGACCCAAACAATTATCCTGAATACGGAAATAATGGACTGTTAAGGATGACCAAGAATAAAGTATTGCTTGAAAATGTCTAGTTTCCTGAAAAATAAAAATAAGGCAACTGATACTATAGATTAATTGTAAGCTTTTATTTCAGACTGTGTAATGTTAAAACTTCCTAAGAGGCCTATGAAATAATGTTATTTATCTTGGGATTTTTTATTTAATAGAAATAACTAAAAGAAGGGTAAATACAGAAAAAAATAGTTATAGAAGCTTGCATGTTTTGTCCTTAACAAGGTCTTAAAGAATGTCTTTTCCACCCTTCAGTCCCTAGGAAGCTCAGGACTGTGAGAAACCTAGGGCAACTTAACAAAAGCTTGGCCTTCCTTCTAGCTGACCTGCTATGCTCATTAAAACCATTGGACAGTCTTATGTCCTACAGCTCTACGGGAGCCCAGACTCATTCTCCTCTCTGTTAAATAGCCATAAACTGAAGAAGAAACTGTTTGGAGTGATGTAGGCTGTCCTAGGTATATTTTCCTAGACAGTCACCAAGTGCTAACATTATAGATTCCAGAAACATTACTGCTTTTTATAAGTGAAAGTGCCTTTAATAAACATTAATAGAAGTTATTGAGGAATTAAACAAACTGTGTGTTAAATTACACCTGTACCCATTTTTGTACAACTCAGAGTGGCATCTAATTGCTTTAATGTTTTCATGATCAAGTGACATTCAATGGCAATAGATTTTTACAACTCTTCAGAGAGCTTTTTGAATACATACACAGTATGCTCTATTTTCATTGTCTGAGCTCTTAATTCACCATTCAGCCAATTATGCTGGGCTCTCCTAAAAAAAGAGTCCAGGTTTTGTACCAAGTTAAAAGTTCTCTTTTATACATCAGAAATCTTTTTTCCATATATAGCATTCTTATTTCACTATCTTAAAAAGTAAGTGAGGATAAATTCTTGGCAAAACAAGTGATAAAATATTTAATCACTGGTATTTTCTAATTACTTTAAAACCCCAAATCATAAAATTAATGAAAACAGTAAGAAGAGCATAAACTAGGGCATATGAAATGCTAACTGAAATTATCAGGGTTAAGAAGGAATTTGAAGGAAATAGCCGAAAACTTGAAAGCCGATGTTAAGAAATTCCTTATATTTAACAGGCCTATTACAGCCAGAGTGACATGTGAAGCTGAACTTCATGGGAGAGTACAGCTACAATTAAGAGACCACTGGCAACTTTAATAAATCTGCAGAGCCACAGAGTGGTTGGAGGGCTGCTTTCATTTAGGTTTGTAATCTGAGCAGCATTTCCATGGATAAGTGAGCACCAAGGTGATGTACTTTTTATTTCACTGAATACTTGTCATTCAAAGGAGATAATGGGGCTGTAACTCATGATATTGGAATAACTGATGATGAGGTCACTTCTATTTAATAACTGAATTTTGGTTTAGGGGAGTGATTTTCACCAATACGGTTGTGTCTTGGATTTTACCTTCTTCATTAACATTGAAATATTCTTACCCCTGCCTACATTTTCTTTCTGGTTCTTATAATTTCACCTGACTAATCTGCTTTTCAAACCTGCCTCAGGTATTAAATACATACTGTATTTACCAAACTCTCATTTTTCTCAGGGGTTGCCTGATGAGATGTGACATGGGGGGAAAAAGACCCTTCAAGTAGTCCAAAAATAGGTTCAAAGAGGACTCCAAAGTAGGTGCTAGTGATAGAGTGTGGGTGTTTCAGAAGCTGTTGGGTGTTACAGACATGAGTCACAGCAGCAATTGAGTCCTCCCCATTGTCAAGGTAATAAAAATCATAAACATTTGTAACAGAATTTGAGACAGTATTTTTTTTTAGAGACAAGGAAGAATCTGTCACAATGCAATAATTCTTTACATTGTTTGACTGGCTTGGACTTAAAAAACAGTGATGAAGATTTCACAGGTTCCCATATAATCTGTTCCAGTATTTCACTAGTATTTCAACAGTCTTCACTATTAGAAAGTGTTCCCAATGATCCAACCTCTGCATCCCTTTCTGCATTTTAAGCCCCGTAGCACTGTGAATTCCTCTTCTTTTTTTCAGTTGTCTTTTACGTATTTGAGGACTGGTATAATTTTATCATATATCCCTTCAGTCTTCTCATTTCTAGATCAAAGAATTCTCATTCCTATGGCCCTTCTTTTAGGTCCTGACAGAACTCCATATCCATAGCAGTGAAGAAAGTAGGACTTTACAGCTATCTCACTGAAGCATAAATTTCACGGACTGCCATAGATTAAAATTTCTAATTTAGTCAGTGCTTTTGACACCTGCCTATAAAAAGGCCTTCTTAGTTCTTAAGCCATTGATTCAACCTGTGACACTTACTACACATTGATTCATAGACTCCATTAAGAGGACTTTACAGAAATGTTTTCACGATACATGGGAGGGAAATCTCCAGATGAATGATTTATAAAGGGCTGTTGTAAATAAATGGCAATGAAACCTCCAATGTGGGCTTTTTAAAAAGACCTAATTATGATTTGTACAATTACTAATAAATAATGGTATGTGTTAGAACCCTAAATCTTATGCTTCTTGGACAATATCAGTCTTTGCATATTTATATTTAAGTCCACTGGCTTTCAGATTGTGGTCCACAGACCCATAGTGATAGAGTATATATATTATACATACATATTCTGTATATAGGTACTGTATCTATGTCATATATATATGTAGTATAGCATATTTTGTTAAAGTATTGTTTCTGAATGCTTATTTGATAATAAGGGGAAAGCAAGTACAGGGATATTGTAGCATGTCATTATCACTAGGAATTCATATTAAGAATGTCAGAAATGAAGTCTGATTGCCCCTCACTGCATAAATCTTCACTGTTGTTTCCGGGCAACCAGGCATCAAATGCCACAGAGGAAAATGAATCCATTAATACTGGCCTTGTTGGTCTAATGAACTTTGTTTATAATGTGTTTCATGTTTTAAATGTTTGTTGAACCTTACAGCCCTTCCTTCCTCCAAATATATGTCATTCCTTCTACATGGTGATCCAAAGAGCAGTTACCATAAGAAGACATCGTTTTCGGTTAAAACTGTGTCAGAGATTGATATAGAATTATGGCCTGGTTCTTTCTTCTTCTGTGATAAATTACTGTATTGTGGCACAAGAATCAATGATGTGGTGCAATGAACCCAGTGATTGCTGTGATCACTGCGTGTCCTCTTGAAAATCATGCAACACCTTAAGATGTATTACAGGCTGTATTCTTCAAAGTTAACAGATAGCATCCAGATGTGGATTTAGTGAATCAGCAAAATGGTTTCTTAACAGGTTTCAAATTTACTGTCATTCATAAGAGGACTCAAAAATGAGTTGCTGTGTCTGACACTGAACGGCATCCAGAAGAGGAGAATTTTATTATTTCAGTTTCTGAATGTGCTCCATATATACTATATTTCCTATTCTTACTACAATTTATAGATAATAAATACAGAATTTCCCTTAACACTTAAACATTACTGTGTGAAAAACAACATAGGAACATTATTAGTAGCTAGGCTTCCTTCCCCAGGGACCACTGAGTAGAAAACTGAAAATGAGTTACACCCCTTGTTGCTGGCAGCATTTGAAAAGGTTTGGTGAGAAAGGGGCAGGATAATTTTCACAGCAGAAAGGCTTCCTAGCACACCGGTAACCAGTTTCACTGTTCTCATGTCACCTTCATAAATCACATTTGGCAGGCTGTGTTAGCGCTTTTTGATGACCTTGACCTTACTGCTCAAGTCGTGGTTGGATTCCTGCAGACATCATCCCCTCAGATGAACTCAGAGCATCTGAATTCCAGTTTGAGGACAATGTCTTGTTATTGTGAGAGTGGAATAAACAGCACTGGTATGTGGTAAGCTCTACCCCAATCACTGGATGCAGGAGCTGAAGGGAAGCTTTGCTTTTGCACAGGAAGCCCAGACCCAATGGGCCTCCTCTGAGCAGAAACCCTGTGTGAAACTCATCTTGGTCATACAACTCAATACCCTTTTCACAACGCCTAAAGATGAGGCTAGCTGTGGTCCCAACAGTAATGGAGTCTGATAATTCATTATAAAACAAAGCTTTACTGAGGCAGTAGGAAAGATGAGCAACAATGTGCCTATATTGCAACTCACCCAATCACCGACACCAAACACAGGATCATAAGCAATGCCATGGCTCCAGTGGACTGCCAGGGACACTTGGTGTCCGGGTCATCTGGCAGCCACAGCCAATTGTGCAAATGCCCTTTGAATGTGGGCAAGAGTTGCCCTGCTCCTTGGCTCCACCAGGGGCAGTGTGATTGGAGAGAATCATTCCTTACATGGATAATGTGGGTGACATCCTCCCTATGCTGCCCTTAACTGGTCAAGGGCAGGGTGTCATGAGGCAGGGTGTCACTAGCTCAGCTGGCCCGCAGCTGCCCAGAAGTATCTGAAGCAACAGGGGGAAAAACACGGATAAGAAGTCATTTCTCTGAGTACATCTACAAAAAGAAGAGGAGGGTAGAGTTATGCTACTTCACTGAAGGCAGCTATGTGCAAAGTTAGATGGTTCTTTCAAGTTACATATATATACAAGATATTGCATAAGGGAGTGCTATCTAGCTATTATTAGCAGGCAAGTTGCAAAAGGCAGCAAGTACAAGAGCAAGCTCTGAGTCATTTCCTTCTGCTATGTAAATGTCTCACAGAGCCGGGAAATAGCAACTCTCTTAACTCTCAGCCTGGAAGCCCTGCAGTACTCATGTCAGTGCTGGAAACATTCTATCCGCAGCTAAGCTTGCCCATGTAACCATATAAATACATTTTTTTTAGGCATTAAAAAAAGCTTAAAAAACTGCTTTCACCTTACAGAAAGCTTGATTAGATCATAGAGAACAATATAGCATGCGCAGCTGAAACTCTGTAGTACAGGTACCCCCAACAGACAAGATAGGAAGTGACAGGAGAAAGCCTGCCCCCTCCCAGCAGCCTTAGGGGACATTCGCCCCCAAAGTCACTCAACCGGTCACACGCTCTGCTGTGATTTGCTGGTAGCACCAGCCACGCCGTCCAGTTTACCCAGAAGCACATCAGGCCTGGGAGGCCCTTCCCCTGCCTACATGGGGTGGCGTCATTTTGTTTTGGACTCCATTTTTTGACAGTTTTTTTCCTGGTCCAAAGATAGTGGGCAGACAATCACAGGGCTGCCTGAGAGTGTGTGGCTATGAAGGTGTCAAGAAATGGCCATCAGCCAATCACAGAGCGGTATCACTTTTAACCAAATGGCTGCTCCCTGCCATAAAATGAAGTCTGAAACACTGCTCAGTGCAGTGCCAAACAGAAGGGGTTTTTTTAATTTAATTTGCCTTCTGATATCCCCTTCTTGTATTCAGTATGACAAGGAGAAAAGCGAAGGGAGACTGTACGTTGATAGAATAAGATTGTACTTTTCAGATCCTAGCAGCTGGCCCTCTCACTTGGAATATTGCCCTAGAAAGTCCAAATAAAAGAAAATTTGGGACCCTGAACTCAGCCAATAGGTTTTCTTTTGTCAACTGCAGTACTTCAAGCACCACACATAATGCTCACATGCTCCTCTACTGCATCCTATAAAGCACAAGCCCTTGTTTTCCAGAGGAGTGGTGGAATTACCTGCCCAATTTTCACTCATTTTCAATGTAATTTGATTTCATGAAGCACTTTGAAAGTGGGACAACACAGAGTCAGGTAACAGTAACAAGGGACTCATATTTTTGAAGGCTGCTATCAGGCTGCTGCCGTGTCTCTCCTGTTTCTGGTTTGTGCTGACAGAGCTGTACCTGTTGCAACAGGTCATGCAACATATGCTCGCTAGCCAGGTACACATACCTTTCCCACAGCAAAAATGTCACTGGGATGTTCATTCAGTAGGATGGACCTCTGCATTTCCTTTTCTATAGGAAAAATACTGCTAATATTTTAATGACTCTGAGGCTTGAATTATTAGCCTACTATAAACTTAGAAAACTCTATAGACAGAAATAGTTATTCAGGGCCATGTAAATCTGGAAGCGTATCTGAACTAGCTTGATATTTTGGAATGTCATGATGTATTTAGAGAAATTTTTAATTCAGTTGAAGATAGTTATTTTCAAACTCCTGGGCAGGAATGAGTCTCTGCAGGCCTGAGCTGCATTTATAACAAGCTCTTTAAGGGGCTTGTCTGATTCTAGGCTCTAGCAAAAAAAGAGTAAATTATTGATGAGTAGGAGTGCAATTCCATCTCCAGAGTCTTCTGGTCAAATTAATATAATTGATACATCCTGAACTAGCAATCACTTTTTCATATTTATGTCACTTCCATATCATTTACCTATAAGAAAAAAGGCAACCACTAGAATGTGGCTGTACTATATGGTCACATCTACAAAACTGGAAAAGGATTTTAAAAACACCTCCACCTTATTGGCCTCATATTTCCTATTTGTAAATCATGTAGCTGTATACCATGTACAGATAAGAAATATAAAAGGCATGAGCAATAGGGAAGGGTCTGTGCTAATGTGGCAGACAGCTCAGCCATGCATTTAGACAATGCAGCGAGCAAGGATGCTAAAGGATCTAAAAAGCTGGTCTGATTTAAAGTGTTGGCTATCATCTGCAAAGTGTCAAAACTCCATGTTGGTATCAGTGAGATAAAGATGTCAACCTCTTGTCCTCCTTCTTGCCATGACTCATTGTCAGTATGAAGGAGTAACAGAAGAAACTTCTTCAGATTAACAGTAGCAAAGTCATTGAATTGAATCCAACCCCATAAAAAAAGCTCTCCAAGGTACTGTGCATGCAGGGACCCAACACACTGAGTTTGAGCAATCATATGCCAGAAGCCTGTCTGCTGAACAAAAGTGATTAATGTAGAAAGTTAGGTGACTTGACAATTAGAAGACGGTCATATTGGTTTCATACAGAGAAGCATTACTGTTAGGCTAGCATACCTCCTTCTGCATTCCTACTGCATCACCACATTTGATGGAGTTAGCTTCCTGTGATTTAGCCAAAAGTGTTTTGACAATAGATTCTTGAACCCTTAAGACTCAGAGTAGAGTTTGACATGTAAAAAGCAATTAGTGTGTGATTCATTAATCTTGTGCTGAACAGTGGACGGCTCATGGCTGGGTGGAATTAAAAATAGAGGGAAGAAATTAACATGCTTTATGGTTTATCATCATATGCAATGTCGCTATTGCTATCATGCTTTTCTAGATGACTTTAATATTCATGTTAAACAAACTGGAAACTTTTCAGATCCTGCAGTAGGATAGGAAAAAATCTGTCCAGGAAAAAATTTCTGATTACAAAATGTTTCCTTTCTTGCTGTTACGGGTTTTAGATTTTTATTTTTATTTTTTACATTAATCTGCTCTATCAAGAGAAAAGGAAAATTACATGGAAGAAACAAACTGCCTTCAGAAACTCAGATTAGCTAGAGTATTGATCTGCTTTCTCTCCCTGTTTCTAGAGTATATGTGTCAAGAAATCACTAGCCAAAAGCAAGTCATGAAAAATTTAGCAAGATGGAGTAATATTTCACTAATGTTGATCACAGGTGTAGAAAAGTTGTAGTTCCATTTTAGGAATGGAAGCATTCTTGTAATTTTGTTTGTTTGTTTGTTTTGTTGATGCTGTTTAATTTAAGTATTCTAACAATGTATATTTTGCTTTGTGAACAAATATTACTGTGGTACATTCCACATTTCACCAGATAAACCTAAACTTCAAATTGATGTCACCATGCTTTGTCATTAGCATTATCAAAATATACTGTCAGCTGGAAAATAGAAGTGGACTGGATTCATAGCAAGAATCGTTCAAGGCATCAAAATTCTCTGCCAGTGCAAATGCTCTGATAATTTTTTTCACCATTTCTCTCTGACTGAGCCCAACTTGGTTGAGAGTAAGCAATGTTTTCTTCTAAGTAGACTGTCCAGTGTCTTGACAGATGTAAACTGAGAAGTTACACAACAACCAGCAGACTTTAACAGATCTTATTATTGAAGTGTTTTTTCAGACTTGCAATAACATCCTGGAATCAACCTGAGTTCAGTTTATTTTGTTGTTATGACACTAAATGCTTTCCTTGTACAAGAACTGTTTTTAACGCTGCATAGTATACAAAGCAGGATTGTACAAAAGAGCTAAAGTGGGCAAACAAACTGACCAAAGATCATTAATCTTGTAGTGAATTTCTCAAACATAAATAGAGAATAACCTGTGGTGACTGTGATCACTGATATATTTTGTATGCTAATAAGATCAAAGGGACAGTTCTTGCAGCCCTGAGAACCAAATTAATGGGTGAAAATACTCATGTCTGAAATTGCATGGAGATGTGTAAATTTAAAAAATTGCTGTTTAGCTGGGGTAAGATCAAGCTTTAAAGAAAATAAGAGCATAGAGATGGATAAAGCACATCCTTTAAGGATGCATTCAGAAAAGCAGGAATATTTTTGGTCTATATTTGCACACTGCAGTCACCCTACAGCCAAGGTCATAAGAAAGCTCCTAGGAAAACCAGCTCAGAATAATAACAATAACATTAGCAAAACTTAACAGTGTTCAAGGCATTCATAATGTATTTTAAAAAATACCCACCCCCCCCCCAAACAAAAAAACAGGATTCTAAACCACCAAGAAAGCCTGAGGGTTAATTGAATTACAGATTAGAGTGATAGGATTAGTGACTATGCCTTCTGAACAGTGTCATTCTATCAACACAGATCATGTTCTGAAACAGGGAATCAGATACGGTATATTCCCAAGTACCAATTCTGAGCCAAATTCTACTATAGTTGCAGTCAGTGGGAATTCTCGTGCAGTGAGAGCACCAAAATGAATAAAAGAATTATATTCCAGATGTAAGGTATTGGAAAAAATAGCTACTTATTAAACAGTCAGCTTTTTGGAAGGATCATAATATTGTTATTGGTAGCAGACAGATAAAAGTTTTTTCTCTTGTTTGACTTTAGCTGGATTTCACTTTCATTTCAGACTGCGTACAGTTATTTTGTGGTTAACAATTGTAGCTCAGAAATACATCCCAGTAGGTTGCACATTGCCTCCACAAGGAATATCACTTGCAAGGAATACGTAAACCAGAAGTGTGAAACTACTGCCGTGATCGAGACCTGAGTTGGAATAGTATGTATCTACTGCAAGGATGTCTTCTGTCAGTATAAAATATAGATAAAGAAAGAAAAAGCTGCTCTGATCTGGCAGAAATGAGGGGCTTATAGTAGTACAGATTGAACAGCCATATTAAAGTCTTCAGTCTAATAAGTAGTCCATATCATTTCTGAGTGTACAAAACTCAATATCTACATCTAATCAAGAAAACTTGTAAGGACATCCCACTTATCAGTAAGCCTATAAGAAATTTCAAGATTTGCTAAAGAATAAAAAAGTTCATTTCTACTTCTGAAAAAAAAAAAAGCACTCTTCACTTCTCTATAGGTTTCAGTCTCCAGACTTTTGCTGTCATCATACCTCCATGATCTTATTTGCATAAATGAAAAAAAAAAAAGCCTCCCCACGAAAATAAATTGCCTACAGTTAAACAAGAGTACCTCTCATTTTAATTTTTAAGTTTTTTTTCAGTCACAATCTTGACTCTTATTAAAACAGGAAAAGTGTTTCTTATCAATAGTAGGGTGGATAAATACTTACAAGATTGCCACATGGCCACAGCATTTACAACTGACCTTTTTTCATCTCAGTCAGAAATACAGGTCCATTCCTTGATTGCTGTGGGAAAATGGAAGGATTTCTAAGTTGCTATATACTTCAGGTATCAGTTAGGAAAAAATACTTCTCTGACCAACCATAGGGTGCCGACATTTCAACCAAGATACTTACACACCTCTCCCAAAGTATAAGTACAGTTCTGAAGGAAGATGATATTTTCTTTTTAAAGATAATTTTGGTTTATCATTAGTATGAAGCTCTTGACATCACAGAAAAAAACGTCTTAATGAAAGGCATACTTAACATTTGTGACTATGGTCACACAGAAGTGACCTAATCATATTTTTATCTATATTCGTTCATACCTCAGAAGTGACCCCTTCTTATTCAACAATGATTGCATTGCATTTTCTGGGTTATAAGAAGCCATGTCAAAAAGGGTTCTAGCTTGCCTTTCAGCATTTTTTATTCTAGCAGGGCACCCCACTATAACAGAGGAAGGAATCTGTGTTTCTACACCCCTAACCACTGCAGTAGGATTTTAAATCAGAATTTACTAACATGATTATTGAGTATTTCATATCAACAAAACTTAAGTTCTTCAGTCTATCAGTATTACAGATTTCTAGACATGTAACATCTTCCTGAAGCTGATTGAAAACATGGAAGTTGTAACAATGTCTTCATTAATAATGGGTATGTTGATTCAGTGTGGTTCTGTGTTGTTTGTTTCTGGCAATACTATTCCTTTCAGGATTATTGCACTTGTTTTTAATGCCAGAAAATAGTTGGTAGGAAGTCCATGATAAATCTTCTATGCACAGGTAATTTATTTGAGGCTAGTGTTGGTGGAGCAGTTCACTAGATACTTGAATTGGCCCTAGGTCAAACAAGGACTGCACATGCATATTTCATAGCCTAGGAGTCAAAGTTTTTTTATTTTAAGATTAAGTGGTAAATACCATGTAACACCAGAATGTTCCCTGGAAACTGTGTATTGGGTTGGCAGGTGGCATGAAAGACTGGTTAGTAACTAGTGACCTCTATTTTGGGAAGACTGCTTAGCACAAGAGCTGCTGTGATCTTCCCTGTACCATCTATCTATTTTGATCTGAAGTGTGTCATTTGGCAGGTGACTGCCTTTCCCCAGTCATTTTTTTGGGACTGACTACTGAATGAGTCAGCCAACTTTGGGGGATGAAGCGGAAGATATATTGCATAGACATTACAAGGAATTGTTGATGCATTTGATATTTTACCAGCATAGAAAGCTGATTAATTTGATGATGTTGTTAATTTTATTTGTTCATTGATTTGTTGTTGTTCGTTTATAACTTTGAGTTGCAGATGTATAGGGTGTGCCTTGTGCTACTTAACAGTCTAGTTAAGAAACTGTATGCAATTAAAAACTTACATGGTTTAACTCTTTCTTTCCTGGATGGCATTCTCTGAACTTGAGGAGCCCTCAGAGTGTATAAAAGCAGCTATACAATCTGTTGCTTAGTAAGTAACACTGCTTGTAACTATGGCCTGCGTTGGAACACAGCTACTTCTCTATGTTCTTTTTCTCCTCCTCCTTTTTTTAAAGGGCTATCAGAATTTTGGTGACCCAACATGAGAGTAACAATTGATTGGCCAGGGTAGAACCTGATCAGCTCCTCAAAAAAAAACCCAAACCAAAACCCCCTATACTTGTCAGAATGGTGAAAGGAAAAGTTTTTTCAAGTTGTTAGGCATCTTAGATATCTTCTTGATTTCTAATCTGATTGAAACCAAGTGGACTTCGATACTTAGGAAAGTTTTAAACCTGTCCACACAAGGATGATTTTCATCCCCTAGGATTTGTTCAAATAAAACTGGGCTTCCCTTAAAAGTTCCATTTTCCTGAATTTCCTCCCTCCCACGATCCAAATGGTCTTTAGACATAGTGGACCAGGATGCTGAAGTGGTGGTAAGCATAATCTCAAATGGCATGTTTCATCCTTTCCCTGCACTTTCTGCAAGTCTGTACCTTGTTGCGAGTTTCTACCAGCAGTCTCCTGCAGATCTCAAAGGCTTCATTCCTGCCTGAAACACAATGCCTGCTGGACTCTTGACATGACTTCATGACCTGGGCTGCTTTAACAAAGGTCATTATCACACCACAGAACATAGATAATTGCATCATCATCTAAGTTACAAAGCCCTGAAGTTTCTAGCCTATGTAAGAAAAATGTTCTGACACCCTTGCCTGAAAGATGGTGAAGTTAGCAATTCAACTTCATCTACAGGCCTTCCTTGTTGTCTCCTCCACAGAATGAAACCAGGAACAAAATAATTAGCTTCATGAAATATAAAGTGTCTTCCTTTTTCTGAGCAGTACAAGCATTTCTGAGTGTTATTCATTTATAAAATGCCTTTCCAAAAGCATTTAATGAAGGAAAGATGAAAGCTAATGGAGTTGTAGTTGAATGTTGCTTTTTTTTCTGATTTAAAATATACATTCATTTTCTTTTTTCCTCTAGCTTATGTCCATATATCATTTTGCCTTACTGCTCTAAAATGGGAGTAGTGGTGTGCAACTCTGAAAAGTGTTCTCATTATTTTTACCTTACTATCACACAATTCATGATACATTGTATCAAAGATGCTACATAAAAAGCAAATTAAAATTGAATTGCAGTAAAGCTACTAAAAGAAGTCATTGCACTTCAAAGGATTTACAACTAAGTATGTTATGTGGTGGGAATGGACAATTAAGTGCAAAGAATAAGTATTAGTGTCCTGGTTTGTAATAACTGTTGAATGTGTGATCAAGTGTACTTCATTTGATACATTTAATTGCAAATAATATTGATGATTCATGTATGTTCAAGGTTGCCTCAGTGTGTGGAAAATCTTTTCACTTTCCTACAAGATGGGATGGAGTAATAGTTTCTTCTATGCACATGCTTCAGTAATGGATTGGTTGGCAATAACTTCCTATACAACCACTATTTTTTGACACTATCCTTGTGTTTTCATATCTCTTATGGAAGAATTCAATAACTGGAGAGGGAGTAAGGCTGGCATTATGAACTTTTCAGGAAGGCGATTCTGCAGTAGTTTGCCATCTAAAATGACTTACATGAATCACTTGGTACATTTAGAGAATTCAAAAGATTTTAGATATAATACTCCATTGATTCTGTTGCTGGGAAAACTGAAATTTTACAGTGTTACTGATATATCCCATTAAAAAATAATAAACCCCCTCCTTCTTCTAAAGCGAAGCTTGCTTTTGCATTATGAGAAGCAAAATATTCTATTTTAATTATTTCACTAGTGTACTTTTTAGGGGGGTAGCCTTGCCAGAAGAGGTGGAAAGTGTATTTTTTTCCAGAAAGTAACACGAAACCCTGCAGTATTTCCAGTTCTCCTGCAACTGACGTGGGTGGGGATTGAAGCTTTAGGAGTTATAAAGGAGAGACAGATGAAATATCCAATATTTGTGACAAATAGAGAAATCCAACCCTGTCCTCACAGCATGTGTGTTTCTCCCCAAAGCTGCCAGTTGATACCTGTCCTTAGCAAACAAACAGCTTTGAGCCTTCCAGTGCTTCATGACTAGAAAATACTGTGTGTCCATCTGATGGAGTCCAGGTGAAATACTAATAATGCTAGTGGCAGAAGAAACTGGGAAAAAAATATAACAAAAGGTAACATGAGAAAATTAATGTTCCTGGCCTCATTCTCTTTACAGACCTGTTATCCACACTTAACCTACCCTGTCTCAGCATCTACCTCAAGACAGAAAGTGATTAAGAATATTAGCACAATATTTCTGGCAAAAAAGTTTCATGAACAGGCTAAAGATAGAGATTTAAACTGTAATCGGAAGTTTGATGTAAGGATCTTTATTGTATTCATTTTCAGTTCTTGTTGCACTCCTGGAATACAAGACGACGGTAACAGACGACTGATTCTTCCATTGATTTGTGTATACTGTTTTTCTTTGTTGTAAGAGCTTGAGGACTAATGACCTTTCAAGAGCCATTCATTTTAGGGAGCTTAATTCTCTAAAGACTGCTATCATTTCCTAGACACACTATGTCAAGTTTCTCAGACTTTCATAATAGTTTCCTTTTGCCTTTCAGCATGGATCTGAGCTTTCCCAGCCTGAGGTCATAGTATTGCTTAATCGCGGACTGAATCAATCTGGACAAACTGATTAATTATCAAGCTGTCTGTCGTGGTTTAACCCCAGCCGGCAACTAAGCACCATGCAGCTGCTCACTCAGTCCTCCCCCCTAGTGGGATGGGGAGGGGAATCAGAAAAAAAAAAAGTAAAACTCATGGGTTGAGATAAGAACAGTTTAATAATTGAAATAAAATATCGTTGTAATAATAATAATATTGATAATAGTAGTAGTAGTAGTAATGAAAAGTAAGATAACAAAAAGAGAGAGAAATAAACCCAAAGAAATAGAAGTGATGCACAATGCAATTGCTCACTACCCGCTGACCGATGCCCAGCCAGTCCCTGAGCAGCGATCAGTGTCCCCCCAGCCAACTCCCCCCAGTTTATATACTGAGCATGACATTCTGTGGTATGGAATAGTCCTTTGGCTCGTTTGGGTCAGCTGTCCTGGCCATGCTCCCTCCCAGCTTCGTGTGCACTTCCTCACTGGCAGAGCATGGGAAACTGAAAAATCCTTAAGCTAGGATAAGTGCTACTTAGCAACAACTAAAACATCGGTGTGTTATCAACATTGTTCTCACACTAAATCCAAACCACACTGTACCAGCTACTAGGAAGAATATTAACTCTATCCCAGTTGAAACCAGGGCACTGTGCTACACTTAAACTTTGCAGGTAGGTACTGTAAAATCTTTGCCAGATTTGAATATAGTCAACTGAGTACCTGAAAACTTTCAGTTAATCGGCAAAGTAAGTTTCTCAGCCTATCTTCACATGACGTCTAGTGAAGTACATTCAAGCCATATTCAAATGTAAATAAGATTAATTCAGAGATGTACATTGTTTTGGTACATGGATTTGTAGTGAAAACTGGCCATGTGTATTTATAACTTCAATATGGGCTTTTTCATGGAAAGCAGAATGTCTTGGCTTTTCTTGCTTTTTTTTTTTTTCCATATAATAAATTATTTCTTCTTTACTTTTGTTTCAATGTTGTATTTTAAGCTTCTTCAAAAAGAAAATGCTGTACTTCTCTTCTCTTACAGGAAAGAATTTCAAAGAAGACAAACTTCCACTGATGCTACCAATGGAACAATCCTGATCTTGATAAAAAATTTTGTAGTAAGATATATATCAGTCACAGTGGTCTCAAAGAGTTATATGGTTGGGATGAAACAATTAATTATGGGGTTTATTACTGAAATGAATATTCATGTGAGATAGTCTTAGGGAATTTACTGGATACAGGTATCTACTGTTTTGTTGTTTGGGCTTTTTTTGTTAAATATTTGATCTATTCCAAATAATTGAATACAGCAATCCAAAATTCAGAATTCTAATATCCCTTGTAAAGAAACAGTTCTACAAGTTTGAAAAGTACTTCCTTGCATACTACACTAAGTTCTTATACCATGCTACTGGCATCATTTTCATCAATCTTTTTTATGAAGAAAGGGTGATAAGAAAAGAGTTTATGGTTGGGGCAGGGGGGACGGCTAGTGTTAATCTCACGTAGTTAAAGCATTGTTTTTGATCTTTAGAAGAACTAAGTAACAGCTAATGCTAATTGAGCATTTAATGGCCCTATGAATATCAAGAATTTAAAGATCTACTTATGCATACTGACACTGCTAATGACAGAATATTGATGCATTCATCATGAAAAAAATCAACCCTGAGAAAATACCTTCTCCACTCCAAATGTGCTTTAAAATATTTTTAAAATAAAGAGTTTCCCAGTGAGGACTACTACTCTACTCTATAGTAACTGGAGGAAAAAAAAAAAATCTTTATTCTGCCTAAAGGGGCAGAGCAAGGGGGTCTTGCATATTTTGACAACACTCTTCTAGGCTTTCAGATATACGACTTTCATCTGAAATTAATTTTAACTCAGTTTTGGGGGGGATTCCAATTTTTTTTTTTTCAACTACAATAATCTTGTATGGCTTGTCACTGTCTAGTTATCAGTCCTTATTCTCAAAGCTTTCTGTAATAAAGTATTTAGTCAGGAAACTGCTTGGACATCTATCAACATAAAATTATATTATTATTGCTCTTGATAATAATGATATTTTAAAATAGGTGGATATTATAATTTCATTCATTTTAATATAATCTTTTTCTGAGTAGTGGAAATTAGCACTGTTGGACTTTGCCCAAGGATAAAAAAACTGCTGCTTCCTGGATTTAGTGATTTTTTAAAGAATCCTCATTTTTAAACCTCAGAATAGAGCAGTTCTGTGAGTCTACTCAGGCTATACACTTTATCACATAGGGCTTACAGTAAGGATCTACAATTTAGAAAAGTCAGATGGGTAACACTGCTGCCTTTCCAGAGGTTACTACTGAAGATAATATCAGTGCCGAAGTAATTATCCTCAGGATTTTGTGTAGCCTTTCTGAAGTGTACCAATTAGTGACACTTCAGCCTGAAAAGAGGTGGAACTCCGATCTGGCAAATTAACTTGTTGCCAGACAATAGGAAATTGTTTGTATTTCCTGGTCAGTTACACACTTCCTTAGGTAATTGAGATTCTTATCAAATGTCTGAAGTCTGCACCAAAGCTACTTTGGTGGGCTTGGGAAAGGAAAAATATAACTTGGAGCTTCTGAATTTACTCTTTGCTCTGAGATGAATTGTCTCTGATATGAAACTCAAGACATTAAGCATGCGTTCAGAGACCATATTCAGGAAGCAATCAAGACAGTCATTTGTGGAGATATCTCTGAGGGTATCTACTCATTTTTCAGCTGGGATTAAAAATCAGATACAATGCTGACTTTCATATCAAAGATATTTCATCTCAGAGCAAAGAGTAAATGCCTGCCCTAGGATGGCTGTGTTCAGTTCAGGCCTTTCCATCTCAAAACTATGCAAGAAATGTAAAAGACATTTAGAGATATGAATCAGGGCTCTGCTTGACACACAGAGATGGAATAATATCGGCTGACTGACAAAGTTATCATCTCTATCTGTCTGTAGCACCGACAGTGCACGGTCAGCTCAGATGCTCATGAATCAGCTGTTTTAAAACACGGTAGCAGTTTAAAGTAACACATAAGCTTGGCCATCCTATAACTTCTCTGCTTGTCAGTCAGATCTTTCAAACTGATTAGGAGCATGTGAAACTCCCGTGTGAAGCAAGATTGAAAAGATGAAGACTCCTTGCTTGATAAGGAGTGGCACAAGTGACAAATGAAAGAGAACATGGCACAAATATACATGGTAGTGAATACAGAGAGACATAAACATGGATGTTACCCCTTCTGACCAAAGGAAAGCTGAGGATGGCCTGATGACAGGGAAAGGTGGCTGTTGCAGAGAGAGGGAAGGAAACACCTTGCCCTGCAAAAGCAAGCACAGAAGATGACACAGGAATTGGAGAGTGACACAGGAACAGAACTTGTTGATCAACATTGTTTTGAGGGCCCAAGGAGATTCAGGAGAAAAGACTGGGAATATATGTAGAAAACAACAAAAATAACATTGGTCATTAAGTTAATAAGTTAATAAGCTAATTGAGTAAACTAATTAATTTAATGATTTTAAAAGTACTGTAATGTTATATAGAGTCTTGGAAGAGGCATGTCTTTGCTTTCAGAATATAAGAAAATGATCATTCCCTATGAGAAAAGAAGAAGTTCCCCCACCCCTAAGGAGTTAAGTTATGTTGTAATTTGCGGTAAAAAAGCATTGTCTGAATGAAGGAAGAGAATGCAAAGTGTCCAAAGTCCTGTTCAGTCTGACAAATCACAATGAGTAAAGGTCAGTATATGAACAAGTGATTTTCCACTGACTTCTCGGTTAAGAACCTTAAAGATTTCTGTTTGTAACTCTTATCTCAAAAAAACCTCCACAAAAACATGAAGCATATATAATGCAAACAGTTTAATTTGGTTTCTCTACTACAGAATGAAGAAAAAAAAAAAGCATTAGTAGAACCAAAGAAGCTGTTAGGGTATCAAGTACATCAGTAGAAAGCTGATGGAGAAGGATCTAGATGTCAGGAGGAAACAAAGGAAAAGGAACAATCAGGAATATATCCCAATTTAACTCCATCTTGCACAGTTTCAAAGGCCACTCCAAAGCCACTCAGGAAGGTTTGTGCTTAATATTAGACTAGAATTCAAATCATCATATTACTGAACCTTGTAAAGGAAAAGGTGACCCTGATTTACTGAAGAGGTTACGTGCATCAGGATTTCAGTCTGGATGGACAGTAAATTCACTGTCCTTCTGAACCTTCTGTACTGCTGGGCACGATATAGATGGAGTCTTACCGATGAGAGGACAGCACGAAAGGAAGAAAATCTACCTTATTGAAAGAGAGCTAATAGGGAGTTGCTTTCCTACCTGAAGTACAGAAGGAACCAGAATTTATCTCACTGTAACTACTTCAGTGGTGCCCCTGCAGAGAACATGATTTGTTTCCTGGAAGTTTGTATATCACGGCTGCTACCAATTTTTTGTGTTAAAATAACAGTCTGTGTTAATGGTGCATCGTCTACCAATCTGTTACCAGTTTGTTGCATCCGGTTTACAGACTACATTGCTCAAATTCTCCATCAATTTGTTGCATTACTGCCTGTGCAGTTTATGTGGCCCAAAGGAATACACCTTATATGCAAAGCCAAGAATTAATTGTTAGCTTAATTAAAGTCTTAATAGTCTAATCAAAGAATTATTATTAGTTCTGTTACAATGAAGCTAACACTGAAAGGTCACAGTATATATGGTTGAAGCTGATAGATTTCTTCTTTACCCCTTTCTCTGATGTTACGCTCCTCTTCTTAGTGTCCCTTTGACTCCTGAGGTTGATGATTTTAGCCAGGGACAGGAGAGTTACAGTGAGTTGTCAGCATCCAGTGTTCTTTGCCAAGAGGTGTATTTTGCTGATGGTAGGTGTTTCCTCCTCTGAATTTTTGGGTCCACTTAAGTTAATTTTTATGCATTTGCTAATGCAGACATTTTACTTGCTCTTGGTTTGCTATTCCACAGTATGTATGTCTTTACTACATAGTGTGATTTACAGATTTTGGGGACTTATTCTTTTGTCTTTGTTACCCCTAAAGCTGGTTTTACCTAGCTCCTGAGTTTGTGTTTCTTTGGTGACCAAGACCTGGCTGCTGATGAGTCTTTATAGTCCTGGGGCCTCCAGTATCATCCTGTGTTTGTATTTTCAAGTTATCTGCTGTCATCCTGTGCTTGTATTCTTGTGTGATGCATTTTATTCTCTGTTATTACTCTCTGTTAGTTAGACAAGTCTCTGTATAACACGATTGTACAAAGCTAAGCAAAAGCAAAAACAAGTAACAAAATAGCTACAGACGAGCACCAGCAAGGCCATATTGACTGAGCTACAGAGCTTGCAAGGTGTCGCCAACTGAATTACCACTGACTTTCCATACCTCTCTTTCTACTGTTGCTTGGTAATGTTTCATGAAAAGACAAGACTGGGAGAGCACCAGGTCACCACTGGGCACTGTCTTTCTTGTATCTAGAGTCTCTTCTGATCATGGTCAGATCCAGGGTAGGGATGGCATTTCGTTGAGAATCATTCTGTTAGGGAGCTGGAAGAAGTCTGCCAAACTGCTCTAGGAAAACCTCATCCTTAATATGGTATCAGCTGGTAAATTTTTCTGGAAAAAAATATCACATATTAAACCACAAGTTGAAGTAATGTCAAATAATAATAGGGTTTTTTTGCTTTTTCTTCTCTTTTTTGTTTGTCTTGATTGACTGCAAAGTCATATAGAAAATACAATTTCTGTTTATATTATTTACCCTTATACAATTTTTTTTCCTTAAAAAAAAAAAAACCAAATAAAAAGAATCTACCACAATTTCTCATGTGTCTTTCTTATGCTTTGTACGGTACCACAGTAGGAAGAAGTATTCTTTCTTTCACAACATTAGCAGCAGTTTCTCCCAGTTGCAAGTGGAATTTGAAAGATTCATGTTCCTTTTCTGCATTGTTTTCATGATGATGGTGGTGAGAAGACTTTTTTTTTTAACTTGGCTTCACACTTCAAATATTTAATAACTTAAAGTTTTCATCATAGCATTTTATTTTCTATTTACTGTGAGGTACATGGCCACTGTGGGAAATAGGAATGTGAATTGTAAAGCTAATTTGTGAATTATAACTAATTATTATGAAAAAAAGAGGTGTCCTGGATATCTAGGAAAATGGGGAATAAGGAGATAAAGGAAACGGAAAAAAACCAGAATTAAGTCCTTTGAATTTTTCACCCTTTTTTTGTCATTTATCTATAGGCTGTTAGCTTTTCTTGTGAGTTTAGTGTTTGTGCCTTGGCTTTGAGTGCCAAGGAAACTTTCTTTTGGCCTGCTTGCCCTACTTAAACATTTTCAGATTGTGAAAAGATGTCTTTATGAGAATACTTTGCTTTATGGCAAAAAGATCATTACATTTTGATGTTGCTGCAGTAAAATTAGAGGATGTGATGGAGTTAAGTGTAGAAAATGCTACCAAAGCAGCATAAAAAGGGCATAAAAAGCTGTCTTAGTAGACAATTTACTGGAAAATTGAGGAGTGGGAGAAGCAGTGGAAAATATGCTTTCCTTTTTGCTTAAATGATTTAATTTCTCAAAACTTGACTATATTTCTAACAGCACCAAATCCCATGCCTCTTGCAATATTAATTTTCCTAAGAGTCTCCCTCAAAACAAACTCAAATTTGGAAAATCCTTGGTTTCAGTTCAGCCCAGATAAACAATGAAAAGCTAAAATGTTACTTGTGATGATTTGAGTGTTCACTGCATGGATCCCACTATTTGAGAATGACATTTACAAATTTCATCCATCTTTCTTAACTGTATTTATGGTACTTCCAATTAAAAATAAAAAGGGGAACTAGTTAAAAAAATTCTGTGTATCTGGTATCTGCAAATCAGTTCCCCTATAAAAAAATTGTAATTTCAAAATAAACTCCATGTAAGCAAACTAAATTTTTCATTGAATTTTGTCATACTTATTTGAAGATTATAACCATTCAAGTATCTGTAATTAGGTAGCAAGTTCTAATACTGCTGGTGGTGGTGGGATCTGTTGCATCCTTTGGAATTTTGTGCTTTGAGCTGCCGTATTATGAGGATAGACTCTTGCACAACTTCATATATTTGCATCTCGTCCAGGTAGAGAACAAGTAATACAGAGAAAACAACAGGAAAGGAGAAAAAAGGTAACTCCTTGCTTTACCATCTTGTGTTTTCAGTTTGGAAACTGTAGCATCATGTGGTTCAAAATTCTTCCTCTCTGTAAACCCCAGAAAGCATAATAACATAGATAGACACTATGATAGGGGGAGGTATTACTCTTCTCCAACAGTATATGAAGCTTTCTAGCCAGAAAAGCATAAAAATGAACTTTAAGTGGCCTCCCTTGGAAAAAAGACAGGACATGAACAAGTAGAACAACCTTCCAAGAATATTTTGTTTGTCAAATCCACCAGCGTCATGACCGCTGTGTATCTGCATAATGAAATGACATCAGATAAAATTCAAGTTTACTCTGTTTATAGCAAAATTGCATGTAAATATTATGATTTCTTGTTATATCTGGGGAAACTGAAAACCTGCAGATTCACAACACAACAAATTGAGAATAGCTACAATGTCTCTCAGATACAGATACATTGTTTTCTTATTTGTTTTTTTGTTTGTTTGTTTGTTTTCCTCAATGTCATTATCAGTCATTGGAGATTTAACTACTTGTTCTACAGCAAATTTTTTTAGAGAATAATATGACTAGAAGGAGGAAGGTAATTATATTAATCAAATACACTAAGCATTGGAGTCTGCTTCACTGTATTCCTTTTGTCTGATATTTAGAGAACAGTTTCATGAAGTATTTTAAACAGATTTTGATCAAAAAATGGATTTCTATCCTCAGTATCATACAACAGAACATGAAGCAAAATGTATTGAGTTTAGAGTTGAAATTTTGGGTTCTGTCTCCACAATTATTGATCCCTCCTACATGTCGTCCTTATTTACTTTTGTCTCATATAATTCTGTGAGATAATTCTGGGAACATTTCTGTTTAACCTCAAATTTAGAGCAGGCACCGTATGGCCTGCTCAGCTGACACTTCTATCTAAATAATTAAAGAGACTGTCCATTAAAGATTTGCAGCCTCATGACACATTTCCCAGTCATGACAGTCAATCATTTAGGAGGTCAGCTCAACCTTTCCTGCATTTGCTTTTCTGTAAATTAACATCTGGCCATAAAAAAGGTATTGCTGTCAGAACTAAGCTGATATACTTTAATATGCAAGTGATGATTGAAAGTACTGCATGCCAATATAAAGAGAAGTTTCCAGGAAAATAGATTTTCACATCTCTTTATCCCAAATCAGTATCTTTTGAAGTTCATTGGCACTGATTTAACAACAATGAAAAGATAGGGCAGTGGTATCTGACTTTTTGAATTGGTCAAGAGCCTTCTTCCAATTGCAACAAACAAATATTTTGAGACTTGAAAAATGAAATCTATTATTACTATTGCAAAAATTAAGTTTAATTTAGTTTGATTAAGTTCTTAGAGCATTTTATATTAAGTTGTTTTGGGGCAAAAAACTAATTATGAACACTCTTTTAGATGTCAAAATGGAAATTAGAAATGCTCCCTCTCCCAGAGTAGAGAAAGTAGAGAAAATACTACTTTTTTTGGTAATCTCTGCAATGGGATTCTTCAGCTTTTTAAAACTCTGTTGCTCTTGCTGCAATTTTATTGTTTAGCAATGATATGCATTGAAATGGCCTAATTCATCCCTGCTGTCACCCTCTCTGTCTCACACTCACCTGGCTTCCTGAGGAGTCCCCTGGTGTCAGGGAAATCTTCCCTACTTATATCTCTGGGAAAAGGGACACCACCGTACTCTTTTTAACAGTTGCTGTCACTTAAGGGCCAGAACCAGACTATGGATGTCCCTCCAAGCCCAGCCTCCCTTCGTTGGGCAGGTTTGTCTTCCTAATGACATCTCTGCTGAATGTAAAATGGTAGCAATCTCCAACAGATGTTGCACTAATAGATATTTAAAGAAGTACGAAGAAAGCAAGTTAACCTTGTATAGAGATTAACATCCCTTCTTCAGTATGCTGCTTGATGCCCCTCAGTTTGTAGTGTTTTCACCCAATTGGTCTTAAAAGAGATTGAGTGAAATGAGGTTTCAGGATAGTTCCTGCTGAGGTGTTCTAGCTGTGTTACTGACAAGGTGAATGAGTGTGAAAATGGATTTGAGACACTATTGCAAGCAAAATGAAACCTAAACGACCAAAGAACACTTTTTTTTCGTGTGTGTTGCATGGCATCATCTTGTAATCCCCAAACCTTTAAGGGGCTCGTTAAAGATCTCTTTCTGAAATACTTTCAGCCTCATATATTGATAAAGAAGGTTTGTTTGTAGTTGTTTTTTTTCATCAAACTCTCCCAGTGAACCAGCCCCTTTCAAATCAACAGGCATTCAGAGTGCTGTTAACCTCTTAGATAAAAACCCTTTGCATAACCTATCTGCCTACTTCTGAATTGCTTCAAACTGCACTCTTCAAATTCCTTCTTACAGCCTAACCTATTTTTGTCAATGCCTTTACTAAAGATTGTCTCCAGAAGGTCGGGCATTACATTATGAATCAATCATTGCTGCCCTTTTGACTCATTAGCCTCAATTTTCTTCATTACAACTAAAAAGCTTGTAAGAGTTGATCAAAAAGCAACACAGCAAGGAGCTAATGGAGGAAAAGGAACATTCTGCATG
This sequence comes from Haliaeetus albicilla, assembly GCF_947461875.1. Classification (NCBI taxonomy): domain Eukaryota; kingdom Metazoa; phylum Chordata; class Aves; order Accipitriformes; family Accipitridae; genus Haliaeetus; species Haliaeetus albicilla. Next base: position 31,048,362 of record NC_091490.1, on the reverse strand, counting down.
GGTAAGAATTGGTTGTAACTGAACTATTTTGAAGAAGTTGTTCAACACCACAAGAAATACTTTCATTAAACCACATCAGTTTCATTATCTGTCTTTTTCTGGAGGTGTCTTAGACATGCCATAGGGAAATTAAGAGTGAAAATGAGCAAAAACCATCAAACGTGTGTGTAGACAATGGCATGGTCAGGACAGGAAAGGATTCAGTGAGAAGGCTTGGCAGAAGAAATATGGTTTGATTTTAAATTTTCTCCTGTTTCCACGTATTTCCTTCTGCTTCTATACTAGAATAAAATGAATGTGGTATGAATAAGGCTGTTAAACAATTTGCCTTTTGTTTCTGTTTCTCCGTTGATAAAACAGAGATGCTGAACATTATGCTTTGCAAAATCTTTTGCAATCTACTACTAATATATATATATATATACACACATATATGTATGGTGATATGCACATGTATTATGATTACAAATGAGCATATCTGTAGATTGAAGTTTTACACATAATATGTTTTCAATTAACTTTCTTAAATTATTTAGCTATGATAATGATATGAAGTGAAAGAGTCTAATGAATTGATGAGGTCCAGTTTGAGCCCAAACTTATCAAAAATAATTACCAAACACTTCTGTGAATACATTTGTTGAGTAGCTCCAAAATAATGTGACATTTTAGCAACACTGCCATTTCAATTCAGGAATTTCCAATACAGAAATTTATTTCAAATCAGACAATGTATACATTGCATTTTTTAATTTCTTCATGATGAAATGAATCCTCCCACTTTTTTTAATAACACTGTCCCTCTACATTGAGTTGGTGGTTGCAATCCAGGGTATTAATTTAAAACAAGATGTAAAATAAGCTTTTTTTCTCAGCATGTTTTTTAAAAGCTGCTTTGAATTGGGGCATGGAGTGTTCTTATTTCAACCTGTGAAAAAAACCTATTTAAGCAGGTGCAAATTGTAATGCTTTCTTCTGGTATTGTTCACATAATTTTGAACAGATGTCAATGCTTTCCCAGTGTGCAAGACACTAGAGATTCACATATGTTACATGTCATGTTATGTTAGTTACAGTGCAAACCTCTAATAAGAGTGTTTCTACTACATTCTGATATCACTGGATGATAGTTCAAATGCATCTGCCTTGTAAATCCTGACATTATAAATAACAACTGTAACACACTAATTCTGTTCTAATTTTCTAGTCCAGAAGAAAAAAATAACCTTCTCAACTTTTTATATTGTTAATCTAGAGCTTTGATACCCACTAAACTCCTTTTCAGAATACTGAATACACTTTTGATATCATATTGATTTCTTCTTACTACTGTTTACCTGCCTTTAAGGCTACCTGAAAAATTCAATTTAAATTTGATCTAAAATTCATACACATTATGGCTCACTGTCCAAAATTCCTCTCGCATTTTATTGTGCTTTCTGCTGTTGAACTGTAATGGGGACAGTTCTGCTCCTCTGTAAGCCAATTTTGCATTGTCTGTCCTAGACAAGATGAGTTTCTTATAAATGCTTAGAACAGCAGTGTCTGAGCACCTTCTAGTTCCACATTAAATGGTGTGACTAGCATTTGTCACTTATTACTCATGTCCTCTTCAGTATTCACGGTAGTAGTGTATTTTGGTAGACTTTGAAGACTTATTGTTTGAATTTTTGGAGTATGAACAGACAGAAATCTCTGTTTTCCAATGCTGGCTGATCTAGTCAGCCTATCCTGGACAGGCAACACAGGGCTGTTGTCTTCATCATTGTCCTGGTTTCAGCTGGGATAGAGTTAACTGTCTTGCTAGTAGCTGGTACAGTGCTATGTTTTGAGTTCAGTATGTGAAGAATGTTGATAACACTGATGTTTTCAGTTGCTGCTAAGTAGTGTTTAGTCTAGAGTCAAGGATTTTTCAGCTTCTCATGCCCAGCCAGCGAGAAAGCTGGAGGGGCACCAGAAGCTGGCACGGGACACAGCCAGGGCACTTGACCCAAAGTGGCCAACGGGGTATTCCATACCATGGGACGTCACGTCTAGTGTATAAACTGGGGGGGGGGGGGGGCAGGGAATCACCACTTAGGGACTAGCTGGGTGTCAATCAGCAGGTGGTGAGCAATTGCACTGCGCATCATTTGTACATTCCAATCCTTTTATTATTGCTGTTGTCATTTTATTAGTGTTATCATTATCACTATTAGTTTCTTCTTTTCTGTTCTATTAAACCGTTCTTATCTCAACCCACGAGTTTTACTTCTTTTCCCGATTTTCTCCCCCATCCCACTGGGTGGGGGGGGAGTGAGTGAGCGGCTGCGTGGTGTTTAGTTGCTGGCTGGGGTTAAACCACAACAATCATTCATGGCAATGGGACAGCCAAGGAGAAACTCACCTCCTAATCTACAGCTATCCGTGTACATCCATCATTGATTTAGGAATCGTAGAATCACAGACTCATAGAATGGCTTGGGATGGAAGGGACCTTTAAAGATCATCCACTTCAGGATATGATTGCCTTTCTGGGTTGCGAGTGCACATTGCCAGCTCATGTCCAGTTTGCCACCCACCAGTACTCCCACATCCTTCTCTGCAGGGCTACTCTCAATCCCTTCATCCCCCAGCCTGTATTGACATTGGGGATTGCCCCTGCCCAGGTGTAGGACCTTTCACTTGGCCAGCTGAACCTCATGAGGTTTGCAGGGGCTTACTCCTGAAGCCTGTCAAGGTCCCTCTGGGTGGCATCCCTTCCCTCTGGCTAATCGACAGCACCACTTAACTTGGTGTCATCCATAAACTTGCTGAGGCTGCACTCCATCCCACTGTCTATGTTGCTGATGAAGATATTAACTAGTACTGGTCCCAGTACGGACCCTTGAATGACACCACTTGTTACTAGTTTCCATTTGGACATTGAGCCATTGACTGCAACTCTCTGGATGTGGACATCCAGCAAATTCCTGATCCACTGAAGAGTCCAGCCATCAAACCCATATTTCTCTAATTTAGCGCCAAGGATGTTGTGTGGGACTGTGTCAAAGGCCTTGCAGAAGTCAAGATACATCAGTTGCTGTTCCCTTATCCACTGATGTACTCAATCCATCTTAGAAGGCCACCAAATTAGTCAGGCACAATTTGCCCTTAATGAAGCCATGTTGGCTGTCTCTAATCACCTCCCTGCCTTCCATATGCCTTGACACAACTTCCAGGAGGATCTGCTCCATGATTTTACTGGGCACAGAGGTGAGACTGACTGGTTGGTAGTTCTCAGAGTCCTTTTTGCCCTTTTTAAAAATGGATGTGAGGTTCCTCTTTTTCCAGTCAGTGGGGACTTTGCCTGACTGCAGTGACTTTTCAAATGTGATAGAAAGTGGTTTAGCAACTACATTTTCCAGCTCCCTCGGGACCCTAGGGTGCATCTCATTGGGTCCCATGGACTTGTGTACATTCATGTTCCTCAGATGCTCTCAAACCTGATCTTCTCCTATGATGGGTGGGACTTCATTCCTCCAGTCTCTGCCTTGAGATTCAGGGATGCAAGAGATGTGTGAGGAGCAATTGCCAGTGAAAACTGAAGCAAAAAAAATTGTTGAGTACCTCAGCATTGTCCATGTCAGTTGTCACCAGATCCTGTCTCATTTATCAGGAAGGGGAGTACAATATTTTTCCTATTTATTTATAGATATTTTTTACACAGATATCTGTTACTGTCTCTATTTCACAAATAGGAAAATGGAAGGCTTGAGATAGTGACTGGATGGTTGAAGGTTTCTCATCACGTTCAGGCAGTCAGCAGATGGAACTTATGATCAAAATCAGCTTTAACATTTCTGCAGCAAAAACATTTCTGCAGCAAAAAAATTTCTTTTCTTCTTCCATAGTTTCCACATCAAGGAAATTCACCAACCTTCTAAAAAGATTAGAGTTCCAATAAGCCTTTTCTTTAATGCACAGTGGTGCTCAGATTTACGTTAGGTGAGACCAGCTCTGCTACATTAGTGATATGTCTAGTTCTGGATTATGTCAGTTTTGGAGCGACAACATGTGCAACAAGCACACAAACAGTATTTGCATTAAGATATGCAATGTTATGTTTTTTGAAAAATGCAGACTGTTAATTGTTATTACCATAAGCAGGTTTAATATCCTCTTGAATTAATCAATATTCCCCTTGAGCATTAGCATTCTTTTTTTTTTTCCCTATTGCTTTTACGGGTGTTGGGTTCAGTAAGATTTATTAGGGGAATACATGTAAAGATGTGTGTAGATTTTGTGTAAGTGGGGTTCTAAGAGGCCAAATAATGCTAATTAGAACTACCAGACTGAAAAGGGAGGATATATAGGTTGTTACTTGTATAGAGGGCTCCAGAGAAAGCATGGTGGGGAAAGAACATGTCACACTTTTCTGACAGGGTATGTGATGAAGGCTACAGACAGAACAATAACTGTTGAATTTGCTGGAGGAAGCTTATATGATGAAAAGCTTTAGAGAGGAGAAAAGCAAGGGATGATAAGACTAACTGAGGTATGTAGGACAGAGAAAAAAAGCAAAGACAGACATGCCTGCTGGTTGTTGTCTTTTCTTTATTTAGAATTTTGGTATGTGCCAATGTATTAAAAAAATACAGTCTAATAGGAAAGATAGAGTACCAAGCAAAAGAAGGCCAAATCCTATGCTTTGCAATACTCGTTCTCTGTGAGCTACAGACTAAACATCCACCTGAATTATGCAATATTTATGAGACCTGAAGTCAGATCCAGCAACAAATCTTGATGTTTGTTTAAATATTGAATGATTCTCTGTACTTCTGCAACCTGTTTGATATACTTGTATTTGTTTAAGATAGAAAAGACTTGTTTCCTTCTAGTGTGTAATGGCATGTGGATATATCTGAAATAATGTGTGTGGACTTGTGCATGTGTGCATTTCATAAATTTTATGTAATGTGTAAGAACCACACCTTACCTGGTAAAAATGAAGTGATCCAATGTAAGTCACAGGACCAGATCCATGAATATAACAATTCCATGGATGTGAAAGGAGCTACCATACTATTGAGTTCAATGGCTAGGATATGATAAACATGTATTTTCTGCCTATGTATGTATACACATCTGTATATACTTGTGCATATTTTTATTTATGTATGTGTTTCTACTTATATATAAGCATGTACCTATATATTACTTACATACATTTTTCCTGAAATGTTATATATCATTTCTTTGCAAACTGCGTGCCTGCAAGTAATAAGAAAAGACAGTTTGAAGCAATTTATCAGACTTACTTCTGTAGGAACTGGGTTTGTTGAGTCCAGACAATGGCTCTTATTTTTCTAAAATTAGAAGCTAGTTCTACCATCCAAAGATTTTAACAATAACAGTAACTTCTTCTGTCTGCAGTGGATTTAAATGTATTCACTAAATAAATTCTGGAACATTTTAGACTTTTTTGCTTAGAAAGTAAATGATATGTATCGTGGTTTAACACCAGCTGGCAACTAAGCACCATGCAGCCGCTCACTCACTTCCCCCCCCCGCCCCAGTGGGATGGGGGAGGGAATTGGAAAAAAGTAAAACTTGTGGATTGAGATAAAGACAGTTTAATAGGACAGAAAGGAAAAAAAATAGTAATGATAACAATAACAATAATAAAATGACAATAACAATAATAATAATAATAGAATTGGAATATACAAAACAAGTGATGCACAATGCAATTGCTCAACACTTGCTGACTGATGCCCAGTTAGTTCCCGAGCAGCAGTATGCGCCGCCCCCCCCGCCAACTCCTCCCAGTTTATATACTGGGCATGATGTCACATGGTATGCAATACCCCTTTGGCCACTTTGGGTCGGCTACCCTGGCTGTGTCCCCTCCCAACTTCTTGTGCCCCTCCAGCCTTCTTGCTGGCTGGGCATAAGAAGCTGAAAAATCCTTGACTTACTTAGTCTAAACATTACTTAGCAACAACTGAAAACATCAGTGTGTAATCAACATTCTTCTCCTACTGAACCCAAAATGTAACACTACACCAGCTACTAGAAAGAACATTAACTCTATCCCAGCCAAAACCAGGACAAATTAAAAACTTCCGTTTATAACTTGGTAGAAGAATGTTGTAAAACAATGCAGCAGCAATGAGGAAGATAATGCATCTGGTCATAAGAAGCATTATAATGCAGATGAATTAGCACAGTGTCATTTTCTTAGACTTAGTATCATGAATCAGGAAAATGGTAGAAACGATAATTGTGGAACTAAAGTCTATTATAAAGCATAGGTTAATACAGGTATTTGGCCCTTCAGTGAAATATTAACTTTTAAATACTCCACACAGTGCTATGTTAAAGCAATCTACCAGAATGTGAACAGAATCACCTAGGCACTGGCTAATATTGTGTGCAAACAAAGGTGGCCTTTGCATAATTTTGTTTTTAGAATATGCCTTTATATTAGATTTCAAAGCATTTCTGACATGCCATAGGGGAATACAAGCAGCTGTTAGTATTCAAAGTATGGTGAGTTTGCATGCACCTTCTAATAATTTCTGGAAGGGAATTTCTGTTACCTGTGTAACAGCTCTGCTGACCACCTTACAGCTCTGCAATGTTACTGAAGGTGCAGTAACATATAAAAGCCTCATTGTCCCTTACCAGGACTTTTATCAGTCATAATTTTGTTAGTTGGTGTTGAATGTGAACTGAATCATTCACTAAAATGGAAGAAATTGCATCTTCTATGTCTGTCATTGTGGGAACAAATCTGACAGGCAAAGGCAAGTAAAGGCCTGGAGTGTCCAAGGGTTAGGTGCTGCAGAGAAATCAGAAAAGTTGAGATCATCCACAGTGCAACATGCAGAGGCACTAAAGATCTGTGCAGCTTTCTATGGGAGTGCGTGAAGAACTGTAAATCACTACACAAAGTCAGACACTAATTCCAGGATTTAAGCAATAATGCAATTTACAAAAACAGGTATTAAAAAAACAGGTAAGATCACAGATGTTTTAGAGCTACACTGTAAAGCTAAGCTTGTTAATTTGAGCAGTTACCAGAGTTTATAAAGTGTTAAGGTATGCAGGCAGATGACTTGGCCCTGGCCTGAGGTTTAGCTAAATGAGCAGACCCTGGGAAACAACTTGGCATGACGTGAAAAATTGCTGGACATAGCACATAACAAAGTGAGGTAGTGCAAGAGGTACAGACAGTGCTGAGAGGGACGGCTGTATTTCACAGGGAGGTAATGTGAGAGACAATAAAGCTTCACAGATAATGGGAGGGGAGCAATGGGGAACTTTTAAAGGGTGTAATCTTGCAAGGCCAACAAAGCCTCCGCAACTTAGCAGTAGCACTAGGTAAAGCTATATTCACTTTGGTAACAATATCAGAAATGCCAAATTTGGGTGCAGATACTGCAAGACTGGAACTAATGGAGAAAAAGTAATTGGGGGCAGGATGTTTATGTGGGTGGCAATTACAATGGAGAGAGGCAGGGGTCAAGGCTGAAGAAGAAAGAGCCTGGGAAAATGGAGAGAAGGGGGATGAGAGGGCCTGGGAGCCAGCAGCAGCCATGTCCTTCGGGCTAAGGAGGAGAAGATCCTGGGTGTGAGGGTGCCCCACGCCAGGCTGTGATGGGTCAGGAAGGAGGGATCCTTTCAATCCCAAAGCCCACTGGATTTGGCAGCTTCCTTTCTGCATAAGCAGCAATTCATCAAAGTAAAGTAGCTGAATATAATAAAAAGTGACTTTGTGGTTAATGAGAGACTGAGATGGATCTGCTGAAAATTTTGCTTCTCAAATGTGTTAGCAATCAATAAGAAAACAGGAATTCATGCAGTTAATAAGGCAAAATGAGACAGAGATGAAGTATACAGTAATAAATGAATGAAAGACTGAGTGAGTAGACAGAAAAGAGGGAGATAGATACACCATAAAATGAAGATGGTCAGTGATGTTTGTTGGTGCCCAGTAGCAGTAGTTCGAGGAATACATAACAAGGCTTTCAATAAAAGCATTCGTGTCAGACACTACAAGCTACTAGCAAACTGAAAGAGAAATTCATGAACATATAGCTCGAAGACAAACGGATGACAATGATGCAGAAGTCTTGCTGGGGCACTTAATACATTCACCAAACATGGCAATGCAACAGAAATAGCCACTTGTCACATGTCACATGAAATAGCTTAGCAAAACAAGGGATTTTTTTTTTTTTAATACTTGCTACCTATGGTGCATCATCACAGCAGGCTTATAAGAAAAGATTAGTCACTGCCTGATGTTCAGATAAAATACTAGTGGAGGTGTTCACAAAGGCTAATTTTAGTCCTGCAAGATTAAGCATCCTCTCTTGTTCAAGGCAGGAGTTTATGCCTTCTGGAAGACAGTCCATCCCCACATGCAAGTAAATAAACCCAGTAAAACTTGATTAGACAGAACAACCCTGCTGAGCACTACCTACCCTAACCCTCCTCCCATTCAAACATGGTGACTGTCTCCAAACTGCTACCATGCTGTTGCCATTGAACAAAACCTGGCTGGTGTCTGGGATGCTGCTGTCTGTCATGGGCCAAAGTTACACCAGGGAGTGTTAACAGTGAAGCACCAACTGTCATGGACAAGTGCTTGAGACAGTGTCATGACCCAGATACTGTAGGCACATGTCTTATCACTGGCTTTGGAGGACACCTGAGAAGATTAATTGTGGCTTCTATGAGGTAATTATCCTATCTGCAGCCTTTTTAATGTAGGGTGAAATTGTCACTAACTTTCTGGGCTTTGACAGAAAAGAGTTAGTGAGCCCTGTTATTCATCCAGAGGTCAATCCGGAGATTTCAGTGCAAATGAGGAATGAACCAGGATAGGACCCTGACTTTGCCTTCCAGGCATATGAGAAGAGCATGGGACAGATGGTGTATCACTTCATCACTCTCATTCATCAAGTGTGGGCACAGCAGCATCGTGGGAGAAAATATGGTATTATAATGTAGAGTATTGGGAAGTGAGAGAAGACTCAGCCACTGCTTTGTCTACAATCTACTCCTGAGACAGCACTGCTGCAAATTAACTGTGTGTGAGGGCTTGTAGGAAAGCTTGAAGCCTGCCAAACAGAAATGCTGAATGAGACCTTTCAACAAGGCTGTTACACTTGTGAATCTGATGGGGAGAGATCTTCAAGTATGAAATGGTGAATTGGGAAGTGCTTTACCCACTTCGGTTGGAGAACAGGCTGATGATGCAGAAGACTTGAACCATCTGTAGAATGAAATGAGAATGGCCTAAAGGGATGTGTTGAAATGTTAAATTGACCTTACTAATTTACAGTGGTCTTTAGTGAGAACTGAAGAAATGATGCATCATGTTGTTACCGAAACCAAGGTGATACTTCAAATACATGTAAAAATATATGTGCCATGGAAAATGTAGCCATTCATGAGAATACAGTAAAAATACATTTTTAAGCAAGATTAAAATAGTGAGTGGTAATGTCTACTGGGTGAGATGTGGTCTCTATCTAATATAATCAAACAAGTATAAGCAATATATGGATCCAGAATGGTTTGAACAGGTTCCCAGCTGAGCACCACTTAATCAAATTTTCCCTGGGGATGAAAGCTAAGCTTTTGGCTATTCTGACTCATTTTACTCTATGAGCTACATTTTAGGGTCACCATCAGACAAAGGAAGATGAAGAAGAACATTTCTGTTTTTTTCACTGGGATGGAAATAGTTGGTAAATGCCTTTGTGAAAAATTATCAAAAGTGGAATGACAAACAATGACACTATTTTCTGTGTTTTCTCAATGGGAAGAGCCCTGCCATTGAAATGGCTGGACTGAATGATGTTCGATGTGCTAGACGCACAAACCCATGAAAAAATATAGATGTTTGGGTGTTTGTGTGTGTGTGCATCCAAACAAAACTATCCCCTAACTGGGAAAATTCCATGTGATTAATGCCCACTCACATCTATGCCAAGTCATTTGTGACTTACAGGGCATAATGCTGTACTTAGATCACTGCTTGAGAACATCCAGAACCGATGCTGTCAGGGAGCGCTGGCTGAGGTAAATCACGTATTGAACAAAGTCAACAGCAGTGAAAAGCACCAGGAGCAGGAAAGGCTGCAGGTGGAGAATCCACCTCTCTCTCTGAAAAGGCCATCAGCTAAGGAACTGCTTTGAGAACAATGAGCTGTCAGAAAGGCATCGTGGTCTAGCAATAATTACTGAACTTTGTCCACACAGACAACTGAGAGTTGTGACAAGTAATCCTCTCAGTTGTCAGATATACAAGCTGTGCACTCTAATCTCCCGTGTGAGACTCTCTACATGAGAGACTCTCCACAACTCCCTGTGAGACTCCCCTTCTCTCTCTCTCTCTCCATTAACTGCATGAACGACAGTTTGTGGTTACTTTTAGTTAGCATTGCTTTATTTACGTTCAGGTAAAGCAGGATAAAAGGTACAGATGTGGAAATAGCAACTGATATGATGGAGGGTCTTGTCTGCCATGTGACAAAAGCACTACTTTTTTGAAGGCTTCAGATCTGCTTTCAAGTGAACACATTTACAAAGGATCATTATTTTTACTTGCAGTTCTCCTAGTCACACCTCTATGAAATTCAAAGTCTGTGTAAGAATTTTGGTGTTAAATTTGTGGTTTAGGGGAAATATACTCTGTTCCTGAGTATATTTTTCTTTAGTTTTGTAAAGAAGTTTTGTACTTCTAGAAGGCATGTTAATAAAAATGGAATAAATTATGTAGTCTCTGGAAGTTTGGGCTGAGTAATGAATTCAAGATTTTGGAATAACAGTAGTAAGGACGAATATCTCATCAAATGGTCATTTTAAACACCCCTTAAGCACCAGAGTGCTCTGACCCATTTAGTATAGGAGGAATAAATATTATTTAATCCTAATCAATTAATTGTTGCTCCAGTACCTTAGAAGTCTATTTATTACACAGATCACCATTTAGGCAATATTAAAAAAATAATAAATAAAAAAGCCCCAGGGCACTGCTTCATCCCTGAAGTAAGCTTTTGTCTCCTGGGAACAACTGACACCAGCTGTCTTGATGACCCTGTAAGTCCAGGCAGGAGTAAACAGCAGTACATTCCCTTTGTGAGCCTTTAGCTTTCCACCTTTATCAATAGATTAAGTTATGACACCATGATGAAATACTCAGAGACATGCATTAAACTGTGGCAATTTTCTTCCCCCTTGACAAGGCAGTTGGCTGAGGGCCCAATCCTGAGCCAAAGTTGATTTCAGGAGACAAATCTGATGACAAAGTGTAAAGATACTGCCCCTGGAAGCTGAGACACAGTAGCCTTCTCCTTACTTCCCCACCGACATTCAGCAGTAAATCTGTTCTGATCACCCCTTGTTTGCTTAACATTAAACCCACCTTCCAAGCCATGAAGAAGCACAAAACTGGAGCATTCCTCACCCCCTCAAAAGAGTAAGGCAATTTTAGGCCCAGGCGATGTCTTAACCCTGTTCTCAGCCCTGGAAATGTGAAAAGAATCTAAGCTGGGGCACCTTTCTTTCTTTCCACAAAGGAACAGGCAACTTTTTCCCAAAGTGACACGACAAGCTCTTATTTCACAGCATCACACTCTTGCAAAGCTCTGCCTGCATTTTCAACTCTAGCTGAATTTCCTTAAGAAAATCTGATCTATGGCTGTCATCTTCAGTGTAAATTTGTATCCGTCCTCAGCATTAGATGGCACTGTAGAACCCCAAAGCTTTGAATTTACTGGTGCAGTTTCACCTCTTGAAACTTTTGTTAGATTACCTAACATAACTAACCTCAAACCCAACCCCAAGCTGATGTCTTGCCAGGCCACAGCTCCTTTCCTTTTGGTCTAGCTAAAAGCATCAACCTTTTCCCTAATTCTGTACACTTCTTCAGAAAAAAAGCTCCAAACTACACAGGTGCTAATTCTTTTCTAAGTTGAACTATACTGCAGATACAGATCTATATTTCAATGATTTCTCACCAAATGAAATATTTCTTTGACATCTAACCCCTTCTCTGTCCGTGGGCCTGAGGAAGGTCTGTAACAGTCTGTACAGGCTATTACATAGGCTGAACCAACCTGTTTCTTCTTCTTCTTCATTTTTCCTAAACCTAAGCCCAGCCTTAACCCAAGACTACATCTAACCTTAGGGACTAACATTTCCCACTGATATCATTATTGCCATTGGGACCAAATGACATCTTTTACTCCTTCAACTCCAGGAACACACAATATTAATTTTACCTTCTGAACTCTGAACTTTCCTTTGATCTGAGTCTGACTCAGTGCCTCAAGGACTTTCTAAGAAGTTCTTTGCATTTAACCAACATCAGCTCTCTTCCAAATCATCACAGCTCTCTTGACATGAAACACTAAGATACTTTTGGAGCCTTTGCTTTTTTATCATGAACAACATATACAGCCTAAAATCTAAACAGTTGCTATGGGAGACAGCTCCTTCTCTTAAATCGGCTATTCAGTTTCAGGCCCAGGTAACACCCAATCTCTTCCTCAGCCTTCAAGCTATCAACATACTGAAGTAAACTCAGCCCTTGATGCTTTATTTTTCTTGACCCTAACTCAAATCTTAGCAGTAGCCCTAAACAGTGTCTGAGGAAAACACTCTTTCCAACTAGTAACCCCCTAAATATATAGCAAGAAATTATCCTTTTGAATCTTAAATTTTTCTAATCCTGACCTAAATCTGAACCCTCATCTCAACCTGACACTGTAAAACTACTGATTTTAAAGTTCTCACTGCTAAAAGAAAATGCTTTTAAATAGCATAATATTTGAGTTCACTATCAGAGTAATTTTACATGGCTTTCCGTGTACCAAACGAATAGAAGAGAGACAGCTGTGTTTTAGCTTTGATAGCTGCAATCAGCTCTCATCTGTTTTCTGGAAAGGTAGATTTTGTAATGACCTGATTAAGCAGAAAGATCCTTGGCTGCATTTGCTGGTATAGTTCTCTTTTTCTCTCTTGGTATTTCGTTCTTTCTTTTTGGCAAGTTTCAGTTTTTGCTTCAGAACATCATAAATTTCAGATAAACACAGTGCAAAACATTTATGAACTGCCATAAACAACACTTAAGGATGTTAAAGCCATATTCTCTTTCCTGTTCTGAATCTGTTTTTTCTCTGGTGCCACAATAATCTGTCTCATTCATATGCACAGTGGCATTGCTAATTGTCTTTAATTGAGACTAGTGATATCTAATAGGCTACAGTGTTTTTCTGCTGAATTTTGATGGTGTGTGGTACTGATGAGGGAATCCAGACTCAGGCATTATACCTGCCTATTGCTGTTTGGACAGCAACAAACAATGCAGAATGAGAGACCTCCTCCCTTTATAGGCAATATTTCCAGACTCACGTAATTGTCGACAGTTATCTAGATTTTAATATTCCCTTACTTCTTTCTGACTGCTGAAATGTAATCCCTGTGAATATAACGATGAGAAGGCAAATTAGTTTCTTTATGTGGAACTAGTTTTCCTCAACATTTGTGCTGGGTATTAAGAAATAGAGGGATAATAAAAATATTTCTGCCAAGGAAAGTTGATCTTAGCAGAGTTTTACATCCTCCATATTTCCCAGGTGGGCATATAAAGGAAGGAAAAGACAGCATCATAGATTTAATCGTTTCCACTAACACACATTAAAGCCTGATACAAACACAAGGAATTTCAGCCAGGAATGATTTGTATTGATACACCTAGGTTATGATGGGGGCAAACTCCTGTTGCCTTCAGTAGTCTTTGAAAAAGGTTTAAATACCAAGAACATTTCTGTTGATAACAGACTAATCTTTTCCCCTTTCTTCTTCTCTATGTTGGCTACTCAATGTGCATTTTAGTCATGGTAGCTTGCCAAGAAATGGAATACTTCTCTTTACTGAGCATGCAGCTACAATGCAGAATTTTTTTAGCATAGGTTCAGACCGTCAGAGGTGTGAAGAGCTGTGACTCCCTGACACTGCCGGGTTGGTGGATGGCTTCAGTGTGAATTCAGTTACACCAGCCTCAGGCAGCATATTCTACTTTTGAAGTATTGATATTCTGTACAGATACTAATGAAGTTTTATTGTTATTGCTGAGTACACCAGACGAGCACTTTGTAGCTCTGAAATAGTCTTGATATTGACAATCAGATATTGCTTGTTTAACACAGCCTTGTCTTCAAGTGTAATCTTAGTTTTTAATTTTGCATCCTGCTCGGCACTGTACATGGGCACACCTAGCAGTGAGAATTAGGGTGAAAACTTTGGATTGTTGAATTCTCAGCACCTTGATAATGATAGAATTGAAATGTTCCCAGCAGGCATCTGAGTGTGTGACATGTAATGTCTGCAGGAGATGCATCAAGATGTTTTCTTAGTGGTGTCTATGATACCTCAGGAAGCACGAGAAAGCCAAAATACATTAAAATGTGTTTTTATATGGAAGAGAAGAAAAACAGAAATTAAAGCCAACAGTAACCCAGAATTATCCAACTTTTCTCTTCCTAGGCAACTTCTTAAATGAGAGACTGTTCGCTGGTGCTGGGCTACAAACAGTAATTGGGTAAGTTTTCCAGCTTCAAAGATGATTCATAAATTAATTCACAGAAAAGAAGGTTATCTCACCAGTGGGATAAGTATTTGGGCTAACCTAAGTACAGTATCAATTCCTCTGGCATTAAATAACCTTTCTCTTTCTGACAGACATTAATGGCCTTTCAGGTAGTGGCATGTAGTTTTCTCTGCCATTTACTTTCTGTGAAAGTGCTCATATTGTTCCCAGTTGTTACAACTCAGTTTAAAATTCTGCTCCATACAGGATAAAGACGTATATATCATCAAGTCAAAGCCCCATTAGAGAATCAGGTGGTAGAAAACCAGTGCTAAAAGTATATGACTTTGGTTAATTGCTCATTTGTATTCCACCTTAGTGATGGAGGTTGTATTTTCTGTGGGAGGGTTAATACCTCTACCTGAGAACAAAACCAGAGACTGGGGGACAGAAGTCTTTTTGAATTTGTAAAGGGCAGGCAATTAATTTATCTCATAGGCATGGCTCTGGGTGTGGTCTGAAATCAAACAGCTGGAGCCATTTTGGCAGATGGAAATGACACATAATAAGGGATATAGTACCAGATATAGGATGAATAGGCTGCATTAAAAAATAATAATAATAAAAAAGGCTAGTAAAACATCATGCACAGAGACTTATAAAGTCCGAAGGGATCCTCAGTGTTACATAGAGTATGGAAAAATGAACTGAAAATTCTAACTCTTGCCATCATTTCTGAACATACATTGCAACATGACACATCCTTTCTTATCAATATAAGGACCAAAGTTATCAATCTATTCTTGTGTATAATGGTGCAATAAAAAGAAAATAAAGTATTTGTCCAACAAAATGCAGAGGTGAAAAGCAAAGGCCAAATATAGGGAAAAAAAGGCTTAATGGCTTAAAAGACATCTCCGTTCTGCTATGGATCTCTTGTCATGTGGGGTTAACAAATCTAGCAGTTTTCACATAGAGCCCTCAGCAAGTAGCTTTGTTCAGTTTACTTGCAATGAATGGTTATTACAGATCAGCTGCTTTGTAAGTGTTAGCTGTGATGCTAAGTTCACTATCTCTTTGTTTTTGGTGGGATTTCAATTAGCAAACCTTAATTTTAGAAGTAATAAAGGACTAAGTAAAAAAGATTTGACAGTGTCGAATGGTATTTCATATGGCCTGCATTTTTTTTTCCTGTGAAAACAATTTTTCCTTTGAAAATCTTTGATATCATTAACATTTTAAATCAGAATTTTAATTTTGTCTAAATGAAAAGTTTTGATCTTTTTTTTTCCCTGTGGAGAAAAGTATTCTTTCCATGTTTAGTTCAAATGTGAAGGACAGAAAGTTAGAAAACTCACAATACTTCGTGAGGGCATATGTAAAATAGGATTTGTTACACTGTATAATGCTCACAAGTATTTGTCATTTTGTATTTCTGAATTAAGAAATAAATACTCAAAACAGTGAAGGAAAAGATGTTATAAAAGATATGTGAATGCATGATTTTCCAGAGGGCATAAAACAGAGTAATGGTTTTTATTAAAGTATTTTATGCTGTTGGTTTCTGTTTTGAAAGCCTGCCTTCAGTGAGAGAGCTTATGTAAGAGCTTCCAATTCTCTAACATTCATTCCGTTTCTTATTTGTGTTTCCTCTGTTTTTGTAAGATTTCACTAATTAAAATGATGTTCCTCCCTTCTATTGCAAAGAAACATGAAAATTTGGGAAATAATTAGTATTGCTATCTCAAATAAGAATTCTACCTGGACAAGTTAGGAAAGACGTATCAGACACTGCTTTATAAAACAGAGATAACTGATAAAGAATTGCTCTGTTTTTCTACCTACTAGAGTACAGGGGTACATGTCACTCTACACAACATGAAAATGTCCATCGAGACAATGAGACAAAAAGCCATCTTCTCTTTCCCCCGCTTTTATTTTTTTGCTGATATGTTATTCCAGCTAACTTTTTATTCTCCTATATCTAGATGTCTGTGGGGAGAAGAGAAAAACCCAAATGCCAGATAGCCCTGTCAAGAGAACATGTCTTCTATTTGCTGCCATTGTTGCCACCATCCCGCACTGTTTCTCCTCCCATGAGGCAGCGGGCTGGAGACACCACTGTAGCAGCGATTGCTTACACACTATGGCCATCCAATGGTGGTTCCCTGCACCTCCAGAGCCTTTTGCACACACAGTGTTGTGAGACCCGAAATCCCATGGTTCAACATGGTCTTTAAATGATTGCTGACCTTCTTGCAAAAAGCCCTGTATTGTTAAGAGCCCACCACACTAACAAGACTACTTGCTCATGGCACATTTGTTTTGTCTCAGCTGACAGATAAGGCCAAATCAAACACAATGTGGTTTGGTTTTTTGCTTGTTTGTTTTTTTTTTTTGTTTTTTAGTTCAGCATATTTGCAATTTCTACTTATAAATATTTAGCATCCTGACAGCTGGCTGTTATGGATGTGACAACTTGAATGTAACATCCTATGCTTTTACAGCACATGGCACAATCCTCTTTACGGGATAACAAAACAAATGCAAGCATTTTTTTGTCTGCCACAGCAGTGAAATGATGAAATAGAAATGAAATTAAAACTTGGATGTTATGTTAGCAAAAAATTTGTTTCA
This sequence comes from Haliaeetus albicilla, assembly GCF_947461875.1. Lineage (NCBI taxonomy): Eukaryota > Metazoa > Chordata > Aves > Accipitriformes > Accipitridae > Haliaeetus > Haliaeetus albicilla. The sequence goes on along the minus strand of NC_091490.1, from coordinate 31,031,153 downwards.
GGTAGAAAAATAGGGAGTCAAAAGAAAAATGGAAACATATCAATGAAATACAATATTGTGCATTAAATGAAAATTATTGCTTTTAAAGCCCCAATCATGCAGAAAAGACAACAGTGATGTTAGTGGGATTTACAGGGTTGAAGGACGTCATTACTGTATTTCATGACCATGCCCAGGGCCTAAAACTCATGACTTCAGTGTAACAAAAATTACCACAAGTGGGCAACCTCAGTGAAAGCGTGTAAAGATGCACTATTTTTTAAATTTATTTGGTTTTTTTTTTTTCAGAGCTGGAAAACAGAAAGCTATTGTTCCCATTTAGAGAATGGGGTGGATCTCTAGAGGCATGTCCATGTTCTTCTGAGCTATGGAAACAAATATATAGGCTAAAAGAAAAATAAATGTGGTACATGGACAAAAGTTGACTTAGTTGCAATCTACAGTCTTTGTATGGTGAAAATTAGCCTTAGCCTGTTTTAGTCTCAAACCACAGTCTCATGAGGGGATACTTTGCCTGGGTAGCTCTGCTTTCTCCATGGAAAAGAAGGCCAGGGCATCCTGGCCTGTATCAGAAATAGTGTGGCCAGCAGGAGCAGGGAGGTGATTGTTCCCCTGTACTCGGCACTGGTGAGGCCGCACCTCGAGTCCTGTGTTCAGTTTTGGGCCCCTCACTACAAGACAGACATTGAGCTGCTGGAGCGTGTCCAGAGAAGGGCAACCAAGTTGGTGAGGGGCCTGAAGGAGCTGGGGCTGTTTAGTCTAGAGAAAAGGAGGCTGAGCAGAGACCTTATCGCTCTCTGCAACTACCTGAGGGGGGTAGTAGTGAGGTGGGTGTTGGTCTCTTCTGTCAGGTGGCTGGAGGTAGGACGAGAGGAAATGGCCTCAAGTTGAGGCAAGGGAGGTTTATGTTAGATATTAGGAAAAAATTTTTTACTGAGAGGGTTGTCAGACATTGGAACAGGCTGCCCAGGGAAGTGGTTGAGTCACCATCCCTGGAGGTATTCAAAAAGTGCGTAGACAATGTACTCCAGAACATGGTTTAGTGGGCATAGTTGATGGTTGGACTCAATGATCTTGAAGGTGTTTTCCAACCTAAACGATTCTATGATAGTTTTTCTGGAGTGGCTGAGTAAGCATAGCAGGAAGAAGTACACACTTAAGCAGAAATGCCAGCACAGTGCAGGAGTATAGCTATACTTAGGGGAAAGCCATGTTAGCCTGGGGAAAAGGAGGACTGAAAGCTTTCAGCAATGAAACAGAATGTCCCTTTGGGATGAGCTATGGCTGGATGATATGGACACCCAGATATTCACCAAATGCAGTGTAAAGCTAGCAGTTAATTGCATTAAATAGGGAAAAAGAAATCCTCATTCTGTCCTTGGGAATTCATGATGTTCTTCCTAAAGAAGGAAAGGAAGAATGCTGTAAATTAAGCATAGATTTTCTTCCCAAGATACTCCTTTCCATGAATGATTGGTGTATTCAGTTGCAAAGTCCATCAAAGGAGGTATCTTGAGTGAAATCGTTAGGATTGGCTTTGACTTCACAGAGTTGCTGAACAAACCACTAGTGTAAAACTAAAAGAAGAAAAGCTGCTGCCCCTGCTTTGATTTGTTTTTTCTTTGTTGGTTGGGTTTTCCTTAGAATTCCAGAGGTGCAATTCTTTATTTAGATAAAGGTTAATTTTGCCCTCTGCACAGCAGGTATCTCTGAGCTTTACCTTGACTATTTGACTTGTACATTTGCCTGGCTACATCGCTATGGTCTTCTCTGAAAAGTGATCCCTTGGATACACCACTTCAAATACAGTTTGAATTGAAAAATAGCCAGGGGGTTTGTTAGAAGAAAAGGGACAAAAGCAATAAAAACACAAAGCCAAAGTTGTTTTACTAACAATTTTATTAATATTTAGCTAGAGTGGATAAATAGTATAACAACATAGTAACTTTTGTATGAAACATATAACTTGACTTTTAAACCACAGCTTACCCTCTGTCTCAAATTTCCTAAAAGAGAAAAAAAAATGATTCTATTAGCTTGATGCTAACAGTGAATGATTTATTAGAAAGTCAGAGTTATACTGAATCCAGGGGCACCTTCTCTGGCTGAAATAACAAATATTTGAAAGACACTGTTAAGAACACTAGTTTGAGATCCCGACACTGAAGTAATTAGAGATCCCAACACTACAGTAATTGCAGATCCCAAAACCTGCAATAATTAGAGATCCCATCCAGACCTAAAACCAGGCACCGTATTTTTAAGAACGACAGATCTGGCATCCAGCAGACCACTGAACAGAGTTGCCCTCCCACACAAATCAAATGCCAACAAATAAAGTTCACCTACAAGCACAATTGCATGGCATGCCTTGAACTGTTTCCAAGAGGACTGTGTTTAGGACCATTAGCTTTTGAATGAGGTATAAAACAAGGTCTTGGTTAAAGCCCAAAAGTACCCAAGTAACTTTGCAACCACTGTCCTCATTTCAAAACTGACACAGGAACTGAAGTCCTATTGAAATTCACTGTAGGCATTTCTGGAAGAGTGACCCTTTCATCAGTTAGCCTTATCAAAATGCATGTTGCCAAATGTATTTCCGAAAGTGATTTCATCTCTAAATAAAATCCCTTTAATCCCAGCTGACAAATTTACAGTCCCCATAATTTTCACAGGGAAGACCAATGACTCCTATTGCACAGACACTTTAAATGCACTTCATGGATCCTCTTGAAAGCAAATGTTCAGATGGACAATGGGAGTTCAAGATCAAGCTGGTCAGTCCCTTAAATGATGCTAACTCTCCATTGTTCCAAGGAGTTCAGTTGAGTTTGACAACATTCAACAACTAGTATTTTTTTTAATTTACATTTTATTCCTTTCCTTTTCTTTTTGTTAAGGAAATTATTAAAAAAAAAATCTCCTGAGTTTGAAAATTTTGTGGAAGAGAGTATGTAACAGAATCAAGGAAAACAAAACAAAGCTTGTGGTATGTAAGTAGCCCTCATGTTGGAATCACCAAAAAAGCTTGAGAAGAGAGGAAGGAGTTTGCCTCCCAGCCTCTGTCAGACTGGTGGGCTGAGATTTTTATATTTTTTTCTTGATTGCATTATGTGGTGCATGGCAGGCTTTTGTAGGTCATTTTTTCTGCAGATCATTCACAAATTTTGTCCAACAAATTCCTCCTACTTTGATCTTTCCTACTCTTCTCCTATAGATAATTACAGTTCTAGTTATGGTCTTCTGATCTCATTGGCATCTTTCTGCTTACCCTGTAGTCACTAGTAGAACATACTGTTTAGTTTAGCAAATAGTAAAGAAAAGTATAGTTAGAAAATAAGTGTTGTTAGATACCTCTGCAGCTTTAATGTGTCACTTTGGCAGAAGTCCCTCCTGCACAGTTCTGGACTCCATTAGTGGCCCTGAAGTTCCCTCAGGAGTTTGGATGTGGGTAAGAAAACCTAGAAAATAAACTGACCACTGCTCCCCTAGACCTGTGGCCACTTATTTGTTCAGCTATAGTCATGCAGATGACAGCATGTGCAGTGTCATTTCTATGAATGGGTCTCTGCATGTGCCTGGATGCATTTCATTTTAAAAATTATGTCATGCTTCACCAGCACTGCATTTATGTGTGCTGAGGCCCTGTTTGGTCTTGACTGTTTAGCTTTGTGGGAACTCCTGCAGGGAAAAAATGGTCACTTACCGTTTTTCTGCATCTGGTGCCTATAAATCTACCCTTGAGCCAGTAGAAAAATTTTTTAACTCAGGGAGGTCTCCTGGTAAGCTTGAAGCAAAGAGCCTTCTGCTTCATCATAAACAGCTGTCAACTTTTATCCTTAGAAGACACACTTATTTTTGTGCATGCCAAAGGCTAGGAAAATCATCCCCAGACTCAAATTGCTTGGGAACCAGGATGCACAACAGTGCTGTCACATTGATCCTCATTTTTCTCAAAGAACTTCTTTTTGTTGAGTTCATTACATGTCAGATACTTTGAAATGGAATATCTGGCCCAATACCTGAAGTCTTACTCCCAAAGATCTATTTCTGGCAGAAAGTCTAATGTTGCTAACGCTATTTTTAGTTCCTAACTGCTGTTTCCTTTTCCTCTTTGATCATCTTAGATGGAGAACAAAATAAGAAGTTAAGGCAAGAAGAACATTCACAGTATGTCCTATTTCCTCTAGTGTCACTAAAACACTGATGTGACTTAGATAGTATCAGCAGTTATGACAAAGGTGGTCAGCAGACCAAATTTTGAGTATGGTCCCTATTCTGAGCTTCATTCTTCCTCACCTGATTAGCATACTTTCAGTTCAGTTCAACTTGCACTTGAAAAATCACAGTGGATTCAAAAATCTTAGTCGCGCCCTAGAGGCATTAAGAGCATTTTAGCCTCAGTTTCCTCTCTGCATTATACTGTAAAAATAAGATCTACAGAAGTTTTGTTTCGCCCTCCTAAGCTCTCTGCTCCTGCTCTGTTCTCTGGTTCATGGCTGGATACTTCTTTGCTCTATTTAGTAGAGCACAGGACCATGAAAACAGCATCACCCATCCCTCATATTGTCAGTCCTCTCACTCCTAGTCAGCCTTGATATTATTTATATTCTGGTTGGTGAATTAAATTTTTTTCAGCTCTTCAATTCCAAATGGGGTTCATCATTTGTCTGAAATGAAGTGTTGTTTATGCAAAATACCTTCATTAATATTTTCAGGACAATGCACCAAAAAAACCCTCCAAACTTGGGTATTGTTTTCAACCATTGTAAGTTTATGTGATAAAAGGGTGATCTCCACACACGCTAAGGAGCACAGGGGCACAAGGCAGGGCGGGGAGGGATGGGATGAACCCCAGTCACCCAGTCCCTGACCTGGCTGTACTGGAAGACCATCTGCCCCATAGGCTGGGTGGTACCCATTGCGGCGAGTCATATCTCACAGACTGAGGGGCATAACTGCCTAGGGGCACAGGATGCATTCAGGGATGCAGGGGAAGAGAATTCAGAGATTGTCTAAGGTTTATAGGATGTTTAGGGGTGGAATCAAAGGCTGTGAGCTTTCTGTATTGTTGTAAAGCATAGTAGGTATTTCTAAAATGGTATTCTTGCCTTATTTTTAAATGGAAGCATAGTGCAATGGGAAGAAGGGGAGAAAAAAGAGGTTCATTTGCTTTTGAAGAGCTAAGGGTTTCTCAGATAACGAGCACTTTCAGTATATTTGCATCTGCACAGGCAATTGTGCCAAGACTCTGCAGTCTGTTGCTAGAACCAAGATCACATTTCTCAGCCTGCCAAGCTCTAAATATGAGAAACAGCACATAACACAATGACCCAGAGAAAGGAAAACAAGACATTGTAAATCCACAAAGCTAAAAAGGATGGGAAAGGGGAGGAACTGGATTTGCATGTCATGAACACAGGGTACTGTTCCCTGACCTGTATTTTATGATTCAGCTATCACCCTGCAAATATTTCACAGTAATAAAAGGAAGCAAACGACAGTTCTGAGGGGACAGAGATAAATCTGTGTCGGAAATAAGGGAGTACTGAGAGATATAGCTGAGATATACCTGAGCATGGATGTATATAATAAGAAGTCTGACAGAATGCTTGCACTGGATATGTACACTGGTGTTATAACAGCTGACAATGTGAAAGCCTTGGTAGCAATGGAGCTATTTATTGTTGATAACAGCATGGGGAAATGTAGCTTTTGTCCATGCCAAATTGCTCCTTTTACAAAGCAAAATAATCCATGTCAGCCAGTTCAAGATATTTTTGTTTAAAAAATACCACTTGGAGACAGTATACACACACACACACACACACACAACACAGAGGCACCAATATGTGTGCATGTGATTGCCATGTTGATGAAGCAGTCCTGCAGAATTTAAAGGAGGGACAGCCAGCATCAGTCTAAAAAAATGAAGGCAGTAGCTTTTTGATGGTGGAACTCACAAAACTTACATTCTGTATGGGTTTTGGTAGCTGTTTGACAGAGTGCTGTATCAGGACTGGAATTTTTCAGGAAGGCAACTGAAAGGTCAGGAGACAATATGAAAATTGTTGTTTGTCCCATCTGGATCTTATCACTTCCATTTCCTGCCTATATAACCTTTTCTAGATGAATATAATATAACTTACACAAATGCACCACTAAAACAGCAGAGTTTGGAAATCAGACTTTTTGATGTTTTCTAACCTGCTTGACTTCCTCACCTTTTCACAGAAATTGGAGAAGGAGCACCACAGAGCTTGGAGGAAAATAGGCAGAGAGGGAGGGAAGCTTTGAAGCATCTCTTCCCTCCCTCAGTCCTCTGTAACCATATGCAGCTCCCAGCCCCAGGTGCAGGCTGGCACAGGATGAAAGCTGCTCAGAGGGGTCAGTGGAGCCCAAAAGGACACTGCCATGTGAGCAGGGTACGAGGATGTCTAGTAGCAGCTCTTTCTTGCAGCTGCATGCTCTACATTGGGAAGTAGCACTGGTCCAACTACCACCAAGTAAAGGTCTTATGTTTGATCATATTAATAAAAGCAGTAGAACCATGACTTGGATAAACTGCATATCTGAGTTGTTCACCCTGCGGATCCTTCTCATGATAATGAGTAAGAACAACTTGACTCATTATTACCTCTGTTCTTCTGAGGTAACAATTTCCCTCTGTAGGCAGTGCCTCTGAGCAGCTGACGGTCTGTTAGGGGAATTTATTATGAGTTTGCACTTCTCTTTTGAGAAACAACATTTAAATATTTGCTTTTATTTATTTATTTAGATTCAGCCTCCGCGATTCATTTACATACGTAAAACAAACACAACAGGCAACCTTAAAGCCAATTTTCTTCAGTGTCAGGTCACATGCATTTCATAAAGTTTAGTTTCACAGAGGGAAATGGCAGAACATTTCATACATTGTTGTCTCGCTGGGGACAGGTTAGGAGGCTGAGAGATAATGACAGCAGCTTTCAGCTATCAAGTTAGCTTGGGCTATGATGCAAATAATTATTATTGCCATTATCTTTGAAGCCAGATGTTTGGTGTCCCTGTGAGAAAAAAATAGAATATCACTACTACTTCTAAAAAGACTTTTTTTCCACATTGTTATAACTCAGCAAATAATGATATGGCTAAGGAGTGAGTCAAAATATGGAGGGGAAAAAAACATTTCTATAAATGGCAGAAAGGATTAATATAGTTCATCTCCTATTTATTAGCGGTCTTCTGTTATCAGGATGTGCTAAAAAGAACAAATATATGGAAACAAATTGCAAATTATTACAGCAATGTTCTGTCAGGTGAACCTGATATGAAAACTCTTAAATAAATCACCTGGCATGTTTATTTAAACAAACAAATCTCTATGGACGCAGCTTGCAGCTGTCTTATTACACTGATAAATATGGGACAAGGCTCAGAAAAAGCAATGAGGCAGGTCTCAGACACTCTGTTTCCTTTGAACATGATACCAGGGCTGAGAAAAAAGGACAGCACATTCATCACAGCAATGAGGATGGAAGAGGACACGTTCAGCTGAAGTTCAAGAAAACAGAATGGCAAAAGAAACAAGCAAACAAAGCCCCAGACCTCCTTACCTCTGCCAAGTGTCCACAAACATTAAAACATTAACAGTGACTTTTGGAAATGTTATCCTCGGTGGCTAGTCCATACCTACCAAGCCAGATCTATACCTATGGGAATGGTGGCCACTGCTGGTTCATTGGCCACCACCTGCCTAGAAGGGACAACAGTGGACATGGCTGGAGCATGGGCATGTCTGCCCCATTGGGTTCTTCACCCCAACACCGTGTGGCTCTGGAGATACCCAGTCAGTGTCTGAGACATGAGCAAAACAATTGGATACCTCTTGGTAACACAGATTTCAATTTACCAACATGGTGCTGGAAGGGACAGTCTTGGGATCTGCTACCCCAGAAAACTTCAGCATAGAAAATCCTTCCTAAATTAATCAAACTCTGCCATAGAATTAGTTACTGTGCTTTGCATGCTTTTACTTTTGTGTGTGTGTGTGTGTGTGTGTGTGTATGTTAATGAACATAACAAATAAAATCAATCCTAAGGCTCTGTTTTGAAAAGTTCTCATAGCAGCATGCCATTTTACAGCTCAGTCATTAAGGGCATTGCTTAGCTCTCTCTATGCCTACCTCAAGACTGTTGTATTATTCTCCATCATCTTCATCCTAATCAGTAATTTTGGAATGTGACATTGTATCAAATACTTTGCTGAAGTCAATATAGTTTACTGCATTTCCTGAATCTGAAAGTGAAATAAATCAGAGAGATTTAATATCCAATAGTTTATCAAAAGCATTTTACCTTTCTTGACCAAGACAAGGAATGATTTCAGCAATTCTTGAATTGAGAGAGATTTAATACACATGCCCTCTTTGAGTGTCATAATTTTCTTTCTTGTCCTATACTCTGAATAGTTTTCTGTTGGAATTATCTATTTTATTTAGCTCTCATCTTCATTTACAGCTTATATAATTTTTTTTTTCCCTGCAATTTGACCAAGGTGTGCAGTCCCAGCTAGAGTGATAACAAAAATAGCCAAGGCATTTTAGGTCAGGACTGAAACAAAATAATAAAGCTGTTTTCAGAGATTGCCATGAGATCTACTCGTATTGGACATGATCGAGCATACAAGTAAAATGAATTTGAACCTTTCTGTTGAACTTAGAGACCTATGGAGTAGGCTTTGCAAGTACCTCCCATTAACCAGAAATAACTCATAATGTTTTAAGGAAAGAAGTTTACAGCTTTAAAGAGTACCTTTAATACTATCGAAAATCTTTCAAATGCTATCATAGCATGGGAAAACAAGTAAACTAAAAAAATTACAGCCTTATACCCTTCAGTAAATCTGTGTTCACACTTTCACCAAGAAGAACTGCAGTTCACACTCAGGACTGACCAGCCAGTAACCGTGTTTGTATTTTTGTTAAATTCTTAATTGCCCAGTAAGACTACAATTATGACATTAGATATTCTCCAACATAAGACATTGCTTGTCACTTAAGCATAGATGAATCTGAGTATGCCAGAAGTCCGTGTGAATCCAGATCATAAAAGTTAAACATGTTTGAGAGCAGAGCTGAAATCAGACTGAAGTCAGGATGTCTCCCAACACCCAAGTCCAAAGTCAGAAGAGCATTATTTCTATGAAATGATTAATACTGTATGAGTGATAACCTTTGAATTTGCCTAACAGAAATTAATTTACAGTGATGTCTGCCTTGTGAAATAAGTTTACCACATCCTTATTTCAGATAAGGCAGTTTCTCTCAGGTAGTTTTATGAAAGAAAGATAGTCATTGGGGTTTTGTGGTCACCACAGTGATAAGTTTGCCCTCCCTTTCTCTTCAGTGCAGTAGAAGTAGAGGCTGGGTCATCATGCAGCCCCAGCAGCACCTGGCCCAGGTTATCCACGACATAATCCTGTACATGTACTTCTTCCATAGTAGTCTTTTACCCCTAAGAAAGAGATATTACACACAAATGGCGTGGACTTCAGGTTATCTGGCTGTCAAAATACGTGAAATATAATCACTACTGTCCATTGCCTGTGCCTTTTTCATCTAGTTTTCCTTGAAATTTGCTTTTGCTTAATTTGCTTTTCCTTTTCTGTCTCAAAAAGAACTAGGAAATTATTCTGTTTAATTGGTCATATTCCACTGGATTTTAAAAGGCTTGACAGCTTGGTGATCTACAAATCTATGAAAGAGTAGTTAGTATACACGTATGATGCCAGTAGAATACTGACAGCCAAAATTGAGAAAGCCTCTGAAAGCGGTGAGTCCTCAATATTGAACATGCACTGGTGAAGTGTCTGCTTATTAACAGCAAATTACACCTAACTTTGAATAATATGGTAAGGCAAAGCTTCTGGGAACTTGTGACTGTACACTATATGAAGATCAATGCTACAGAAGGCTGCCATTTAGGGTTTTTGCAACTTTTCCCCCTTGTTCCTGTGGCCTGGTCCTTTCTGACCACCTTCAACTAACTTCCATCTCTCTTTCCCCAAATCAGAGTGGTCATTGCTTCAATGACCAACATTGTCAATTCACAGTACATCTTGGGACTTGGGATGTACTGTAAAAGCCTCAAATCCCAAACTGAAAATTGCAGAAATTAGGTGGCTGAAGAAAAAACCCCACAAGTTTTCAAAGTGTGTGCTACTGTACAGAAGTGTCAGTGTTTTAGCAGAATGGCTCTAGTTTTGTCAAAACTCATTTTTCTCTCTGTTGCCTGATTTCAGTTTCATCATTTGTGATGACTAGTTTCAACATCTTAAAAAAAAAAAAAAAAATCACAGGTTTTTGCTGCAACTCCCACATGATGATTTATTTGTAAGACATTCCAATGGCTGCAAAAAAAAAAAAAAAAAGTTCACACAACAGTCATTATTTTAATAGCTTATTTAGGGAGTTACTGAAAACTAGAATAAGAACAGTGGTGGATAACCTTATGCACTTAGTTAACTTGATCATCTGATTGTGTATTGCCAGTTTTTCCTTATGGAGGAAGTCCTAGGATACCCTTTCCTTATGGGGGGGTGCATGAAGAATATGAAGGTTATAGGACTGAAAAGGAATAGTGTAAGTTGTAGTGTGCGTAGCTAGCAAAATTACTATTGTATCAGCTGTTGAATCCTCATAGTCTTAGCATCGTGAAAAATAAGTATGTTGGTGGTTTTTTTCTGCTGTCTTACATCTTTCCTTCCCCTGCTGAAGCACAGCATTCACATCTGCAGTTGTATATCTTTGGATTCAGAGTGATTCCTGAATGTATATGATTCAGAACATGTTATTCCTTGCATATTTTCTCCTGCCCCCCCCCCCCCCCATCACCTTAAACATTTCTGTTGTTAACAATTTTGCAGAATCAAACCCTACACATTCAGAAATCATGTGCAACGTGCAGGGAGGAGTTATTCAAAGTCCTCTGCAGGTTGTTTTATTTCCCAGGACAGAACAGCTGAGGACTCTGGAGCTGCAAATCCCTATTGTATCTCTAAAAAAAAGATCAGATTTGACTGTCCTTTGCAATTGTTGGTGCTCTTACTGGTCTTAAATCTCTGGCATGTATTTGTGATTGAAAAGTGTCTCCTATAAGTGCAGCTAGAACAGGAAGAGACCCTTATAAAACTCTCTAAAAAAAAAAAACCAACAAAATTTTTTCTCACGAATTTTAGTAAGACAATTTTGACACCAGCAGATAGAGTGGGTTATGTTGTTACCATAACTAAAGCATGGTCAGATTTAAAGTTTTGCTTAGTTGTTTTCAGGGTATCTCCAAACAATTCACAGAGCAGAAAGGGAAATACTTAGTTCAATGACTATGGGCAGAAGGCAAATTCAGCTCTTTTTTTGATTTTTAACAACATCCTGTGCTCTGCTTCTGCCATTACCAGTTGTTGTGCCAAAGGTAGAAAAATTATGAAGGTGGGAAATTAGTTTAAATATCACATCTGATATTGACAAAGACAAATCTCTAGTTTTCTGTAGTTCGGTGTCAGCCCTGTGCAGAGGCTCAGATCCTGGACATTAACCCTTCTGAGGACAGAGAGTATCAAGATTGGGCTGTATCTTAATCATACATATGTATTTTAGCCATTACACATACAAGCATACAATATATATATACACGTACATATATACATTTATACATACAAGCAGTAATATGAGGGAAGAAGAAGTTCAACAAGGCCAAGCGCTGGGTCCTGCACTTGGGTCACAGCAACTCCATGCAGCGCTACAGGCTTGGGGAAGAGTGGCTGGAAAGCTGCCCGGCAGAGAAAGACCTGGGGGTGCTGGTTAGCAGCTGGCTGAATATGAGCCAGCAGTGTGCCCAGGTGGCCAAGAAGGCCAACGGCATCCTGGCCTGTATCAGAAATAGTGTGGCCAGCAGGAGCAGGGAGGTGATTGTTCCCCTGTACTCAGCACTGGTGAGGCCGCACCTCGAGTCCTGTGTTCAGTTTTGGGCCCCTCACTACAAGAAAGACATTGAGCTGCTGGAGCATGTCCACAGAAGGGCAACCAAGTTGGTGAGGGGCCTGGAGCACAAGTCCTGTGAGGAGCAGCTGAGGGAACTGGGGCTGTTTAGTCTAGAAAAGATGAGGCTGAGGGGAGACCTTATAGCTCTCTACAACTATCTGAAGGGGGTTGTAGTGAGGTGGGTGTTGGTTTCTTCTGTCAGGTGGCTGGAGATAGGACAAGAGGAAATGGCCTCAAGTTGAGGCAAGGGAGATTTAGGTTAGATATTACGAATTTTTTTTTTTTAGTGAGAGGGTTGTCAGACATTGGAATAGGCTGCCCAGGGAAGTGGTTGAGTCACCATCCCTGGAGGTATTCAAAAAGCGCGTGGACAACGTACTCCAGAACATGGTTTAGTGGGCATGGTTGATGGTTGGACTCAATGATCTTGAAGGTCTTTTCCAACCTAAATGATTCTATGATTCTATGATTAGGTACAGCCATCATTGAGCTGTACCTAGTATTCAGGCATAATGAAGACTGATTTAAAGATTTCCTCAGTATCTTTTCAGGCATTATAGTATTTGCTCTTCTTGGAACATACAAGAAGACACATACAATTACCCTTTAGCTGGTTAACCTGTAGATTTATAAGAAAATTAAAAAACTGCCTTAATCTAGTCCAGTAAAAAGCTTCTATTTTCTATGCTTATATAAGCAGTTATATTTACACTTTAATAATAATAATTAGTATTATTACTTCCATGTTGGTACTGCCTCAAAACCCAAAGGGGACTAGAGGCTCATAGATTCATCACGTCTGGATTTTACCAACCCAAAATAAGAGACACGTATCCAAAAGGGTTTAAAAGTGGTATAGAAACAAAACAGATGCTACTAGAGGAAAAAGAGAAGCAATTTGCCCCTAGTCAAAATGAAGGTTACTGGTAGAGGTGGAATTTGCCTCTAGGGCTGTTGATCTATGCAACTGCAGCGCTTCTCATTTTTCCTAAGTCTTTTACAGTTCCTTTAAATAGCACATTGTACACATTACATAAAAAGGAAATACGCAGATAAATTGGAAGCGTAAATTCAAGAAGCAAGGTGGAGTAGTTGCCTCATAGAGCCCATCTATTTCTAAATGATGACTCTGACAGCTGAACAAGTGCATGATGACAATTATTTTTCATTTTATTCTGTTGAGTAGAAAGCCACTGTGCGTGGACTCATCACTGCTAGTACTTATAGCATTAAAAGGATGTGTTCTCCCACTTGCTTGATTTTCACGCAGATAGCTACTAACTGTAACAACTGGGCTGCTATTAAAGTATATAAAATAGCTCCCAATTTCTTTGCTTTGAACCAAGTACCTTTCCCCCCCCACTCTGACTTAACAGGAAAAGTGGAAAATGTTTAAGCAAGTGATATTAATAGAGCCCCATTTGGTACTTACATCATATATTAACATATCAAACACAGTTTAACATTCAAAATATCTCCTGTCTGGCAGCCAGGAAATTATGCCATAATGTTAATGTACATGCCCTTATTAAATTTGCCTCTATAATAGACAATCTGTTATAATATAAAGGGAACAGCAATATATCACAGATATTACAACACAGACTAGCATTGCAAAGGTAAAATTTCAAATATACATACTTATACAGCTACTATCTGAATATCTTTATTTTGAATATGTTTATTGAATAACTTTATTTCTCCTGCAAATAAACCAAAGACTCAATAAACAGTTACAAGCAGGGAGAGCAGGCACCTGGGGAAAGGGGATGGGGGAGAAGGGGAAGAATAACAAGGAATAAATGGCATGTGCGTGATCGGCGTAAACCAGTGTAAAATCACACAAAATCTGTGGGCAATCTGCATCCCTTCTGCCTGAAGCCATCTCTTCCCACCTCTGTCTCACACTTGCTTGGACCCAGTGAGGCAGATCAGTTCACTGACCTGATTGAAATTTAACTCTGGAGGGGAAAAAATTGCTTTCCGCCAACTCATGCAGCTCACTACACATCTGTACGGTTATTTTAACCACCCCAAGGAAACAACCGAGAGGACACAGCCAAGGGAGTGGTGTGCAGGAGAAAGAAGGAGAAGCTGCCTGTGCACAGCAGTGCAGAATCCATCAGCTGAAGCTGGTTGTGAAACTCCACTGTAAGAAAATGCAGTAAGTTTTGGGAAAGCCCTCAACAAGACTGGTTGAAACTTGAAATTTATGTTTTGTGAGTTTAAAGTAGTTTAAAAGAGTAAAAACAAATGCCTAGAATTAATTTTTAAATTTTATTTTTAAAATAAAATTAATTTTATTTTAAATTTCCTAGAATTATTTTTTAATTTTATTTTTAATTTCAATCAAAATATTTATTTATATTGAATTGAGACTCTTCTTAGAAATGCAACTGTGAGAAGCTTTACTATGTTCCCACTTCTGCAGTTCCTGGAGCCTGCTGCAAGGTGCAAACATGAGAAATTAGCATCCATGCTGGCCGTGCTATCTCTGTGATAGTATTTCTCTGGAGACACAACATCTGGAAGCTGTGGAGTCATATGCTCCTTCAGCTGACTGTACTGCCAGGAAGCTGCATGGTTTGGAAGCAGAATTCCCCAGCAAGCCACTGAAAGGAACTTATGCATATTTATATACATAGACATATATTCTCTGAGATTTACATAGCAATCTGAGGAAGGAGAATCCAACCATTATGGAATAGAGGGAGAAAAATACGTAGTGTGAACATATGAACAAAACTGAGCAGACTCTAATAAACTTGAAGTTCAATTTGTCTTGCTCTTAAGAAATACAAATAAATTTGACACTTCCTTATAAAGAAGATGAATACTGTCCACTCGAATATGGAGATCAGTAAAGGAGGCCACTAGAAAAATGGAGAAGAAGAAAGCTTCAGAGAAAAGGCACAGTTCCTGATTACTCACGTCTTTGTGTCGTGTGTGTCCATTTTACCCTGGGCACAGCAGGCAGGCTGTGGCTCTTGCTAACCCAGCCAACACTGCACAGTGAGAACAGCCAAAACAATTGTAACGCCAAAGATGACAAACACCAAACAGAAAATTTGAGCCAAGAGAGACAAAAAAATAAATGTACTTACAACACATATAGATTAAATTGGGGAGGAAGAACCTGAATGTAATAACAAGCTTTACGCAAGTTCTAGAGGAAAACTGTTCTTACTCAATCCAACAAATAAGGTGAGATTTTAACTGTAAATATATTGCTTAGATTACGCTGGACTGGAGAGCCTGTCTACCCCACCCATTCCCTGCCTTTCTTTCTCCCTTACCTGAATAAGACAACTTGCTGACCTTTTCATCTGGCTCTGTTGTTGCTTCCTCAGTGTCCCACCATGCTGACTCAAAACTACTGACTTCTTGTCCTTGGGGTCCCTTGTTCCCCTCTCCCCCGAGTCCTGGGTCACTACTGTCACCTTCTTTGCCCTCATTCATCCCTGCTGCCACAAGATGTCAGAGTTGGTTGCCTTTGCTATGGGTTGACTTTGCAGAAAGCCAACATGTCAGGTAGCACCCATGAGGGTGAAGTCAGCTGCATTATGCTCCTTCTGAGATGCAAAACGGTGACCTGGAGCATCCTGTACCTGGCATGGTGAACTGCACCTGGATTCCTGGAAACCTCCTTCTGAGCTCCAGCAGGTTGGTGTGGCCCTGTTTCTGTGCCCCTGCTTCCTTTTCACCCTTGGTTTCCTTTGCTCATATTTAAGCCTCCCAGATCAGAAAATACCTCGTACTGGATGTTTGTACACTCTACAGCACGCCAGGCCTCATGTGAGGCAGAGCTTCTACACTGTCACACATCTAGATGAGAAATATCCTCTATTTCTCAGGTTAATTATTTTCTTCCCCCCCCCAGCCCCCAAAAGCAAACCAACAACAGGAACGCCACCATGAACAACAGCAACAAGTCATTGGGTTACAGTCAAATAGCACATGGAGTCATTCTGGCTCCCTGCACACCTGCTGCTGGCTGGTGCTGCCATGCTATGTGCTTGTCAGCCTCCTGCATCACGCTGCCCTTTAGTTAGCTTGCTCAGCTGTTTACAGTTTGCCTTCAGCACATGCTAACTTTGGCATTCTTTTAAAAATAAGCCTGGCTAAATGTAGCCTTGCTGCTGGATTTTCTACTTCTGGCCTCCTTGGGCTGTCCCCAGGACCCACAAAAGTCAACAGAATTAAAGCTTCCCGCTGAATTCACTGGAGCTTTAGATCTTTCTGCTGTGGCTAATTTATCTTGTTCATTAGCTACTCCCCAGGTCCCATTCCCTCTTCCTCATCACTTCATGCTAGTGCACATTATTCTTGTCTTTTAAACATTAATTGTTGCTGTGCATGCCCTTCCTGTAATATATTAAGATTAAATCCCCCCAGATATCCACCTTCCTTCTTTGCCAATGCTTCAGAGACTGGGGAGTCAGAATGTGGCAGGTGCAATACAGGCCAATTAAAAAGCAAATTTGTGCTAACTGATGGGTAATCTTCAGTGGAAATCACAAGCGACATTATTGGATGCCTGGGGAAAATTTTCATTAAGCAAATTCTTCCACTGCTGGCACAGCTCTGACACCTCCACATGTTGTAGCTGTTGCAAGGTAAGTTTCCTATACTTTCACCCTTGGATACTTTCCTGTTGCTCACTGACTGTGTTGTATATACTACTAACTGTCTTCCTTTTTTTCTAAACCAAGGGACAAAGGAAGTCAGAGGTAAAGTGAGTCAAACCAATCATTAGTCTGCTTTCTATTTACTTCCTTTACATAACTACAAAAAGTACAAAAAGCCCCCCAACCAAAACAACAAGAAAAACCACCTCAAAAAAACCCAAACCACACCTCTTTTATATTTCTACTTAACAGATGTTAATGTTTATTATTATTATTATTATAGAATTATTATTATTGTTATTATTATTTGCAAAGCAGTGTCACTTATAATAAGTATCAGAATCTCGGTTCAGAATCAGAATCAGAGTTCAGTCTCTATCAGAATCTCTTCCTATGAGAGAAAAAGCATCACATTTTGAAAAATCACTGTTAAATTGAAAATCTTATAGTTTATGAGCACAGGTCAGACAAAGGATGGGAGAGGAGGAGGCAAGGTGAAGTGAAACCAGGGACACGCAGCAGCAGATGGCAATGTCATCTTCTCCATCTATGGCATTTCTGGTGAAGAGATGCTGCCTCCTTTTGGTTTGCTTTGCAGATTATTTTAAACATCTTATGGATTCCCCTAAAGCCTAGCCAAACTCCAGCACAGCCGGTAGGCTCATCCCACCAACACTGATGGGCTGTGATTCAGTTTCTGAAGTGGAAGGACATGTAGACTGGAGGGCTTTGAGGATTCAGTATTTGCAGAAGATCCTTCTTTGACTCACCCTGGGGTCAGTTGCCAGTAGTTCAGGAGAGGCTAAAGTGAGCTGGAACAAATAGTCTCTGTGCCTAACACTGCATACAGCTGGGCTGTTACCATATCCTATACGAGAGAGCAGAACTTCAGCTCCTTTAACTCAAGTAACTGAGGTTGACCTCTCCCTGGCCTCAGAAATCTAGCTCTGCCTGTAGTAGTGCAACATAGGCAGCAACACTGAGCCCTGACTGCTTCTATACCAGGAGATGTTGACTGCCAACAACCAATATATGTACATATATATATACATATATATGAGGATGAAATTCATATTCACCAACTGGCAATACAAGTCTAGCACCAGCTGAGTTTGTGATCTGCTCTATTTCACAGGTGAATCCATGGTCTGGTATCTCAATATATTGAACAATTAACATATATTTTATAAGTATAGATGATGTATCACATAATATATGGTATATGATATATAAATGTTATATAGTAACATAGAGCAGATAGTAAGTACTGCAAGTATTTCTTTTCCCTCCATACAATCCAACACTTGGAATGCTATCCCAGCCTTGCACTACATGAAAGCAAAATGAAATGGAATTGTGTGAGCCAAAATCCTTACTGAGCTGCAATTTCTACTTGTCACTTTCAAATATTGATTCAAGATTAAATCACTTTTTTTCTTGCATTGTGTGGAGTTTTTAAAAGATGTTTTCCTTTTTGTTACTTTGGGAGACTATTAAGTCTGAATTCAGTTCACGTAACACTAACAATGCTGCTTCTGCACATCTTAAGATCTTTTATCTTTGTTCATTTCCCCCTTTTTTTTTTGACAACCCTATACCTTCATAGTGCTTCCAGGACTCAAGGTGATAAACTTCAGATACAGTCATTATTTCTAGCGTTTGCATTCTCATTCAATGGTTTATAAGGAGAAGCCTGTTTCCAGAACTGCAACAGGCATTTGGGTAATTGCCTTATAACATTAAAAACGAGTGTGTGATTGTGCGCGCATGCATATATATGTTTGTTCAGAGGAAAATTTTTAAGCATAAGTAATCTACCTCTCCAGCACCATGTAAAAACTCTGTGCCCCACAATATGTGACTATGTGTTGTGATCGCAAGGCAAAAGCAGTTAACTTCCACTAAATACTTAAAAAAACATAGTTCATCTGCTATACCAAAAAGACAAAGAAAGAGGTTGAGTAATTTTATACACCCTAAAGTGGTCTGCTGTCTATAAGCAGAATAGCAACCCTGTGTCACTAAGGTCAGAAAAAAGGCCAGGCTTTGAGCTTATGAACTATAGTATAGTCTAAAGTTTGCAGCTCCATAATAACTATGTACTCACCTTGTATATCTGGAGGAGTCCCCATCAGTATGACACAGACTTTCCTGATATGAATGCAGATGCTTAAGGTAGTGAAATATTTGTGGTTACATAAAAAAAAGAAATATCCTTGAATTACCATTTCCATATTTTACCTTCTTAAAGTTAATTTATCTGTTTTTACTTATGTCTTTAGTAAAAGAATAACTTTCAGGACAGGATTGAAAATTCTGGTGTTTCTGCAATAAAAAGAAAAAAAATATCTATAATTCTTGCTAAACAATATTAATAAGACCAGTTGCAAACAAAGCTAAGAAGCAGATGCTTGAGAACAAATGCTGACAAGATTTGGGAACTTTCTGATGGCTTTTTGATAAAACCAGGTGAGAAGGTAATTCCTTGTCTGAATTCAAAAGTTTGAAACCATGCTTTTTCTGGTTTTTTTTGTTGTTGTTGTTGTTGTTTTTTTCCTTTTTATTCCATTTGGAGGGTATAGGGAGCAGGTAGGCTACTGTGTTTGGTGTACCGAAAGAGTGTAAATCTTGCAATGTAGGAAAAACCATAGTCCTAGAAGGTTCAGTGCCATATGCTACCTAGAAGAAGGCAGTGCAAAGTTGCATGATGATGCAATAAGCTCATTATGTGTCACCAGCCAGATATATGATATGTTCCCTGACAGGACTATTACCTATGCACAGTGCAGGGATTTGTGTATTTTTGACCAAATACTTAAAAGAAGTTTAAATTATATACATGTTTAATTATTTTTTCCCATCATCCTCCATACTGTGTAATATCTTTATTTCATGGGATATTTCAGATTGGGAGAGGTTGAGGACCAGGGGGCCTTCAATACTATATTTTGCTTTTCAGAGGTGAAGGAATTAATTCACAGTTCAAGAAATACGAATGTCTTTTCATGTTCTCCATCAAACTTCCTTCATTGCTTAGTCTAATGCCACCCAAATGAGGGACTGTATGAATTGACATGAACCATAAAACATATGAATGTTTTAAATGTTCAACTGTAGGTTGCTCTTTAATGAATAGCTGAAAAATTTTCCCCAAAGACACAGCAGTCTGAGTAACTAAGTTGTTGATAAGATACTTATTTCTGCTACAGAAATATATTTCCAGTGATTTCAGCTGTGCTACTGCAAATTTACATCAATGGGATGGAGATCATAAGCTTGGTCTACTGTCCCAGAAGCACAGGAGCTGAAAAGTTTCAAAGTGTGAAATTAAGAACTTAGTTTTCCAGGAACATAAAATCTTGAATAGTATACTTCCAAAGCTAAAAGTCTGTTTTAAAATGGTCCAGTAGAGTGAGCAGTACTCGGAAGAAATCTCTTGCCTGAGTTGAGGAGGTCTTGTACCATGCCCTGGATGGTGATTCTGGATGTCTTCTACTTCTTGTGAGGTAGAAATGCAATGGCTCAAGGTTCCCTGCACTTTGACAAGTAAAAAATAAGGATTAATTATGTGAACATGTTTAGGCATTTGTAATCCCTTAAT
Source organism: Haliaeetus albicilla (assembly GCF_947461875.1). Lineage (NCBI taxonomy): Eukaryota > Metazoa > Chordata > Aves > Accipitriformes > Accipitridae > Haliaeetus > Haliaeetus albicilla. The sequence goes on along the minus strand of NC_091490.1, from coordinate 31,010,904 downwards.
ACATAGAATGAATCCTTTCCTAGGTTCCTTTAGAGATGCATGTCACAACCCTTCTGAAATACACCTCTCAACAGTACAGACTTTGTTCTGCTCTATGTAGACACAATCCTCAGTTTACTGCAGTGAGACATTCATTTGGGAGAGCCTGGCAGAGCAGTTTTGCTAGTAACTTTACAGAAGGTTACAAAAGAGGCCAAGAAAAGCCAAACTCTCCTAAAGCTAGATTTCCAGATGGGTATCAGAGAGATTCCCCTAAATTCTTGTTTAGGTGATCTTTAGACCTGACAGTACTGACATTTCCAAAGGCAAAGTTACCAACACATCTAATTTTCTCTCACTTGACAGATGCAGAACTGGCTATGCTGCAGTGTTAGAAGTAGACAAATCCAGCAGACTTTGGGTCCTAGGGGATGTCCTTCCTAGACTGCTGCAGCCAAATCCAGAAGGCTCCTAGCCCTGAGGAGAGACCTCTGGGCAGAGGCTGAGCACGTATTCCCAACCAACACATGTATGTACATAGTACCCACACAAACTCTCACAGGTCACCGCAGAGAGACCAGTGCCCTTACTGAGCACCCACAAGCTGCATCCATGTAAATATGATCAACACAAGCAGCCACACTGAGCTGTCCCTGCCCTGATCAGCGCCGAAGTTCATCAGTGGAGCATACTGACCACTCATTCTCTGGCTTCACACCACAGTTACCAATCCCTCAAATATGAAAGGGAGTTTTAGTCCATCCAGCATCCATGCCTGGACTATCAGTCCATTACTCAGTTGCCATCTGTTTCCTGATGGAGTTCCACTATTGGCAAGTTAGCCCAGCTTGAAGTACAATAACACACACACTCTCAACCCCCCCATGACCCTCCCCCCAGAATAGAGGATGTCCCCACAGAAAAAATCATAGAATAGAATCATAGAATTATAGAATGGATTGGGTTGGAAGGCACCTTTAAAGATCATCTAGTCCAACCTCCCTGCAATGAGCAGGGACATCTTCAACTACATCACATTGCTCAGAGCCCCGTCCAACCTGACCTTCAATATTTCCAGGGATGGGGCATCTACCACCTCTCTGGGCAACCTGTTCCTGTGTTTCACCACCCTCATTGTAGAAGATTTCTTCCTTATACCTAGCCTGAATCTACCCTCTTTTAGTTTAAAACCATTACCACTTATTCTAATGCAACAGACCCTACTAAAAAGTCTGCGGTGTCTTTCTTAAAAGCCCCCTTTAAGTATTGAAAGGCCACAGTAAGGTGTCCCCAGAGCCTTCTCTTCTCCAGGCTGAACAACCCCAACTCTCTCAGCCTTTCCTCATAGGAGAGGTGTTCCATCCCTCTGCTCATGTTCATGGCCCTCCTCTGGACCTGCTCCAACAGGTCCATGTCTTTCCTCTACTGAGCACTGCAGAGCTGGATGCAGTACTGCAGGTGGGGTCTCACCAGCGTGGAGCAGAAGGGAGAATCACCTCCTGCGGCCTGCCCGCTATGCTTCTGTTGCTGTAGCCCAGGATACGGTTGGCTTTCTGGGCTGCGAGTGCACATTGCTGGCTCATGTCCAGCTTTTCATCCACCAGAACCCCCAAGTCCTTCTCCACAGGGCTGCTCTCAATCCACCCATCCCCCAGCCTGTATTGATACTGGGGTTTACCCCTGCCCAGGTGCAGGACTTCGCACTTGGCCTTGTTGAACCTGATGAGGTTCATATGGGCCCACTTCTCGAGTTTGTCCAGGTCCCTCTGGATGGCTTCCCATCCTTCAGGCATGTCAACTGCACCGCTCAGCTTGGTGTCATCTGCAAATTTGCTGAGGGTGCACTTGATCCCACTGTCTATGTCATTGATGAAGATATTAAACAGTACTGGTCCCAATACGGACCCCTGAGGGACACCACTTGTCACGGATCTCCATCTGGACATTGAGCCATTGACCACTGCTGTCTGGATGTGACCATCCAACCAATTCCTCATCCACTGAATAGTCCATCCATGAAATCCATCTCTCTCCAATTTAGAGAGAAGGATGTTGTAGCGGACCATGTCAGATGCCTTAAAGAACTCCAGATAGATGACCTCCATAGCTCTTTCCTTGTCCACTGATGTAGTCAATCGATCATAGAAGGTCACCGGGTTGCTCAGGCAAGATTTGCCCTTGTTGAAGCCATGCTGGCTGTCTCAAATCGCCTCCCTGTCCTCCATGTGCCTTAACGCATCTTCTGGGAGGATCTGTTCCATGATGTTCTCAGGCACAGAGGTAAGTCTAAAACCAGTTAGAAATAGATTTAATAAGACTGTGGGTCACACTGTGGTGACTAAGCATGGGGTTCAGCCAGGCAAGTGTGCTGACTGATCTCATGTTTATGTTTGACTGGCTTCTTTCATTCCTTTTTCCTTCTGTTTTACCACCTTGATGTCTCCTTTTTGTCTGCCTTTGTCCTTCCCCTGAACAATCCAATATTAAGTCTTGCATATCTCTGTAATCCCCTTAAAATATGCTATAAGAAGTTTTTCACAGTCATAAAGCTCTCTTGGTTCCATCCCAAACTTCTATTCTTGCTGCATCCCACAGCGAGTCCTGTGCCCCTGCGTGCAAGGGCAGCACTCCCCCCCGCTGTGTGCAGAGGGGTCCTTTTACTGAATCACACCCCCCCCTGTTTTCACACTGTCATGACCCAGACTGGACAGACCAGGGAGTTGTGTTTAATTCAAAATTCCCTCAGGCTAAATTAAGGTGAAATGACACCAAACAATCAGTTAAAGATTTTAAAGATTTTATCCATGACAGAAGCAAACTGAACTGGGGAGGCGTTGTAGTAGGTGGCAGGGTTTCTCACAACAGGAATTGGCATAAGACTGCTTCTGTAAACTGTGTAACCATATACATTGATTCAGGGAATAAGAGGATCCCTCCCGTTGAGTCACGAGGTTCAGAGCAGACCCCCTTGCTTTCCAGACTCCTCCTCAGAGGAGGGCCCAGGGGCGGCTGGATCCACTCTTAGTCTCAGACTTGGTCAATGGCTTATATCTTGAAACGGATGAGGTGTAGGGATTGTGGAAAAGGAAAAGGAAAGAGAGAAGAAGACAGAGAGAGAAAAAGGAAGAGAGAAAGATTTCACCGGTCCTGGGTCCAGTGTTGGTTCAGTCAGCCGAGGGGTTCAGTCCCAGTGGGCTTGCACACCTGGGGCTTCATTTTGTGTCCTTTTATCGTCCTTGCCCCTCCTTTGGGCGGGCACCCAAACTCGTCAGGTTAATGGACAGTTTGTGAGCCTTTGGGTTTGGGGCTTGTTTGGGGAGTAACTTCTCCTCCCCTGCAGAGATGGCCATTGTTCGATCTTTGTATCAGAACAGGGAGCTGCGCACCCTCCAGCACCCCCCCCTCCTGTTGCTGATGTCTGAGCTGATGGGCTTTTCACCTTGGTTCCTTGCTGTGCAGGGTTTGTCTTTAAGCAGAACTTGCCCCACCACAATGTTTGAGACATTAACTCTTTCAGTCTCTCACACAGGCTAGGGACAAAGTGCTCATTTTCTCTGATGGATTTAGGAGCAGCATACTCAGTGTGCTGGTTTTGGTGATTAGGTTACTAAGTTTCCTTCACCTGCTTTCATTCCTCTGATCCTTGCCTGCTCTTTGTATTTATTTTAATTAGCTTTTATTCAGATAGTGTAACACTAGGCTGTATGGAAAATTTAAATTTTAGAAAAATTCTCCAGTAAAACATTCTGCATGTTGCTACCAAGACCCACTACAATAGGCATTTTGCCTGCAAAAAGTTCCCCAAAAGACCAGTTCTTTGGGCCCTTGTCTGAACCGTGTGCCTTAGTCTGATGGAAGGGAAAGAGCATTAACTACAAAATCTGCCAGGGGAAAGCAGAGATGTTTGGTGTGACTTTTCCTAGTTGAAGAAAGACTTCTACTAGCTTCTTCATACCTGTGGTTTGTACTGCCTTTGTTCCTCACATTATACACAACTTCATCTAAAAATCGTATTGACTAAGAAGTTCGTAACACCATTAGAGGTTGATAAAAGTATGTGACTATCATCATAAAACAGGCATACTCCATACCTGGTGATTTCGTTGTGAAGCGCTTGGAGAGGGTTTGAGGTTTTCAAAATGTTTCTTGTTACCTGTGTTGAGTCAATCACAACACCCATAGCTTGGAAACTATCCCTTAGTTTGGAAACCTACTTTTTTGGGTGTGTGTGTGGGTGCCCCACAATGCTTAATAACTCTTCATTTCTGCACCTAGATACAGCAGCTAGTTCTTTGCATTATGTCAGACTATAACGGGCTTCAGTTTTTGTATGCTGAGGTCCTGATGTGTTTGAATGCACAATAAAAAAATCTTCCAAAGGACAGCATACAGTAACTCAAGAATGTGAAAAAAGATCAGGCAAAATTTGTTTTGCACATTCATAATTGTCAAGATCCATCAGGCATTCATGTATTTCTAAATTATATACTATATATTTTACTACGTGGATATAATTACATGGTAAAAGAGCACTTGTTTTCTGAATAATGCTGATACTTTAGTAAACTGAGGTATTCCTGAAATTGAAATAAAATTTCACAAATCCTCAGGAAAAGAGTTCTACAGGTGTTATAGTTCATGTATTAAAACATTCAATGTAAGTACATATTTACTACAACTGTAGTTCAACTTCACAACTACAACTGTAGTAGTGAAAGTAATCAAGAAAGTGTATAATGTTACATGTACATACAGTGTCATATTTTATAATGGATTTAAGGGGTTATGCCAAAAAGCCCAACTCCGACACCAAGATTTATGCTATTTGTTTTGACATACTGTGTCTATGTAATAAGCATCCTGGGTTCATTATGTATTTTACATAATCACTTAGACCCATGAGAGGGAATGCAAAGCCATGGAAACATTACATTCACTATATGTGTTTTACTGACTCATCAATTTTTAGTGGCGCTTTTTACTGAAAAAATATTTCGGAACAAAGCAGCATCTTGCCTACTAAATTGGCTTCAATCCAAACATCCAAATTCTAATTTTAAGCTAAGTCTGAAAAAAAAACTGTAGTTTTTAAGCAAAAACAATGTCTCGAGTATTAGGATCTGATCCCTTTGCACTTAAATTATCACACTTCATCATTTTCCTCTCTTCTTATTTAGTTTGTAAGTTTTGGGGCATCTCATTATTTCTTTTCTATTTGAGCTATAAGGCAGCAGGAAAAAAATAGCATCTTTTACAGTCACATGATATCAATACACATGCCAGATTAACAGCTCTGGAGAATGATGATCTCTGATACTATCAAAGAGAAAGAATAGTGTCTACAGGAAAAATAATAGTAACAAAATGTATTGTCTGCCTTTCTTCAATGTTTCTCAACTCCTTGTTGCTTCACTGGATGAGGAGGGATGAACCTGTGAACAAGATGACAAGGTTGCCATGATTTGGATAACTGACTAGTCTACAAAAGATGGATGCCATCTAATTATGCTTGACAATGTTTAGCAATAATTTTCTTTTCCAATGCATTGTAACTGCACATAGAAATTATGGTTTATATCAGGATAAACTTGGCGGTTTTGGTTTTGACGTTTCTGTGGGAACAATAGTTGTGTTTCTCAAAAATAATTTTAAACTGGAACAAAAATCCTTGAAACAGTTTTCTTGGGAAATTGTGGAAAAGACTCAGGTTTTTAATTTTATTATTTCTGTCTCTTTGAATGGCCCTTTTAGGAGATGGATTGTAATTTTTGTTCCTGAATAATAATTTGTCCTGCTTTAAAATCTTAAGGAGGAGGACACTGCTCATACTATCCCATTATATTGCAGATCATCCTGTAACATGCTGTCATTTGGTGGTTTCTTGTTTTATTAGCCAGGCTGCTATTTTAGTGTCAATCTGTCCTTTGTGTATAATGACATTAAATACCTGGAATAAAACTTAAAAAAAAAAAAGGTATTAAAAAAAAAAAAAAGGTGACTTAAAATATCAAACTTTTACAAGGAGAAGAAGGAGGCAAGGGATTTAAATGAAGCCTGGCAAACCAAGTTGCTATACATTGCTAAAAAAAACCCTTCTGGCTGAAAACCTCAATGATAGGTAATTATATTTCTAAATGAGGCAATCATTGTTAAGCTATGAAGAATATAATTAATTTTATAACATTCTGTAGTGTTGTAGTCTATACAGATAATAGACTTTTTGAGATATTAGCTGTCCAAACACATTCAACTAATTTAAAGAATCTCATTGTGCATTCTTTTAACTGAAGTCAACAGTAATAAAACCCTTCTCTGTCACTCCGATAAACTCAGTCAGTGGCTGAGTTTGGCTGAAATGAATTAACTGAGTTTAAAGAAACTAGTGTAGCTCTAGTTCACAGACATTCAACCAGTTTCTAACTTTATTTCATAAGGTTTTCAATTTGCAAGCACAGCACACTTTAGCATGCAGTGGACCAGGTTTGTCTTTTCTATAGTCACACTGATTCCAGCTAAAGATTTACCTGCTGTCTACAGGAGAGAAAAAAAAAAGAACTAAACAAAACAAAAATCTGTGGAACAATTACTCTTTCAGATTAGTGGCCATCGGAGTAACTATCTTGTATCTTATCAGGGACAACAGAGCATGCTCCAGAGGAGGAAAGAGGAAAATTTATGAAGTGAATAGCAGATGTGTAGAAAAAGTTTAGAAGTCAGAATGGCTCCTAAGACCTCAGCAAGCAAAGCTCTAAGATCCTAAACCAAAAACTTTTGCATGTAAATGTATCCTTCTGCTTGTAAAAGATTGATTCTGGCTACAAGATTAGTCTATAACTAAGATCTCTGAAGAATATAGAGAAGATCATAGCTCGAACAAGAGACAACCAGCTTACCTCTTTAAAGCAAAGCTGAAGTCTACTGAGACTTATGCAAACAGAAACCTTTGAAAGTAATAGATTGCTTGGAGAGAGACCAAGAAGTAACAGATTGCACTATGTCCCCATTCCCTCCCACATAGTTCATACTTCAGAGATGATTATTTCCTCTATTTTTAACACCACTAAAAAGCAGAACTCTGTCCCACACCTGAGTAATTTGGGGTGGACAGCATGATGCTCAGGGAGAAAAAGCAATTCTTGGTGTGGCACAAAACTGATCATGAAAGGATTTTTGACCTGCAAAAGAACTTGGTTATTATTGAGAAAAATATGTGAAAATTTTGAGGGAGACGTTGAGTTCATACAGAAATGAGATGGTGGCAGCGATTTGTCACACGGTCCATGTGGAAGAGAGTGATGACAGTGTGAAGGTGAATCCCTATAGATTCCTTTCAGTATATTGCTGCCTGGCATCTCTTTGCAGAGACACACCTCTTTATATTCCTTAAATCTAACATGGTTAGATAACATAGCATCCCCTTTTACACCAATGGCTGCCGCCAGAGGAAGGAGGGGTATTTGATCCCCTCTATTCAATGGCTTATACATGTAGCTGAAAAGAAAAATACTCAAAATTACCGTGCATTACAAGATGTTGAATACCAAGCAGAGGCCTGCTTTTTGGATGGCTGTGCAGTTACTGATGGATCACTGAGAGCTTTCAAATTTAACTGGAGCATTTCCCATGGCTGTATTACATGTCACCATAAATAAGATGGGAGCCCTATGGCAGGGACCACCTTTGGGTGTTTACATGACACAACAAAAATATAGCCCACCTGAAGAGAGTGGGCTTTAATATCAGGTCTGTATGGGAACACAAATGTGTCATCATGGGAGAATCAGATGGAGGGGGCCAAAATGCCCACAGTGTTGATCCCCAGAGACAGTCTTTTTGGTGCCAGGAAAAATGCCATCTCTTTGCATTCGAAAGCAGCCCCTGATGGAGAGGTGTGTTAATATGATTTTACTGGGCTTCCCAGCTTGGTGCGTGGCTGTTGACAGAAATGTAAATATGCTGGAGCTTGCAGGCAGAAAGAAGGCATTGCATTACAGTCTGAGCTTCCTAAGACAAGAAGAAAAAACTCTAAACAAGTCCAAAAAACCCAACAAAAAGTCAAAGTGCTAAGTTGTTTAAATTCTCTGTGGGGCAAACTCAATCAGTGGGTCCAGTCTTCCTGACAACATCAAGGTAATAAAAGCAGACAAGCACCCAAAAAGCTACCTCTTTTCTGCAGCTGTTGAAATGTCCTTGTGTGATTTTGTCAATGATGCTGTGGCCAGTGTCTTCTGGAAGTACAGCAAAGGATGTATAACCCCGGAACATAGCACTAATTTAAGAAAAAATAAAGCTCTATCTAGCAACAGGTGGAAAGAAACAAGACTTTTATGTTTTCCTTCCTTTTTATGCTTCCTAAAGTTAAGTTGTGCAGGTACAATAATCAGCTCAGTATTAAGAAAATGTACACAAGTAAGGTTTGTGTGGTAGACAGCAGAGAAATAGCTGTGGCAAAGACCTTGTGTACTATTCATACAGTACTGTTTGCTGACAGAGTGTGTCTGTCTGTTTTAAAATGGCAGATTGATGCAAATCAATCAAAAACTTATTGGTGACATTATAATTTGTGGAAAGGAGCTGAAAACAAGACTATATTTTTTGTGAAATTTCTTACCCACTAGAATGACAGTAATTGGCATAACATTAAAGGACAATAGGCCATTTTGTGCGGTATTTTGTCTCAGATCATGAGCGGTGCTGATTTCTCCTAAGGAAGTCAGATACCATTAAAGCACACATACCTATTGCAATTCAAAGCAGGGATCAATGTTATTTCTGCTGCCCTTCACACTGTATGTACAGGCTGACTGATGTCATGGGAAAAACATAAGGTACTTTCTGAGCTGATGGGAAAAATATTGTGGAAATGGCTATCCAATTATCAGTATGAAGGGAAACTGTGAATACAGAAAATAATGCAAGTCTCTCTGCAACAGCATAGCTCATTCCAAAACATAGAACTGATTTGCAGAAACGATACAATTATTTTACCTACTTATTGCACAGAATATTTTAGTCATACTGGAACGTGAACTTCAAACACATGCATGTTCCTTGCCTACAGACTTAAAGGAATACTGAAATTAGTCCTTGCAAACTCCATTAAAGCCATTGGTACTGTAGTAAAATAAGGCTTAATTTATTTAATTATTGTTTTCTTGGCTAAATTGTTTTTTTTACCAAAAAAAATTGTAATTTTACCTTTATAACAACTGTCATTGTCATGGGAAAGTCTTACAAACCTAGGAGGTAGATGGGTCACAGGAACAAACCTTTCCTGCTGTGCTTTTGCAGGAGCTGCGTCTTCTCAGACTGGCATGGAGTCTAATGTAATGCAACACATCCTAGGCTAATTTACAGGCATAATACCTTATCCCTGTTTCAGAAGAGCTATCTGTCCTAGCCAAAGCATGTAGTGGGTCTCTGCAGTCCCCATCAGCAGTCTGCTGCATTTTCTGAGACAGGGTGATACAACGTGGTATCAAGAGCATTGGAGCTGCACCAGAAAGCTGCTGAATGAACAGGAACCATATCTTCCACATGACCTTTCTGCTCTGCTTCTTTCTTTCAGGAGAAAGGAAAAGAAGAAAAAAAAAACCCCAAACCACTGTATGCTAAATGCAAGCAGTAATTCACAAACTGAATGACCTGGGCAGATAACACCAAGAGGGAGAAGCTTTTCAGAGCTTTCTCTGTCGCAGTGCATGTTCATAGCCATTAGTTACAATAGCATACAAAAAGCCTGGTGACACAATTGTGCTTAAAATTAAAATATTAAGCACAGTGTTTTGTCTTCTTGGCTTTAGCAGTACATCTCTGCCAGCTCCAGTTCACCGGCTGGGCTAGACCCAGCAACTTCAACCCTGGCTGCTGTCCTGCCCAGCTCCATCTGCTGGAGCTACAACTGCAGCTCAGGTCCCTGGTTATCTTTCTTCATACTATTAACAGTCCTCTCACCTCAGTGACCCTTTCCAGCTGTTCCCTAATTTATAGATGGCCACTTGTGACAGGTACCCTATAATTTGGATGTTTGCTCAGCTGCCTTTTACTTCTTCTTCCAAATAAATGTATTACTCCTTTGTTTAAAACCTTTGCTTTCCCTCTCATTTGTACAATTTCTGAGTGAAAAACTGAATGCAATTTAGTAAAGCAAACAGATTAATAGAGAGAAAAACAAGAGACATTAAATAATAGCCTCAGCAATTAGATGAGGAAAGAAATTAAATGGCTTAATTCAAGGGCCTTAGTATTATTCAGTGCAGGGCTTAATTTGAATTAATACGTAGTGTACACACATTTATAAATGTCATATATGGGTGGCTCCTTAACAAGGAATATTGAAAGTAAAAGCAAAAAGGATTAATCCTTATACTTTCAGTAAAAGCACTTATTTAAGGTCTGGTGAACTACTGTTCTAATGAGAATGTTATTGCTGTAGAAACTGACTGTTGAGAATGAGACAAGCTTCAGCTGTTGGAAGAGCTCTTAGATTTCAAAGTAAAATAAATGTGTTCATTTATTTTTTTTTGCTGTTATTTTACCCTCATCTGGGTCAACCTTCTGGTGCAATGGCTGCTTTCACTACAGGAGTATAACTGGTACTATGTTGAATGTCAGTGTTTTTCACAGTCTGCTTTATTCACTTCAGTGCAGCATTTTTCAAGGGCTAGGTTAGCTGAGACTGTGGAAATTGCAAGGTCATTATGTTGTATTTCTGCTGCTTTCCTCAAAGAGCTTGTTACTCTTTGGCTCAATTTCAGAAGTTCTAAGGCAAAAGGTCAAGGTTTATGAGAAAACTTTTTTTGGGGCATAGCAAAGAAAAGTGGATTTTTATATATTGTTAGGAGCTGAGAGCCTCATTTAATAATAGAAATATTTATGCATTTATTTAATAATTTTTAAGCAGCTTCTGAGGCAGATTCTGAGACTGCCCAATTAAAATGTATTTATTTTTACTGGTGAAATTAAACACTAGCAATTAATCCCTCTAACAAAGACTATGTTTGTAAATAATGTGCCACACTGCCCGAAGGAATATTCTTGGTCTCCCCTATAGGAAAGGCAAGGAAAAGAAAGACTAATATCATGAAACTGCTGGTGCTGGAAGTGTCCTTCAAACTTTCTACTCAAGAACTTGTGACTTCTTAAGTCAATGAGTGAATTTGGGTCTTAGTACTTTGCAATCTATCTTTATCATTGAGACTTTGTGCAATTAGCTAATGATGTGGGGTTTTGCGGTTTTTTGGTTTTTTTTTTTTTTGGTCAAAATCTGTTGCTATGTAACTTGATGTGCTGTGCAGAAGGGTACTTTTTTCCTAGGTTCTGGTGAATACTCCCAACACAAAGCACATTTCCCAATTATAAAACATTTTCTGGCTTCCTGTTGAAATGAGAATAAGCTAGTTGGCAAATAAAGGAAGGATTTTTTTTCCCCTTGTGCTACCTAGATCCGTTCATTAAAAAAAAAAAAAGCCAATGGCAGGAAGACAATCCCTTGTTTCATCAGTCTCAACAGAACAGTTGAGATGACAAGGCAGCAAGGATCAGCAGTAATTAGAAAGTTGCAGGCAGAGAAAAAAGGGTTTACTACAGATCTGCTAGATAACAGTAGAATTAACAGGTGATAGCAAAGAAACAAAACCAGAAGCTGAACATTACTCATGTATTAAAAGCTCACAAAATATATTTCTCCCAAAATGATTTAATGACCTTGTTATACCAGTATTTTCACAACTGAAAATTTTATTTCTACAAATGCTTAGTCACTCAAGAATACAGTTCAGTTTCTTAATAACATTTTTTTCAATAAATATATTGAATTGATATTTCACAGCATAAAAAAGGACCTTACACTGGCATAAATTGATTCACTACACATGCATATTAATATGTATTTATGAACTTCTTTGTCCATGCCATGTATCAAAAGAAGTTCAACCATACAAATGCATATGTTGTAATATCAGCCCCTTGAAAGCAAACCCAAAATACAGAATTACCATTATGAATGTGTTTGCCCAATAATGCCTTAATATATCAGAAGTCTGTATTGTGAATGAATTCTTGTAATTTTGCATGTATTTATCCCCTCCATATATTGTCAGTCTTTTCTGCTCTGCAGTAAATCACAAGTGAGTGAACAGGTTGTGTGTGAGTGAAAGAACTGCTGTAATCTAGAGCATACTATGACTTTTAAGAAAACCTTAAGTTATAAGCTTGAATTTACTTGAAGCTTGAATTTACTTGAAGCTTAAATTAGCTTGAATTTACTAAGGCATTTTTTTTTCCCCTTAAAAATCCAATAATTATATACTTGCCACTGTTCTAATTGGATAAAATTGTCATCACCTACCACTGAGCAGCTGATTACAGGAACAGCTTAAAGGCATGTCCTGGTAATACCCCTTAATGGCAAAGCCTCCATTAGCACAGGAAAGCCATAGTTAACAAACCTATTATATTTTTAACAGCTCGTCAGATTTTATTAGATTTTGTGAGATTTTATATTTTCTTTTTATCTATAAACCACTGACTTCTTATGAGGAACAACATGTTTTGTAACAAAACAAGGAATTCACATCACTGGTGGAAAGAAGGGAAAACAGTAAATGTATTTAGGTGAAATAGGTCATTATATAACAGATTTTTAAAGGGACCTAATATGATGTATATTTACAAATGTGATGGGAAAACTACCTATTTTATCAGAGTTTGCAAGCTCACAAACAATTGCACCCTTCCAAATATGTGAGGTTTGCTTGACTGGCTAAGGGAAATTGCCTAATCTGCGCACAGAACTAGCTTTATTGTTCATCCTGTGGTGTACCTGTTAAAGCTGTAATGTACTCCAGGAAAATGGGGTTCCAAGCTGGGGATGAGAAGCAGCTAATGAAAAAGAACATCCACAAACCATAGTTCAGAATCTCTGAGCTTCTAATAGATTGAAGGAGAGGAAGGTAAATAAAAAGAAATGCAACTTACTGTTTTGCTCATCATGCCCACAAGTAAGATTTCAGTTTCTAGGCCAGCATTATGCACACATACAGGCTTTGGCAGTGAACCAAAGAATTGTCATTCAAATGCATATGGCAGTTTTACTAAACATATGGCTGTGTTTCCACATGGAACTAAAATTGTGGCATTCTACCCTGTTTAAATGGTGGAAAAAATATCCTAGTCCCTATTTTTGTAAGATCTCAGCTATGTCTAAAGTGGAGCAAGAGAGCAGCCTGCTTTCATAATTTAAAAATTCAGGATAAACCTGTTCAAGCACTGAGATAGACATTTGCAACGAGTATGTTGTTAATCCTGACGTAAACTGGGATGATATTTTCCAAAAAGGCCTAACTCCCCCTTTCAGAAGTTAATTAGGTGCTTTAGGGTCTATGTATCAGGGAAGGGCAATGTGAAAGTTAGTTATAAAGTTCTTATGAGACATCATGTATAAAATATTGCTGTAATTTAGAAAATACTATGATTTTTAAGAAAACCTTAAGTTATATGGAGTTCAGTGATGAATAAATACAATGAAATGTTTATCCAGAATGTTTCCTGGAAGGTGGTAATCATCCCTTTCTCTTCAGTACTCATTAGGACACATCCAGATAATATCTCCAGTCTTGGACATTGACAAACTGGGGTGAGGTTCATGAGATCCCCAGGGCCGTTGGGGCTGAAGCACTTGCCCTGGGAGGAGAGGCCACAGGAGCAGAGCTTGGCCGGCCTGGGGCAGGGAAGGCTTCTGAAGGACTCACAGCAGCCACCCTGCCTGCAGGGAAGGCATGGAGAAGATGGAGCCAAGCCCTTCACAGAGATGCCACAATGTGGTTGGGAGACAATGCTCAGGCAATCGGGTGCCGCAAGGCTCAGACCTGGGGGTCACTCCACAAGTGCAGGTGGTGATGGAAGTCTCCTGGAGCATAAAACTGGACCCCTGCATCCAAAGCTGGACACAACTTGTGATTCTGGGTGCCCAGATGTAGTGGTATCTAATATATATATGTTCAGTGCTAAAAAGTGCAAAGTGGAGGTGTTTAATGTCTCTGCTTACCTGAAGCTTCCATATTCCCTAGATTCCCAAGCTTCTATCCCACAAACCCCCATGCTTTTTGGCATGCTCCAAACAACTTGCATCTCTGCAGTGAGAAGTCCAGCTGTGCCTAAGTCTATCAAACAACAACGTTCAGCCAGATGTATTTCAGTGACAGACAAATTTGAACTCTCAGTTGTAGCTGTTTTTTATTATGCTTCTACAAAGTGCGAAGACACCTCGACAAAAAAATTTGCCATTGTAGTACAGGAAGAATAAGCTTTGTAGGTATTTGACATCATCCACATATTTGGAAGGAATGGTAGGGTTAAATTGTGGAAATTGCAAATGAAGAATCACATGAAAATCTGCATAAATGTTAATGCATCACCATTTATTAAACTACAGGAATAAATAAATTCAGAGTGAGTAAAAGGTATATATTTACTGTGTATGGCTTCTACATACATATTTATTTATGGATAGCGTTTTCTTTGCATACTTTGCACATACCTAAAGATGTATACACATGCACATGGGATGTCTCAAATGAAAATAGGAAAATAATTTAAGATTGTATTTAAAAAAAATTCATGGGCTTTTTAAAGAAACAGGCTTTCTTTCACATTTAGGAGAATATTGCTGGGGAAAATGCAATATTCCATCCTTAGGCTTCCCTTGCAAATAACTGAAAGAAAGGGGATGGGTGGGAAAACTTTAATTTTTTTTTTGTTGTTGTTACTTTGCTCCCATGCAGACATACATAAATAGCTTTTAAAAGCCATTTAATCACAGTATGCAGGAACAAGGTAATGTATTCCTGTTGTTTACATTAATCTAAGACTAGATATACCAGCCTTATTGGTATCTTTATTGGTATATTAAAGTAGACAACAGCCATTTGTACCAATAAAGCAGTACAAGTATTTGCCAATTTGTGTACTCTAGCAGAATTTTATATCAAAACAAAATAAAAATTTTACTTTGTGTGTGTGTGTATAAAAGAATTTCGTCTTTCCATCCTTCAACCTTCTTGGCAATTTCTAGACAATCTCCCACTCTGTCCCTAGCAGAAGAGCAATCACTCCATAATTCTGTGTTTTCTAATCTTAGAGCTACAGATGTAAGACAGCACAAGGTATGCCAAACACATAATGGCAGATTTATTCTACAGATATAGAAGCACAAAGTGAAATCTCTTCCAGCTGTCTCAGCTGTGTTTACACATTTCTACCTACTATATTGCAAGCACTTCTGTGGTGTAGACAGACAAAGGCTGTCTTGTGGATGGTGTCTCTCTCCAATTCCCAAAGCATTTTGTCACACATTCTTTATGGCAACTATAAAAACTTTGGTTACATGGCAAAAAGATGTGTTAGGTTACATATGGCAGAGACAAGATGAAAATATACTTACTGATATACATGAACACGTGGTTTTATCTACAGCTGGTATTTTTAGCAACACATTTTAAATTCAAACCCAGTCCTTTATTCTTACGTGTTATAAAAGAATGCAGGCATTTTTGGCATCAGAAACTTTTGACACAAATTCAATGAAAATTAAAAAAAAATCAGTCCACCTGCAAAATATCAACAACTGTGAAATTTGTGTTTGTGATTTTAATCTCCATTTTTCTACAGCTACAGTTTTTTTTTCCATCACTTTGAAAAACATAAAAATGCTCAATTTTTTTTGCCAGTGGTGGTGAATTTTCTGAGTTACTGACACAGACATACAGAAAAGGAACACATTCATTTAATATTTCTTTTAGCTATTATTCTCTACAAAATCACATTACATTTTAGTGTCACTCTCTAATGGCATTCTCTTCTACCTTATAAGATGAACTATGGCTAGATATTCTTTCCATAAAGGATAAAATAATTGATATATACATTCTCTAAAACCCATTTTGTCTGTGAGGCACTGATGTGTATGGAAAGAAGAGGAATAAAGTGTGTGTGTGGGCATTTCGCTATGCTGTAATGCTTTCAGAAGATGAAACTGCCAAGTGTTTAAGCACAGATGTGAGTATAATTTAAAGAATAGTTATACACTTGCAAGCCCACTCCACCTCCTCATGCATTCATCTTCGTATGAAAGCACTTCACAGAGAAAAAATATGATTGATGGACGAGTTTAGTAGTGACGAAGGCACCTGGAATTTAGTACTTACATGCTTTTAAGAAGACATGAAGCCTGCTTGTGCAGGCTTGTGCTTAATACTGCTTGTGCTTATCCTACAAGTCTGTACTTGCATACAAAAATACAAGACTAGACAAAAACAATTGAAAATATACTGGAAGAAGCAGTGTGGTGACCTCTTTTCTATGCTCATCTTTGTTGCAATGTGAAGCAGCTGCAGGAAGTCCAAAACAAGCTTGAACTTTATAGTTTGGGAATTATTTTTATTTATTTTTATTCACATGTATAATTACTTTGTGATCAGCATATCATTTTCATGGGAATGGGTACCATGGAAACCACGACCTTATTTCTCAGTGAATTTAATAAATGAGCATATGAAATCAGTAATGAAAACATGAGGGATTGAGTTTTATCTTAAGTTTATTTATGTTTAAAAGATTGGAACCTGTCAGAGTATTCTTGTTATTGTTTCTTGGAGTGGGATGGTGGGTACGGTACAGTGGAAAATAGCACGAATGTCATGTGAACCTGTATTAAACTCTATATTTGACATAACCAACAGAACTGTCAATCTCCCTGCTTCATAGACATAGACTACAATTAAAAAAAAATTCCTTAGCTATTGATTACATGATATTTTTCAAATTAATAAAGTTTCTTAAGTACATGTTTTGTCACCACGAATTTTGCTTATCCACAGGTACATATTATTGCCATACCAGGACAATAGAATCATTTTTGGCCTCAAAACATTTTGGACAATTCCTTTCATACTGTTTTTGTTGTGTAAGTCATTAGGAAACAGATTTTCAGCTGAGCACTCTGCAGATTCCTATGGCACTGTTTTCTCACAAACTTTGTAGGTAAGGTCTATTTATACAGCTACTGCATGTGTCAATAAAGTCATTAAGAAGCAGGAGAAGTGGAAAATCTGAAAATGTGTCATGGTCCTCACCTCTGCAGTGTCTTATCCATATTAAAAAGAAAAAAAAAAGTGAAATAGAAGGATTTTATGAGCTCCAAATCTAACTGGTGACTCCTTTGTTGCTGGTATTGTAGCAGACATCTGTAAGACTATGTCTTGAGGATGTCCTACCACTTTCCAGTAAAAGTTGTATGCTAGGAATCAGACTCACACACAGACTGGCAACTTTTTAAAATCTGAGAAAATACTAAAAGATAAGTAACACCAGCTAAAAACTTCTTTAGCTTTCCACTGGGTACAAATTCTGCTTCTTTGGATATGCCCATCATCGATGCTACAGTGAACAGATGGCCATGATAGCCCTGGCTGAGTGAACTCAATGTCAGAAACTGTCTTGCCAGAGCTCTACACTGATGCACTAAGCCATCACAGTGGGATTTGTTATAGATATATACATATGTTTAATAAAGGGTTCATAAAGCTTCTGAAAAGCCTTCTGAGAAGGCATCCCATCCATCCATGGGATGAGGGACAGTGGTTTTGTATGTAGAAGCAAATCGTTGGAACACTTACAGTGACGAGTAAATAGATAACTAACCTTAAAAAAATTATCTGGCACAAAAGAAAATGAGACCAGTTGCATCACAGGCTGTTCCACACACATTCATGCAACATAGTAAAATACAGTTGTAAAAACTTCTGCTAACTCAGAGTTTTGATCATTTCTGTCAGGTTTAAAGAGACTGATTTACCATCAAGTCCCCATTAGGCAAAGATCCAGAGTTAATCAAGCCATCTGAAATACTCTTATTAAAAATGCCAGATGTGTAGTTTAAACATGCTTTAGACTTATACTCTAATCCAAACATGTCAACATCTTTCAAGATGTTTGTGCAGATCAAGGGAGAAAAGCTTTTAACTTTAGCTTTTCTTTTTTGTTCTGCTAATAGGGATAACGTTTTCCAAGGATGGAGAATATGATTCTGGTACAGGCAGTTGCTTAGAAGAGTAAAAGGCAGATTGAAGTTGGCAGGATATTAAATAAAGTTAGGCCCTTTCAGGTTCTTAATCAAGCTTAGAGAAAGTTTACAAAACATTTATGAATTTACCTTTCCTTTGAATACTTTTTTCAGCTGTTATTCCAGATATAGATCTAGTTACTGAATTTTTCTTCTCCATTCCAAAGTCTCTGACCTCTCTCATCAAGGCATGACTTTGCTATAGTTTTTATGCAAGAGTTCCTGCATTACTCTGAATCATACAAGAAAGGAGAAAAGGCAACAGCCTTTCTCTTTTTTTATGATCTTGCAATAGTTTGTCAAGATACAGATTAACAACAGCTTATTCTTCTGTCTAATTGGGATGCATACTGGACAAAGTCATACATATTTTAAAACAGAAAGAGAAGTTAGAAGCTTCACAGGAAAGAGAAAACAGGACAAGGACAGCTTGAGGAGACATTCTATCATCAAATTTTCTCATTGGAAAAACATTTTAGACACTTTATTATTTTTTTTTCTTATACACATCAAGGGTACTCAGACAAGCAGAAATAATGGCCTCTGGCTAATGATCGAAAGGTAATGTCAAAGAACTGGTAACCCAGACACATGTGGCTTATAACAAATTTCCCTCTTCTCCTTTCTTTTCTACACCATCCAGGAAAAATGATAGCACTTACCAAGTATGCTGCCATATCTTGGAGACAGAGAGCAATATTATAGGTTGGAAGGGATCTCCAAAGGTCACCTAGTCCAATCTCTCAGTCAAAACAGGTACAGTTACAGAAGGCTGTTCAGAGTCTTTTCCAGTCAAGTTTTGGCTGTCTCCAAGGATGGAAATTCCACAACATCTCTGAGAAATCTGTGCCAATGTTTGACCACCCACATGGCAAGCATTTTTCCTTATATCTAATGAGAATTTTTCATGTTCCAGCTTGTGCCTGTTGACTCTTTTCTTACTGCTGTACAGCTCTAAGAAGACTCTGCCTCTGACTTCTCTACACCCTCCCATTAGGCAGCTGCAGATAGCAATAAGGTCTCCCCCAGGCCTGCTTTTCTCCAGGCTGAAAAGACCAAGTTCTTTCAGCTGATCTTTATATGTCATGTTTTCCAAATCCCTAATTATCACTGGGTTTGCTCCAGTATGTCCAAGTCTGTTTTTCAGTGAGTACCCAAAAGTGGACACAGCACTTTAGATACAGTCTTACAAGGATCAGATTGAGAAGGAGGATCCCTCCCATGGTGGTTGGCCTTTGCTACTGCAAGGACACAATGCTGATTCAGCTCGTAGTGCACCAGGACTCCCAAGTCTTTTTCTGCACAGCTGCTTTCCATCCAGTTGGCCCAGGGCCTGTACTCTTGCATGGGTTTATGATAAACTGGAGGCATTTGCCCTGGGTTATGAGGTTTCTTTTGGCCCATTTCTCAGTCCTGTTGTGGTCCCTTGGGATAGCAGTCCAGCCCACCAGCATATCAGGGTACATCCCAGTGTGACACTGCCTACAACCTTGCTGAAAGTGTGCTCTGTCTTATCATCTAGATCACCAGTACCATTCCCTAAGGATCACCACTAGTAACTGGCCACCCACCAGTCAGACTTTGTACCAATCACCAGCCCTTGAGCCCAGTTTTCCAGTCCATTTTCTACCCAACTTATGCCTTTACCCAGTCCATATCTCTCCAATTTGGCCAGAAGGATTTTATGGGGGACTCTGTCAATGACCTTGCCTTACCAAAGTAAACAACATCTACTGCTCTTCCCTTGTCTACACAGCCACTTGTTTTACTATAGAAAGCAGTAAGGTCAGGCTTGGTTTGCCCTTGGAAGATCCTTTCTGGCTCTTCCCAGCCTCAAACTGTTCTGCACCTGCCTGGATATTTAAGAAGAGGAGGCTGGAGAAGGCTGTGTTCCATAACCTTCCCAGGGAATGAGGTGAAGCTGACAGGCTTGTACTTTCCCCAGTCCTCCTTCTTGCCCTTCCTGCAGGTATGTGGGACATCTGTCTTTCTCCGGTCAGTTTTCTGCACCTCCCATGATCTCAAAAGTGATGGAGATAATAGAGAGCAGCCTTGCAATATCAGCCAGTTCCCTCAGCATCCCCAGATGTTGAACTTGTACATGTTCAATGTGCTTATGTGTGCCCTAATTTTATCTTCCCTGACTGTGGGTACAGCTTCATCCCATAGACTGTGCTCCTTGGCTCAGGACCTAGGATTCCTGAGGGCAGACCTTTCTACTGAAATCCCAGGCAAAAAGGCACTGAGTGCCTCAGTCTTTCCCACGTTCCTCACCACCGGTGTACTGAGCTCCTTTACCCAGCCTCCCACTGGATTTTGCCAACAAGGTGAAATATGCTCTCCTGAAGTCCAGGGCGGTGATTCTGCTTGGTCACTTCTCTCAGGTTTTTAAAACTGCACCACCTCATGGTTGCTGCAGCCACACTCAACCTTCTCATCTTTGACCTGTTCTTCCTTGCTTGCTTACAACAGCTTTAGCAAAGCATCTTCCACTGTTAGCTTGTTGATCACTTTTGTCAAGAAACTGTTATATGCACACTCTAGAAATGTCCTGGACTGACTAGGAAACTTTATCAAAGAATGTGGAAAACTAGTTTTGAAACATATTGACCAGTTCATCACTTTGAGAAATTAAAACATGAGGGACTAATGTCCTTTGGCAGTCTAATTTCTTTGTCTTCATAGTAGCATAGAAGAAGATCTGACTGTTCCCTGTAAAAAAAAATACTTCTGAGAAACAATGTGTAAAATTATGTCAGAAACAACATTATCTGGGTATTTTCTGTATATTATGTATTCCTTATAGTGTGTATAATAAGTTGATGCACGTCTGTCTTTGAAACTGACATACTTTAAATTGTGATCATCCATTATGAACCCTGCAGAGACAAAATAAGCTTTAAAAATTTGTTGGTTTTATATGTGATGTAGTCAATGCCTCCTGGATATGTCATGTTTTGTCCTTGGTCCTTGGTGAGAAGGGCTTTTTTTCTCCCCTTTATCTTACAAATGATTTTGATATCCCTGCAATTTTCATTAAATATGATTAGTAGAGGAGTGTATGTCAACAAGATTGACCAGGGATGATCCTGATTCAACTTAAGCTGAAAAGAAAGTCAGTAATGCAAATACTTAGAGACGACAAAGGCAGATCAATTGAATTATAATTTTCGTTGCTCTTGGTTTAGTGATTAAAATGACCTAGAAAAGAACTTCCCTTAACACTGATTCCATTTAAAAGCTGAAGGGGAAGGGCCCACATTGTATATCAGAAATTGGTTTCTGGCTTTTAAAGGAGTTTTCTGTATGTATAAGAGTATAAGATTAGAGACCTTGAAGGCACCTGTGTTTTAACTGGATTTTATAAGACAAGAAGAATTTAACTCTCTTACTTTTTTCATACAACAGAAAGCATGTTTAACCAGCAGCTGTATTTGTTTTGAAAGATGCAGTTGGATTTAGCCTAATCCCAGAGACAGGGAGAAAGAACCTCGGTTTATTAGCTCTTCTGAAGGGAGGCAATTGACTGAATTCTGGAGCGCTTTGCAGTACTTTCAGCACCTGACGGAGCAAAAAAGCCTCAAACTGAGTCGTACTGTTTATTCTATAACAATATGTTCTGATATATTTTGAAATTGATGATCCAAGAAGCCAAGCACAAATTATGATTCATAGCACTGTAATATTGCTATCCATTTACTTTCAATCAGCAAGGAAATATACCACAAAGTGCTTACTTATATACAAGGGGGAAACTTATTTACATCTACCTTGTGATCCACAGAATTGTAAATATATTGCAACTGAATACAGGGAAATAAAATGCACTAAAACATTTTCTCGCAGCAATTTGTGTCTAAGCACACAACGGAGCCTGTGGTGCAACTTAATAGGTTGTTGTGAATTAGCACACTGTGAAAAAAAGTCTCCCTGCTTTCATAAATGAACAGTCTCAAACTTGGTTTTAGCAGACTAACAGAAGACAATTTTTAAATAAACAGGGTGTGTGTGCATTGTTACACTGCTCAAAATATTTTACTGTTGCAAGAGTAGTGTGAGGAGGAGGGTACTTAGTGTTTCTAGGCTTAACCTGTGAACAGTCAAGAAAAATACCCCCCAGAAGGGGATTCCAGTTTAGGTGTGCAAAGTGCATTTGCCAGGCACCATTCTCGTATCATCCTTCAATATGCTAATTTCTCATAGAGAAGTCTGAGAACTATCAGATGAGTGCTTACTTCTCCTTCCCCAAAAACATCTCTCTCAGTTTTCTGAGGTTAGGAAGAGGGAAAAAGGAATAGCTCAGCTCCTACCCCTTCCCCTCCCCCCCCTTTTTTTTTTGTCTCTTTCATCCCATAGTCTATTATCTGAGAGATGCAAGGTTGTTGCTGGTGGTGGGATGAATAGTATGTCTATAGGTTTGACGCCTTGTCCCTGGCTGGACCTTCATACAGCCTCAAGCACTGTGCCATCCCCCTACCCACACCCACCATGTCCTGCTCAGGGATGTGTAGGCAATGGCAGATGCTTTGCGCAACTAAGCAAATTACAGCAGGGCCTTGCCAATTATCACAGGGGACAGGAAGAAGGAGGTCTAAGCTCACTCACTGAATTTCTCACCTAAGATGTAGAAATGCTGCCCACCTTTTCCTTGGGTCAGGGATGACCATGGATGTTTCAGAACCTTCTCAGCCCTTCTCAAGTTGTTTTGGACTTTCCCCTTTGGAGGAGGCAGCACCAGCCTCAAACATAAAATGATCTAGTTGGAAAAAAAAATAAAATTAAAGAAAACAAAACAAAACACCACCATATTTACATTTCTCATGATTTAAAGAAGGTATTTTAAGTTCACTGACATAGACAGAGGATGAAAAAAAAGGAAGCTGCTGAAAGCAAGGATCAAGGTGGGCCAGGGAGGAAATGGAGTGGGAGGATAAAAAGCTGGTGGTGTGTGAAAGACTGGTGGTTTGTGAGCAGGCTGCTGGTTTGTGTGGCTGAGACTTCCACCTCATCACAGCACTCTGATCTATCTTTTTATGAAACTCCACTTTTACTACTTTCTGTGTACATGTGTATGTATGTGCAAGTGATCTGTGAGAAAACATCAGGCTGGACTAGCTGGTGGGTAGGGGAAGAAGTCTGGCTGCAAGATAATGGAGAGTCTATGGGTCTGGGTGTACTCCCAAGGAGACAAAGGATCTAGGAGCTGGATACAGGAGAGATCCAACATCTGGGAGCCTTATATTGGAGAAATCTGTGAAAGGAGGTCTTCCATGAGTAAAAATCCTTAAAACCAAGATTGGACTATTAGTGCTGTCTTAACTTATGCGAATGTCTGTGAATGTACTGTTTTGGTCTGTGTTAACCTGTCTGATCAGCAGTGACTGTAAAGTGTGCATGTACGTGTTGGGAATTCAGGCCTAGCCTTGCTGCTGGTGGGACATGACACGGGATGGACAGCAGCCTCTTGTCTTGACTGGCCCCAGGTCCTACCATCCACCAGCCTCAGCTGCCCTTAATGGTTTCCAGTTGAAATCCCTTTCACTGCATCTTGTGACCACTCATCTTTTCTCTGTGAACCTCTGAGAAGAGTATAACTCCACCTTGTTGTCTATAAGCATCCAAGGTGTACACGTGTCGTGGTTTAACCCCAGCCAGCAACTAAGCACCACGCAGCCGCTCACTCACTTCCACCCACCACCCAGTGGGATGGGGGAGAAAATCAGGAAAAGAAGTAAAACTTGTGGGTTGAGATAAGAACGGTTTAATAGAACAAAAAAGAAGAAAGTAATAATGATAATGATAACACTAATAAAATGACAACAGCAATAATAAAAGGATTGGAATGTACAAATGATGCGCAGTGCAATTGCTCACCACCTGCTGATCGACACCCAGCTAGTGCCCGAGCGGCAATTCCCTGCCACCACCACCCCCAGTTTATACACTAGACGTGACGTCCCATGGTATGGAATACCCTGTTGGCCAGTTTGGGTCAGGTGCCCTGGCTGTGTCCTGTGCCAACTTCTTGTGCCCCTCCAGCTTTCTCACTGGCTGGGCATGAGAAGCTGAAAAATCCTTGACTTTAGACTAAACACTACTTAGCAACAACTGAAAACATCAGCGTTATCAACATTCTTCGCATCCTGAACTCAAAACACAGCACCGTACTAGCTACTAGGAAGAAAATTAACTCTATCCCAGCTGAAACCAGGACAACATGAAAACAATGATTAGCCCCTCCAAAGCCTAATGAATTAAACTAATTAAGCAATTAGCCTTAGAAATGAGAAGACCCTTATGAAGACTGAACATATCCATTTCTCTAAGGCTGTCATGATACATCATATTTTCCAGCCATTTCATCACCTTGGTGGCCCACCAAGATTCACTTCAGTATGTCAATAGCTTTCTTTAACTGAGGAGCCTGAAACAGGACTCAACACCCCAGATGCAATCTTGCAAACGTCAAATAGAGGAGAAGGATCACTTCCTTGGACCTGTTGGCTACCTTCTTGCTAACACAGCTTAGGATATTGTTGCTTTTTGCTGAGATGACACATTTGTAACTTGTTCAACTTGTCCTCCAGGCCAACACTTTCTACAAAGACAGTTGGCTTTCAGCCAGATGGTACCCACTCTGTATTAGAATCATAGAATTATAGAATGGATTGGGTTAGAAGGCACCTTTAAAGATCATCTAGTCCAACCCCCCTGCAATGAGCAGGCACATCTTCAACTACATCACATTGCTCAGAGCCCCGTCCAACCTGACCTTCAATATTTCCAGGGATGGGGCATCTACCACCTCTCTGGGCAACCTGTTCCTGTGTTTCACCACCCTCATTGTAGAAGATTTCTTCCTTATACCTAGCCTGAATCTACCCTCTTTTAGTTTAAAACCATTACCACTTATTCTAATGCAACAGACCCTACTAAAAAGTCTGCGGTGTCTTTCTTAAAAGCCCCCTTTAAGTATTGAAAGGCCACAGTAAGGTGTCCCCAGAGCCTTCTCTTCTCCAGGCTGAACAACCCCAACTCTCTCAGCCTTTCCTCATAGGAGAGGTGTTCCATCCCTCTGCTCATGTTCATGGCCCTCCTCTGGACCTGCTCCAACAGGTCCATGTCTTTCCTCTACTGAGCACTGCAGAGCTGGATGCAGTACTGCAGGTGGGGTCTCACCAGCGTGGAGCAGAAGGGAGAATCACCTCCTGTGGCCTGCCTGCCATGCTTCTGTTGCTGTAGCCCAGGATACGGTTGGCTTTCTGGGCTGCGAGTGCACATTGCTGGCTCATGTCCAGCTTTTCATCCACCAGAACCCCCAAGTCCTTCTCCACAGGGCTGCTCTCAATCCACCCATCCCCCAGCCTGTGTTGATACTGGGGTTTACCCCTGCCCAGGTGCAGGACTTCGCACTTGGCCTT
The DNA here is from genome assembly GCF_947461875.1 of Haliaeetus albicilla. Taxonomy (NCBI): domain Eukaryota; kingdom Metazoa; phylum Chordata; class Aves; order Accipitriformes; family Accipitridae; genus Haliaeetus; species Haliaeetus albicilla. The sequence goes on along the minus strand of NC_091490.1, from coordinate 30,985,383 downwards.
GTTGAACCTGATGAGGTTCATATGGGCCCACTTCTCGAGCTTTTCCAGGTCCCTCTGGATGGCTTCCCATCCTTCAGGCATGTCAACTGCACCGCTCAGCTTGGTGTCATCTGCAAATTTGCTGAGGGTGCACTTGATCCCACTGTCTATGTCATTGATGAAGATATTAAACAGTACTGGTCCCAATACGGACCCCTGAGGCACACCACTCATTGCATACATTTATACTGTTCCTGATGGTAGACTTCAAAACCCTCAAAACCTCTCAAATGACTGCTTATCCAGCTTCTCTAGTCTATCTTCTAAAGCTTCTCCGCCAGCGAAAGTGACACTAATCTCTCATAGCTCCCTGAAACACATCTGATTTCTCAGCCTTTTGTCTTCTGTGGTTTTACTCCCTTATAATATCCCTCTCTTGCTTGTAATCTTGACTGAATCTTGTCTGAAAAAATAAATTTTAGTGCTGAAAGGATGAAAAATAGCAAAAAAGGTAAAATTTGCTTATGCTTCTGAGGAGCCTTGCGTCTGTTTCACTAAAGCTAGAAGATGTGAGAGATCTTCTCCTTCCAAATACCAATGCATTGAGGAAACTTTGCATTAACAGACACATTAACATCTGTCTTTCCAGGCTTAACAATCTACTGATGATACTGTCCTTAGTAGTCCACAATATTTGCCTTTGTCAAGTTTAGTAAAGCGTATTTAACTTTTTTCCCACAAAGGCACATTATAAGACAAGATTAGACCAACTCTAGCTGTTTCTTTTAACTATTGGAAAATTTATAGCATGTGGCAACCACCCCAAACATTGAAGACTGATATGAATATATGAGGGGTAGATAGTATTTCCACATTCACTCATTTTGGTAATCCAGTTCTAGTAGGTTCTTTCTAGCACTGACTTGCTGGGATGAGAAGTTATTCTTCACTTGTTTATCATCCACTACCCAAGCTATTACAGTGGATGGCACAATCTTCCCCCAGCGATAGCTGCTTTCTGGTGTGGGTGAGATGATCTTCACAAACTCATTAACTGCTAATTCTGCCAAATTTGATATGTATAAAACATCAAATAACAAGAAAAGCATACAACTGCAAGATTGTTATGATAACAAGCCTAAAGAAGACAAAGGAAAAGCAAGATAATTGCTTTGGTTGGTATTAGTATTACATTTAGCAAGACTTACTGTTTCAACAATTTAAGGAAAGATTAATTAGCATTATCTGAACAACCAGAAAATACTATTTTAATGAACACCTGTGCTGGTTTTGGCTGGGTAGAGTTAATTTTCTTCATAGTAGCTAGTATGGGGCTGTAGTTTGGATTTGTGTTGGAAACAGTGTTGATAATACAAGGACGATTTAATTATTGCTAAAGAGTGCTTACACAGAGTCAAGGTCTTTTCTGCTCCTCATACCGCCCTGCCAGCGAGTAGGCTGGGGGTGTACAAGAAGGTGGGACAGCTAACCCCAACTGACCAAAGGGATATTCCATAACATATGACATCACGCTCAGCAATAAAACTAGGGGAAGGTTGTCTGGAGGGGCCACTGCTCCAGCATCACTTGGTTGGTGGTGAGCAATTGTTTTCATTTGCATCACTTGTCTTTCTTGGGGTTTATTTCTCTCTCTTTGTTATTTTCCTTTTCATTACAATTATTTAAATAATAATAATAATAATAATAATTTATTTCAATTATAAAACTGTTCTTATCTCAACCCATGAGTTTTCTCACTTTTGCCCTTCCAATTCTCTTCCTCCCATCCTGCTGGGGTAAGGGTGAGTGAGTGGCTGTGTGGTGCTTAGTTGCTGGCTGGGGTTGAACCACAACTCCACCAAATTCTGCACACACACTGAGGAAGTGTGATGGCAGAATAAATAAGGTAAATATTTCAGTCAATATCATCTTGAAAGTCCAATTTTTTATCTTTTATATCAGGTGGCAATCTCTCAGGAAGCAAATATTTTCTTTATCTCTTATTTCACTTTTAACTGCATTCTGTGTTTATCTTCTCTTTGTATTGCCTGAGATTATTTCTTTGGAAAAGGGAAGATGGAAAACAAAAGAAGACATTTTGTTTTGTGACTTTCATCTTTTATGGCCTTATTATCTGGATGGCTACATCCCTTTGTATACTGTGTGTACATGGGAAGTAAATTAATTAAATTTTTTAACCAAGACTGTGCCTTTTAATGAAGAAATTTATACAGACATAGAAGGACGGTCTTTATTTTTTATTTTTTAAGGGCTCTCTTATTTCCCAAAGAATTCAAACTATTCTGTTATTGATTTCTGGGAGTGGGCAGGGTTTTTTGAATAGATAAGAGTTGTGTTTCTGGAAGTATCACTGAAAAGTGCAGCACTAAAAATTTCAGTCATATATGAGCATGAGTCAATGTACCAGTCAAAATTTCACATGACCTAGGCCTAATTTTAAGCATTTGAATGCAGTTCTCCTGAGTTCAAAATAGTTCAGTTCATACTCAAGATTAAGGCTGTATTGAAGTGTTTGAAGAATTTGGGCATCAGTTCTTGTGGACACAAGGTGCAAATCACCTACATTATTTTGTAATATTTCATAGAAACTGAAAGTGTAAGGCAGCAGGAACATTTTTCAATGGCCCTTTGTAAGAATCTGAAAACACTTTTCCAGCTGTCCATCAAGAATTTCCCAGTTTTAGGAGTGAAATGGTCCTACAGAGTACATTTTTCTGAGGCATACGTTCAGTAATGTTGTGGCATTTACATTGGAGAACTGATAACTGCCTTTTCAACTTCTCCTCCATTCTTAATTAGCAAAAGGAATAAATTGTTACGTGATTCTTTTGCCAAATTCTGATCTGATTACACATATTCTCATTATACAACAGAAAATGTAAACAGGATTCTTCTTTCTCGTTTGTACAGTTCTATAGCAGTGATCTGTACCGTGGTTTGGAGAGGAAAAGAAAGGCTACTGATCTCTTCGGTGTGCTGGGCTGCATTAGGCAAAGTAATGCCAGCAGTTCAAGGGAGGTCATCCTTCCCCTCTACTCAGCACTCATGAGGCTACACCTGGAGTACTGTGTCCAGTTCTGGGATCCCCAGTACAAAAGAGACATGGACTTACTGGAGAGAGTCCAATGAAAGGCCAGGAACATGATGAAGGGACTGGAGCATCTTTCCTATGAGGAGATGCTGAGAGCTGGGGCTGTTCAGCCTGGAGAGGAGAAGGCTTGGGAGGATCTTATCAATATAGATAAATACCTGAAGGGAGTATTCAAAGAGGACAGAGCCATGCTCTTTTCAGCGGTGCCCAATGACAGGACCAGAGGCAGTGGGCACAAACTGAAACACAGGAGGTTCCCTCTGAACATCAGGAAACACTTTTTTACTGTGAGGGTGACTGAACACAGGTTGCCCAGGAGGTTGTGGAGTCTCCATTCTTGGAGACATTCAAAAGCTGTCTGGACATGGTCCTGGTCAACCGGTTCTAGGTGGCCTTGCTTGAGAAGGGGGGTTGGACAAGAAGACCTCCATAGGACCCTTCCAACCTCAACCATTCTGTGATTCTGTGATTCATTACTTACTGTTTATTTTTCACAGCAAAGCTGTGCCAATATATCAGATGAGTCCTGTTCTGATATATCCTGTTTTAAATCTGCTCTCTTTACACAGTGAGGAAAACTATTTCGTATCATATGCAACTTTTATTTTATAATGGCTGCTCTAATTCTGCCTGATAAATTTTACTTTGCCTTTCCAATTCTGCATGGTGCCTTTTTTGGTATGATTGAAATCTTATTAACATTTTTAATTATCACACCATAAAATTATAGACTTTAGGGGACAAATTAAGGTAAAATATCAAGTAAAGGAATCACTGAAGTGTCATTGGAATTTTAAAAAAAAACTTTTTAAAGAAAAAGCAGCATGTGTCTATATCAGCACAGAATTATTACTACGGATTTGACAACCTCTGATTTTTCATAAAACCTCTTGAATTCTGTTTTCTTTGAAAGCTGGTATAAACAAAATTCATCAAATGTGATGAAACACAATCCCTGCTTATAAACAAGTTCAAGTAACAGCTATGGGAAGGAGGAGGGGACCGGGGAGTGTGAGAGAAGGAAAGGAAAGAATGTGTTTTTTCTATTGTGAGTCCTTACTATTCTGTATCAGATACCTTACTTTATGTGTATTTTCTTCTGCCAAGACTACCAGAAAGAGTATGTACCTAGTAAGAACAAATCATTACAGTTATGGCTTAGCTCAGAATTCAGAGCCAATGGGATTTAAAGGCATGAAAAGGTAAATGCTTTCACAAATCCATGATCCATAAGTTCAAATGTTTGATAAAGCAAATTTCTCCCATTTCTAATATTTCAGTTTCAATTTTCAATCTTTAACATAAGTGGCTAATAAATATCTGAACATCAGGTATTTGTGTTTTGCAATAAGGTTAAACAATTTTAGAAGTGGTTTAATAGAACTTTCCTCTCCTTAAAAAATATGTGGCAAATTACCTGTACGCATGCCATAAGCTACAAAAATAGCTATTTTAATAATAACTTTATCAATTGTAGTTAGTTTCCCAAACCATGTATTTCAAGGTACATAACGTGTTTGCAATTGTCTTATGAAGGTGAATTAAAACTTAGCATAAGTAGTTATCGACCTTTGAAGATGTCGTCCAAACTGTACAGGATCCTTCCAGAAAAAACATGATTTTTGAAGCATTTGCTGAAAGTATTCGTTTCACCCTTCCATGGGAAGCTTTAATAGTATTATAATCCTACTGATTTGGACAGAGCATTTATAATATACCCAAGAAAATATGCTTCCTCAGAGAGTCAGAAGAAAATAGTGATCTCCCGAATGAAAAGTAATAAAGACACTTTGTCAGCCTATGCTATTTCTTCTGTTCCCCACTTGTAGTAAAATGCCATGTTTGGGGTGGTGTGTCTTTCTACTCCAGGTGCAACATAAAGTACCTGACATCCCTGGCAATGAATTAGGTCACAAGCCAAATAGCCATATGGTTAAATTATTCACTACAAAAACCTGCTCTTGAAATTTTCTTTCTCTCTCCTTTCTGTAGCCCACATTCCCCAGACAACAATGTATGAGAAACCTGTTGACCAGTTTAGCATATTTTGTGACTAAGCTGAGGAATGACACTCCCATTAATTTTTATTATTTGAAATATTAACTTCCTTTCAAAGAAAGTATAATAAATGTCAATAGCATTAATGGTAAACATGCTGCTCCCTTTTGACATGCCCTTCAATTTCTGAGTTGCAGTAACAAGAATACCCTATTATTTATGCTAAAGCTCTGGCTGCCAATTTATATGGGTTTTGTACTCCCCCATTGTTTACAGGATGACATTTGTTCTTTTGTCTGTGGAAGGATGGTGCAGAAACAAGGGACCTGACAAGTAAACAAAAGGAAGGTGCTTTTTAAATGCAGAACTAACTGCAAAGGCGGCTCACGTCCTGCCTATTATGAACTTTGCAAGGCAGGTATTGTTTTCTCAGATAATAACTCTAAATGCAGCATGCTATTCAGAGACTTTTTCCTCCTGCTCTGTAATGGATAAACAGATAACTAATGACATAGCAGAAAGCACATTTTAAAGATCTAAAATCTAAGTTGGCAAGGCAACCCTGAATAAGAGCCTTGTATATCTGCACATTACAAAACGATCTTTAACAGTATTAACAGCATTTCGTTTTTCACAGCACACCTTTTGTCTCAACACATGCTCATTACACTTGGGGACCTGAGAAGGGACCTTTCTACTTTGCCAGAAGGGAAACAGAGTTCTGATGTCTATTGGTAGCAATTTCTGACTCATTAACATTTCCTCTCGCTGCATACCATTTTTAATAGCCATTCGCTCCCAGATCCTTGTTCTTATTGACCCTTTCTGTCCCATTACCATTTGGAAAAGGTTTCACAGGCCAACATCCTGCCTCAATCCATGGCAATGTCTAGCTGAAGTTCTTTCCCAGAGGGCTGATCTGTTTCCTTATACTCCTGGCTCCACATCTTAAGCAGCTGACAGGCCATCCTTAGGGAAGATTCCTAAGCTGAAAATAAGGATTTAGCTCAATTACAGCTCCCTTATTTGCCTGCTTAATTTTTTTTTTTTTTTTTTTCTGTTAAATGTCTCTGCCAATGGCTTTTTATTACAAGAGTGCAGGGAAGCTAGAAGCTGTCAAACACAATAACATGAATTGAAAAATGTCTCTCTGTTTCTAAATCAAGGCTACAGTTATGACCAATTCCGCTTCCTCCAGAGATAATCTACCATTATCTTGAAGCAGGTATAATAGAACAAAAAAGAATAACTGTTAATTAGTGGATAAATACTGCTGAAAAGGGGGTTAAGGAAATTACTTGATTATCAGTGCCATATATATATATATGTATATATATATGGCTAATTAAAATGGGGTGCATTTAATTACTGTATAAATTCCAAGTTGTCTCAGTTTGGAGTGGGAGGAAGATGATAGAATTATACCATTAAGCATCTGAGTAGGTAAAATGATGTACATTAAATACTTATTTAATCAGTATACTTACAAACTATTTAGAGGCCAGGTGTGTTTTACAGAGCGTTTTTACAGTCAGACTGGCCATATTTATTTTATTCTCTGTAGGTATTTGATTTTCCCTTTGCATTAGATCATCATGTTTCAGCTACACTTGGAGTTTCCCTGTACAGCAATCTAGCTTATGTCTTGCAGCAGCATAATATTATGAATAACTTTCATAATTGTAGGGCCAGTGACAAAGAGAGGCTGGTGCATAGCAGAGATTAGAAAGGGAGCATGAAGCTGCAAGCACTAATGGAGAAGAACAATAATGCTATTGTTGTGTTAGCAATTACAGGGTTCTGTGATGCTTTCTACCCCTGGAGTCAGCTGCCACACAAGTGGTGCAAAGCACAGCTGGCTGCTCAGTAGCTGGTGAGCAGGCAGGAGCTGGGTGAAAAAACTGCTACTCACTGTTGCAACCATCTTCTACCAAACCAGTCAGGGCTCATAGAGAAAGATGAAGTGCTTCTGAGGATAACTGAAAACCTTCATGGGCCTTGAGCAGAATCCATACCTTTCCTCTCACTTGGAGGCAACTTCGTTACAAGATGTAAGGATAAGTTATGTTCTCTCTATCTGAAAAGGCCTGTGCCTCAAGTGCATCAGCCATTTATGGTTTGGCTTAGATACCTCAACAGACATCTTCATGCTAGTTCTTCCAGCCACCTCTGACAGCTGGAATATGGAATAATATTCCATATTCATATGGAATTCATATTAATATTCCATATGGAATAATAAATAATAAATATTTCCTCATTTATCAGGAAATATATTGCAGCTTTTGTTTTGCATACTTGCTATCAGAAAGATATCATCAGAAAATATGCTGCAAATAATGTTGCAAGATAGAGCAAACTATTTACAGCTATTCACAGCAGCAGTGATACACATAGAAAATTATCTTCACCTTAGGTAAAGTGTGTCTCTTTGTGTGTGTGTGTGTATATATATATGTATATATGTGTCTGTATGCAGACAGTGCTGCTAATCTTGAGAATAAGATTGTATAATTTTTAAAAAAGAAATATGTAACAATTCAGCATTTCAAGGACAATTACACATTTAGATAAGCTTTTGTACAGAGGGTTTGTATAATTATTCATTTGGGCTGAGTCCTAGGATGATCTGGCACTGTGTTCTTCAGCAAACACTTCTAAGTCCTTCTTCCCACCGTTGAGAATATAAGTTACATACAACAGTGGCTACCTTTCTCATCACAGTACATGTTTCTTTTTTAATACTTCTAAATGATACTGAGATATTTCATGTATTTCATTATTTTTAGAAGGCTTGGCCCCGAATCCATTTATTTATCGCTTTCATTTACTAAGCTGTTATTGTTAGACTAGTCTTTGTGCATCACAATAAAAAATCCAACAATGGTGTTTATGAGATCTCTCTTCCTTTCTGTTAAGAAAGATAGTATTTTGTTATCTTGACTTCATCCTCTGCTAGCTATACCTCAGGTAACTGAACTAAGTCCTAATTTCTTACTTGGGTTCATTACTCAAAATAGAAGGGAATAATGAAATAATTATGAAAACATCACTCTTTGAAAAAGGTGAAAGGAACAAAGAGAAAGACAGTTTACATCCTTAAGTGGAAGGATCTGGTGTCTAGCATTTCTCTGCTGGATAGAACTTAATTATGCTCACCCTAAATTAGTAAGTTTGTTAGATGTGAATAACTTTAACAAGGAAATAGTTTTCTAGACTTTAAAAAGGAAATAGGTTTCTAAGTCTCTGCAGTTCTACCTTGGTGCTATTATCAACTGTCTATGTTTAATATCCATAGAACCTTTGAAAGGTCATGGCAGTTGGGGAAGGATGACTGGAAAAAAGCAAACATCAGTCCTATCTTCAAGAAGGACAAGAAGGATCCGAGCAACTACTGGCTGGTTAACCTTGTCTCAAACCCTGGCAAGGTGACAGAGCAAATAATCCTGGAAACCGTTTCCAAACATATGAAAGATAAACAGAGCAGTCAGTATGAATTTATGAAGGGGATATTGTGCTTAACTAACCTGGTAGCCTTCAGTGATGAGATTATGAGCTTGGTGGATAAGGGAAGAGCAGTGGATGGTCCAGCCAGCAACAAGACTCATCATGTACTCCAAGTAGACACACAGACACAGACACACAGGTCTGTCCAGTGGTCTTAGACACTTAGTCTGTGCAGTAGCTTTCCCCAGGCCCTGGTCTCTGCATGCTGTCACCCAGATCTAGGGAAACCCTTACTTCTGCAGTTGTCTTTCCTGTGACCACCCTGAGACCTCCCTGCTCATCACCTTGTCTAACCTGGAGTTTGCTGTCATTCAGACTCAAAGGCCTGGAATAGAGAGCACAACCATGCAGAAGATAGTTGGAAATAGGATATAATGTGAATATAGGACCAACTGCAGTGATCAGGCACAGGGCTCAGCCAGGCAGCACTTGTTTACACAAAACTGTCCTCTCTTATCCCTTTTCCCCTCTATTTTCCCACACTTACCCTCCCCAATCCATCTTGATCTCTCTCTTTCCGTGCCTGTGGTCCTTCCCCTAAGCATCCCATATGCTTATCCCATATCCCATCCCATCTAAGTCTTGCAGATCTCCACAATCCTCTTAAAACATGCCATAATAAATTTTACACTGTCTCCAAAAGCTCTTCCCTAGCATCCTGTACGTAAGTCCTCCCCTCCCGTAGGCTGTAACTCCCTTTATTTTGCATGCCTTTCTGGGGAGAAAATTTATTTCTTTGACTTCATCTCACATCAGGACCACAGGTAAATCCTTCTCCTTGGATAGCCCTTGGACTGACCCAGCCAGTGACTGCTCAAGTTCTCCTTGGTTAGGCTGCCTGTTGCTGTTGCTCTGCTTCTTGCCGTGTCTTTGTATTTAATGAGATTAATCATTAGTCAGATAACCTAGCTGACTTCAGCTCCTAGGAACCAGGCAACATTTCAACCAAAAATGCAGTTTCCACAAGACTGTAAATTGCACAGGAAAATATCTATTTTCCTCCCGCTCTTTCTGCATAAAAGAATTAGGAAAATAAAAATGAATGTTTTTGATTCAGGTTGGCTCATCCTAAATGGAAACATTGGCATGTTTAACTTAACTGGAGGCATTTAGTGTGGTATGAGTCTAGGCCTGCTTTAGCTACTACCATGTCACAGGAAGATTATTTTTTGACAGCCTAGTGGCTTTTTTCCTACTTTACAAGGCAGGTTTCACATATGGTATACGTAATATAATATGTATAGTCTCAAACATATATATGTAGAGTAAAATTCCTGTACTTTATTTGTAGTACAGTATAATGCTACTTAGGATAAAGGTCCTAAAGAAGGTCCTGAGGAACCAGGCAAAGTGACCTAACCATTCCTATTACATGAGATGTACAATGAAGGCAATAATAGCAAGAAAAACATAAAGTACTTACCAGAAGATATGTTTAACAAAATATTTAGGCTAGTCAGTCATTATCTTATAATTAAAAAAAAAAAAGTCCAAAGGAAAGCAAATGAAAATAAAAAGTTACCTTTTAAATAGGCATTAAAATGCTAATGTTTCATGCTTGTAATGAAGGTTTTAATAAGATTAGAAGATGAGAATGATTGTAACTGGTAATGTACCACTTCCCATTTTAGCTGTCATTTTAACAATATAATTTCGTGGTTCTGTCGGCTTGTTGGAGCTCTATTGATCCCAATATATTTCATTTCCTTGCCGAGTGTCTGCCTGTGTGAGGTAATTTCATTCTAGAGTGAAGTGCCTTAGTCTCTGTAAAAGTGCTTGAGTTGATCTTTAATCTTTTCTCAAAATGAATTTTTCAAAATTATTTTTAAATGAGCTTTTAGTGCCGGTGAAAGGTGTGAGATGTATTTATTCACATTTTTTTCTCTTTTCTCTCAGAGTCAGGACATGAGATGCATATCTCATTACAAATGACAATTTTCTAGATAAAAAATTTCTCCCATTATATCACAGACTGCAGTGGTGCAAATGTCCCCATACTATCATAACCCAGACTATTAGTATCTCAGCACCTCACAATCTGTAATGTTTCCTATGAGAGAAATAACTTTGCAAATGACTTTTGCAGATTGCAGATCCATGTGAATACCAGACCAATCTTCTCCCACTCTGTCATGTTCATCTTTAAATTTTATATGCCTTTACACTCCTTCTCCCTTCTAATTGGCACTGATTTCGATCTAATACTTCAGCAAAGACGCTTACCCACTAAAATAGGATCTGGAATTTCTATGTAGTTTCAGAGGGCCAACAGAAGAAATCTAGTGTGCTTCAGGCTTTCCTAACAGTAATTTGATTTTAACTGGTAAATACTGTATTCCGTATTGATGCTCTCCTATTTGTTTATTCAAGGGGGGAAAACACATACAAAATGTGCATGCGCGCGCACACACACACACACACACACACAAAATCCTCATTTATTTATATCAGAATTTTCACTGACATTTAATACTACATCTTTTCATAAAGGGGTATCCAGCTGCTAGTGGCCAAAGCAATATAATGGGACTAATGGATTTCACCAGAATCCCAGTTTGATGGGACTGAAATGTTATCCTTTCCTGACCATTTCCTATGACTGCCATACCACCTACTTACTGCAGTTTTCCTTTTTTTGCAGTAAACAACACTTTCTTGTGCAAGGTCCATTTGTCTGTATTCAAATAACAAAGGGGGGAAATTTCTATTAATCTGGGAGCAAGAAAAAGAAAGGAGCTAAGTGTACTATGTGCATTAGGAAGGAGCCCCCATTCCCTTGGTAAAAGGAAACGTAGTCTATTTTGTAGGTTTTTTAAACCTGCCAGGATGAGAAAGTACAGAAGAGTTATAGCTGAACATCTCAGTAATATTTATGCTCCAAGACTGTGGAGTTCTTGCCAGCACAAAGCCAAAGAAAACAATACGTACTGCAATAAGAAGACTTAAATACAATTAGCTTAGGGACTAATGCCTAGCAAGTTTTCAAAGTATATCGCAGGCTCTGTGTTCAATTGACCAAAACACCAGACCCTTGAGTTGCAGGCAGTACAGTACACATTGAGTGGAGAACTGCACAAACAGAAAAGACTTTTCACCTAGCAGCCTTCCTTGCACTGAGTCACTGAGAAAGTTAACAGGTTAGGAAGAAGTGGAGTCAGACATCCAGTTTAAATTCTAAATGTCATTTCTATATCAGGAACTCACAGCTAAGGACTATAGATACTGATGACCTCTCTCAAAAGTGACAAGTCTTGAACCTACTGACCCTGGGATAAAGGAAGTACTTTGCTACCTGCTTAACAAGAAACCCATAGGCAGGAGTGAATGCTATGCTTTTATTGCACCATAATCAGTTCCTTGAAGAGCTGATGTTCCTTGAAGGTTATGTCTAGTGGAACAATGTTGCAGTGTAGTAGGTCAATGGACAGGTGGATCTAACATATAAAGAGGGAGCAGTAGGGGGTGATGTTATTTAAATTTAAATTTTTACTCCAAGAATAGCACACTTTTTTTTTCTCCTATGTTTTACTAACAATGGCTACAAGCTGATTTTGTACAACTTAAATGTCTCATTTTTTTACGGTTGTTATGTTGGCAGAACCTGCAAAATTTCTTGTTCCACTGGAATACTTTGAACTTCTGATTGCGGTTTCAAGAGGCACTGAAATTACCACCCAGTATCCATGCACTGGAGTCCTTACAGAACAACTGCATGAGTTTTTGAGGAAGCCTGGTTTTATTCACTTTGTGTGACAGATTAGCTATGCACTAGGTGGCTTCATGTAGCAATGAGTGCCTTACAAAGACCTCTAAAAGTGACATGAATGTTTCTTCTAGTTTATCTAAACGCGTCTCTTTTTGTATGAATATTCACTTGCCCGTGAGGTATTCTACCTATTCCAAACAGTGGGTGGGAAAGAGTAGGAAAAGTGAACTCCTAAACCCCTGCATTGTGCCCTGGTTACTTCTCTTGCAGCAATATGTATTTCTGAGATGGACTTCTCAAATGGCAGTACAATTTTGACCCAGGTCAAACTCGCAGAGAAAAAAAAAAAACCATGACTGAATATTTACCTGCCCAAAACACTAGAAAAATTCTGTAAGTTCATGAGTTGTTATGAAATTTATGTCTAACTTCCCCCAAAGGAGCTGTATTATCTTTGAAAACATTAAAAGGGGATAAAGGGGTAATTTAATTCAATAAATGCACATATCCCAAATGATAAAATAAATGATATCTAATTTAATTCTCTTTTGTACTGTGATTTTCAGTGATTACATAAGCTGTACATTCTACACTATTATTTAATACACAGATATTACAGGTATTTTTTTAGAAACTGTTAAAGTTTACTTACCACAGCATAGTATAAATTAACACATGTAAAGCTGTTAATAACAGACCCAAAGGTACAACATGAAAAGGTAATTTGTTACATTCAATTTATCAACAAGATTTAAAATATTATTTAATTTTTAAATTATGTGTTCACCTGCAAAACAGATCTTTTCTAACAGACATAGAGAGAAACTACTCAGTTCTACATAAAACTTATTGTTCAGATAGATATTCTTAAAATGGTTATAAAGATAAAAAGACAAGAAAAAACATCTTAAAATTATTTTTTGCATTTTACTAGTTGTGCTTTTTCATTGCAGTTCTTACAAAGCAAAAAAGAAGTCAAATGCATTGAAAATACAAGATCTTTTGAATCATTTCAACTCATTACAAACTGACTTCAGTAAACTACATAACAAGCCTTGTAATGCCCTGCAGATGAACACAGAAACCCTAATCAGTGCTGTTTCTGAGAGATAGGTCCAAACCCCCATAATTTGGTAAGATTAGATCTAAGACTGATTTCAGTGCTTTTTCACCACACTTTTTTTGACGTCTTTACTTGCCTTTTGGTACTGTTGCCGAAATCCGGAATAAAACTCCTTAACAGCAATGAGAAGTTAAGAAGCAGGCACTTCTTTATTGCAGCGCTGGGCACACGGGGGATCACTCCACCTATCGTGTGCACCTGGCTAGTCTAACTGTGCAGGTTAAATACACACCTGTTATACATATTCACTAAATTTCTGGAAAATGTTATACATAATCATTAGCTTTCCAATAAAACATTAGCATATGTAAATGTCCCTTCACGCAGGTGCAGTGAAGGTCTCTGGTGGTCTTCAGAAGCCCTCTGGTGGTCTTCCATAGTCTTCCTCACTTGTCCGCTTCTTGACCTCTCTTAGGCGATTCTGTGCAGTACGATTCTCACCATCATCTATATTAGTTTACATAAAAATGCATACTATGTCTATTCTTAAATGTAACCTTTCTAATAATTGGTCCTTCAGTCACACCATCTTATTAATATTCTTATGTTAAAACAATCATTGGTTAATCTCACTTAACTCTACTGATTAAAATCCTTGATAATTAGATTGAGGTGGGAAGGGTAAGGGGTTTCCAAGCAGCAAACTGGTGTCCATAACAGTTTTGTTAGTTTCCTAAAACAAAACACTACAAATCAACAAATCTTTGTCAAATTTTCTGTGGTTAACTGATTTTAGACAATACTTGAATTCTTATGGTTACACATAGTACATTTTCTAAAGTTCCTAAGTTCCTATGACTACATTTCAAACTTAACGCTCCCATACCTATGCTTCACAATTTTCTACTTCTTAATCAAACTAAACTCTTTTATGTGATTAAATTTTGATTTCTTTACCAAAATATTTGCAACAGTACCATGGATAAGATCTAGCCATACCATTTAGAGTTCATTTTCAAGTAAAATTTCCTGTTCATCTTCTCACTTTATCTCCTATAGCTTTGCATGTACATCATTGCCTTGATCTATTACTTTAGTAATTTTATGAAAAGGCAACCTAATTTAATTTTTCCCTCTAAGTCTGTGCCGCTGGCTGTGCCTTGTATGGCTATTTCTCATTCTTTTTCTTCCATACATACATTTCCCTCAGTAGTTGTGTTATTTTCATAGCTACTGATTACACTTCACTCTGTTCATTGAAAGCATGCTGAAAGAAAATTCTGTTTCAGATCAGTTGCTCACAGTGGGTGCAAAAATTTACTTGTACAGGTGATTCAGGCGACATATGGAAATTTTAAGCTCATTTTAGCAATATCCAGCCAAAGACTTAAGCATATAATTAAAAAGTTAAGCACACACTTTAACTCTGTTTCATATTGAAGCTTTTGGGAATTTATATGCATTTTGTAAATATTTATGTAAGAAATACTCACAGCGGATGCTAACTAAACATATCTAATTTAAAAAATTTTATAGTTCATCAACTATGGTACTTTCATGGTTGTGCTTTTTTGAGCTGTGACTAACCAGCTGGCTGCTACAGTGGGTCAGTATTCAGGAAATATTTTGATTTAAGCTTGAAATGAAACAAATAGCCCTTTGAGAGAAAATAAGTTGAGATTATTGTTTAAGCAAAGGAACATTAAAAAAAGAAAAACAGAGAAAGGAAACAACCAAAACCAATAACAAAACATTTGTATTTATTATGTGAAAGATGTTCTACTTCCAAATACCAACTTTTAACTACAGATGGAAGCTAGTCTTAAAGGAGAATATATTCTTTACATTTTTAAGCTTGTTTCCTAACATTTTCTTTCCTTTGTTTGAAACAGATCATTTACCTCACTTACTGAGTACTAGGCTGAATCACCTCTCCATTAGATCTTAAAGCTTATTTTGCTTTATGATGACGTTACTCATAACTGCAATAAAACAACCAGTGCTGGCATTTCAAAGATGTTTTCAATTGACACAAGACTGCGTCTGCCAGTCACTTAAAGGTTTTAGTGCTGACTGCTTTGGGAGCTGGCTGGCAGGAGATGATGATAGTCTTATTTTTAGGGTCAACCATACTGCAAATGGTTGGTCATTTACTCCTGTGATTGTGTTAAGTCAAAAGCAGCTGCTCAGTCATCTCTGGGATTTGCCAAGTTGTCCTGCTTGGGCAGGGGCTGAGGGCCCTGGGTGGAGCTCCCAGGCTATGGGCAGAGGTGGGAGGTCCCATGGAGGCTGAGCAGGACTGTTCAGGCCTGTTAGTGCCCTCAACACTTTGAATATATCAATGGCCTGTCATGGATTATTAAAAGTGTGCAGTGAGGAAGACCACAAAGGGATTAGAGACCATCACAGTTCTTGGCAAATCCATAAACCAGGAAAATTATAATCTCAAATCTTTGGGAATAATTGTCCAATCGCTCAAAACCTGGTTTTTGCATGACAAGAATGTCAGCATATACCTCAAAATACAGGTAAATTTCTCATAGCTTTGTAAAAGTCTTTAAATAGCAAAACTCTTATCTGCTTTATTTGTTACCTATAAAAATGAGAATGTAACCCCCACTTATTTTTCATCTAAATATGTGTAAAAATTATGCCCTGTGGCAAAAAAAAGGGGAGGTGGAATCCTTGTCCTTATCATCAGAGAGAATAATAGCTTAATTAGGGTGAGAGGTGGTGACCCTTCCCCTCTACTCAGCACTGGTGAGGCAACATCTGGAGTCCTGTGTCCAGGGCTTCCCAGTACAAAAGAGATGTATTGAAGCAAGTCTAATGAGAATATTTAAGATACTGGAGCAACTCTCATATAAGGAAAGGCTGAGAGATCTCAGACTGCTCAGCCTCGAGAAGAGACGGCTTGGGGGGCTCTTATCAATGTGTACAAATATTTGATGGGGAGGGGCAGTGAAGAAGATGTAGCCAGAGATATCCAGTGACAGCACAGGAGGTAATGGGCACAAATTAAAAAAAAAGTTAGTCTGAACATAAGGAAACACTTTTTTACCTTGAGGGTGGTTAAATACTGGAACAGGTTGCTCAGAGAGCTAATGGAGTCTCCATCCTTGGAGACATTCAAAGCACAACTGCACATGGTCCTGGGCAACCTGCTATAGCTGACCCTTTCTGAATATGGGGGGTAGAATAGAAGACTCCTGAGGTCCCTTCTAGCCACAGTGATTCTGTGATAGTGAGGATTATAGTGAGGACAATATGTCCAAACACAAGACAGTCTAGGTATACCCTGGATAAAAAGGCACCATAGTGAGTTCTGCTCACGCCAGCTCAGACACTGAAAGAGCACAAGTACACAGTGCCCAAGCCAAGTCCAGCAAAAGAAGTCATTACAGCTGGTCCATGCCAGTGGAAAAAGGTTGTTTTGCTACATGTGAGCATAAGCTGGTAAATCTATCCCCTGTTGTGCTGCATGCATACAGCCTGAGAGGTTTCTATTAGCTTGTCCAAACTCATTTGTAATGAGCATCATTTACTTCCCTTGAGATATCAAAGCATTGAAGTCACTTCAGAGAAGTAAGCTCCTGTATTACAATTTTCACCACCAAATTTCATTCACCTTGGGCATAGAGGCAGTCAATGAAAAGAATTGAGGAATCCTGATATCTGATTCCTTTATCTTACTTCTGGGGACTACACGATCCGTGTGCTCACAAGGCTCTATAATTCTAAGTCTAATTTAGGTTACACTAAATAACTTGAAAAACATGAAATAAAGTACAAGTTTCCTCATCTATTCATGATATTGCAGAATTGCTATAATATGTTTTAAAAGTACTGGGAAAGCTACTCCCTGAGGCTTTCAGTTCCACTTGGAATCACATAAAAAGGGCTGATAAAGGACATATTTTAAAAAATTACACAAAACTTGTTTGCTATTACTTGGGAAAAGATAAAATATACCTTAGTGGCTTCTCATTTAAGGTACTATGTTCCTTTTTGTTCCCCTCCATAAAAACTTTTTATTTCCTTCTTTTATTTCAGTCAATGGATAGACTAATATTTTTCAATAAGCCACAATAAACAACACAAAAAGATTAGGTGCATTACTTTGATAGCTTGCAATATAAATGTATTACCAGTGTAGTGCTGGAAAAATAGAGTGAACTGCTTTTCCTCCAAAAAAAAAGTCTCTCAACTCTTCCTAAGCCAGAAGGTCAATATTATGAGTAGTGAAAGAAAACTTAGTAATAAATTTGGACAATAACCTCAAAAAGTTTCAGGTACAATGGATTGCAAAGGGCAGTGGCACACAGTTCAGGAATTTTAGAATCTTTTTACTTGAACTCTATGGGGTTTCCAGCCTATATATAGACAGTAAAAGACTGACTTTTTGACAACACAAAAATGACAGCATGCATGTGTGTGCACATAGGCTGATGACTGTTCCCTATATCTGCCACACACAGTGATGATTTGCAGTCCCCAAAGTATTCATGAGCATGTCAGAAAACCTGAGAGAAGCCAAATGTTCAGAAAGTTAATGGCTCACTGCTGCTGAAAAAGGTGACACATGCAAAATAAAAGCCTCTTAATATGTAGTTTGAAAGATTTGAACACAGAATGTAAATCCTAAGCCAAAATGTACTTAACGAAATGTCCCTTGTGTAATTTCAGACAAGTGGCCCTGAGTGCTCCTTGGTCATGTTAACTACTTGCAGGTTATATTTTTAGACAACGAGAAGTCAAATGACTAAAAGAAGAGACAGACTGAAGGTATAAATTCAAATGTACAGATTTGGAGAGAGTTTGGATTCTGTACTCATGAAAAACATTTAATGAGTTGGAGGTTTTTACAAAATATATAGCTAGTGTTCGTTCTAATGCACAATAGATTTCCTGAATCTTTAATTTAGTAAAAAAGACAAACATTTCCAGCTCACTTGACAAAATGGTACAAGATGGTAGATTTAGTGTACACCTGTGAGATAAAAGACTCTATGCAAGGGTGTGGATTTGCAAATAATTAAAACATAATTTTGGAAAACCTTCACATTAAGAATCCTTTCCAATTCATTTAATCTTGCCATCCTTTATTTAAAGATCAATTATTTGATAATAATATTGCATATAATTTTATGAGCATAGCAGCTGAATTGAGATTTAAAGCAAGGTGTATGAGAGTTTAGAGGGTATCTGTTACTCCTCAGTATGCAGCACAGCAGGAAAAATAAATTGAAGAAACAAAGGAAGAAAAAAAAGCAGTGTTTGAAAGCAACAACCATCTTTATGAGTAAACTACCTAAGCATCCAGATCCAGGAGCTTGTGTCTTCCTTATATCCCTGTTGATATTATCTGCATCCTGCAAGTGCTTCCTGACTACTTGAGGATTGTCAATTCGCTATTCACCTCACTGGATCAGAGAGAGAAACAAACCTACTGTACAGACACAGAATATGAGGAAAAAAGGGAGGAAGAAGTGGGTAAAAAGATTTTATTCTTTTTGAAATCTGAGAGGGTAGATTGTGATCCTCACCTCCCAACAGAATACAAGAGACACTGCAGACCTTCACTCCTTTCTCATACACTCAAATACTCCTAGCAACAACAACCACAAACCACAAAAAACCCCCTCAAACAATGCCTTGTTTAGAACAGAAATTAATTGCAAATTTTTGCAGCAGTGTTGCTTCTGTTTACCAGCACTAACTATAATCACTTTACTCTAGAGTAAGTTCATTTGATTCTTAGACTTTCATCTCACCCTTTCTTCCTACTCAGGGTCAACAACTGGCTTTTTCCCCCAGTACCTTCAACTCAACTGGATAGCAGCTACAAATTTCCTTCCTAAACATAAGAATCTATGAGTATAAGAACTGCCATATACCCTCAAGGTTAGATCAAAGCTCTCTGTGGTTCAATGTCTGTCTTATTGCAGAAAACAGCCATTAGTGGATGCCTAGGGAAGCATATGAAAATACTGCTAGCATTCCTCAAAGCATTCTCCCACTCTTTTGGGGTTTCTCAGATGTATCTCCTGCCTTTGAGGGGAACCATCTTGGACAGATTTTGCTTTCATGAAAATAAGAAGCCATGAGATAGGTGGTGCTAATCTAGTAAACATGATACTTCATTCAAACATGGCAGGTTTTTATGGAATGGAAACTAATTTTATGTCATCTTCAGGTAAATTAGATCTCCTTTAGAATAGGTTGCCCAGAGAGGTTGTGTAGTCTTTATCTGTGGGGATATTCAAATCCTGACTGGATGCGGTCTTCGGCAACCTGCTCTAGGTGATGCTGTTGAGTGGGGTGGGTGTGGGGATGGGTGTGGGGATGTGTATGAGATGATCTCAGGAGGTCCCTTCCAACCTAAATGATTCTGTGATTCTATGACAATGATAATATTAGTCTAAATGTCCTCCTTGACAACATCTCTCCAACTAAGTATACTGATATACTTTTTATTTTGGGCATCTATCGTACCAATAGTCAAGGAAGGTTATCCTCTACTGGGTACATTCCTGTGATCAGTTTTTTCAGCTTACTATCTGACCCTTCAATATAGCATAGACAGAGACAAAGACATAAAACCAACTATTCTGACCTTTCTTTTACACCTAACTATACACCATTCATAGTACTAATTGATATTATGGAAATATGAACTGTGGATGAATTAGGATAATCATATACATTTTTACATCTCCTGGGTTTTTAAGAAATAGTATAAATTCAAAGCAATTTCATTTAAAGACATATTGTTTTCATTTAAATCTAATGGCATATGATGAAACTACTAGAAAAGAACTTTTAGCTTAAACTATAGTGTGGACAACCTTATTTCATAAGTTCTTGAACTGTGGACTACAGATAATTAAATAAAAAACATTAGTGAATAAAAGCAAGTCTTTTCCCACGTTGGTGATTCACATTAAAATGTTGTTCAAAAAGGCCTTAACAGTAATCATGATTCTCAATTGCATCACAGTTAAGGCAAAAATATTTGTAGGAAGGTCAAACACAAAGGACCTTATGTTGCATCATCACATCAGGACAATCTAACAGCAACCCGGGCTAAGGCTCTTCCTAAATCTCAGTTCCAGGTGCTCTGATTTTAGGGTTCCAAATCCTGCTGTAAGGAAAGCTAAACTGTTCTCCCTTACCAAAACACTGAGGGACTTGGAAAATCCAGTAAGAAAGTGGCTTGTAACATCTTTAAGCTCCCCAGCCCTGTTCCTGACCAGAATACTAACAGTAAACTTCATTATAGTCAACAAAAAGAGTACATAAAGTACTTGCTCTTGTTGGCCCTTGTCTTTATTCTTCCGGTCCTGTGGAATAGCTGGTTTTAGATTCCCAAACCCTAACCTTAATTAAAATTATCACATTGACTCTAACACTAAAAGACACCATAAGGCTTTATGTCACTAGAAACCACCAGCTCTAATAGGCCTCTTCCTGTCTCTAGCAACGACACAAAATTGAATTGAACAGAATTGAAAAATTTCACTTCTTTAAGCTTAATTCCCAAAGGCTTCAGTCCAACACTCCCAGCACAAGCTCTCCATCTATGTCAGTGGGTGGGAAGTACGAAATCAAGTAATAAACTGAGCTCTTGGAGCTTTAATTTCCCAAACACAGCTGTAACCTAATCTACGTTGTAACTGGAGAACAAGTAGAGAATATAAAGCCTTTGCAGAACCTAGCCTACTTTCTGCCGCTGTGGTCACCGGAGAATCCAAAAGCGAGCTGGGCTCCTGAGGTTTCACTTTTCCAGTTGCTAATCCCTGTCCAGTTAAAATGCAAGAAACCTTTCTGCATACTAAAGGGTAGCAAAAAGGAATCACTTTTTTTTGGCCTCTGCTGACCTCCTTGTTTTGTAGGCCTTGGAGAATGCAGTCATAGGCTGGGTTCTTGGGTGTTTTGTTTTGAAAGCCATACTCAAAGGACAATGTTCACAATATAATCTTATATAGGCAACATGGTCCTGGGTTAAAATGCAACAATTAGGCACAAGCCATTTGTGAGAGACTGAAAGAGTTAATGTCTCAAACATTGTGATGGCACAAGTTCTGCATAAGGACGAACTCTGCATAACACTTAACCACAGGTGAAAAGAAGAAGCTCAGCACAGATCAGCACAGGACCTCAGCAACAGGGCTCCAAGGCCAGGGCTGGAGGATGCGCAGCTCTGTGTTTGGATACGTGAGTGGGGCAGCTCACCAAGCATGGCCAGCGATCAAAAAATGTCCATTTCTGCAGGGAAGGAAAAGTTACTCCCCAAACGAGCCCCAAGCCCACCAACCCATTTCCCGAAGGTTCTGAAAGAACAAACCACGCATGATACCTAATTAGCCTAATGAGTTCAAGTGCTTGCCTGAAGGAGGGGCCAGGAGATGATAAAAGGACATGAACTGAAGCCCCATGTGTGCATGCCCACTGGAACTGAACCCCTCGGCTGACTGGACCCCTCAGTTGACTGGACCAACACTGGATCCAGGACTGGTGAAATCTTTCTCTTTTCTTTTCCTTTTTCTCTCTCTGTCTCACTTTCTCTTTCTCTCTTCTTTTTCACAATCCCTACACCTCATCCCTTTAGACATAAAACTGTTGACCAAGTCTGGGACTAGGAGTGGCTCCAGCTGCCCCCAGGCTCCTCTCTGAGAAGGAGTCTAGAAAGCAAGGCGGTCTGCTCCGAATGCCGTGACTCAACGGGAGGGATCTCCTTACTCCCTGAATTGATGTATGTGGTTAACACAGGTTACACGAGTCACTGAGGTAGTTCCATGCTAATTCCTGTTGTGAGAAACCCCACTACCTACTGTTATGCCTCCCAAGTTCAGTTTGCTTCTGTCATGAACAAAATCTTTAAGTGATCATTTGGTGTCGTTTCACCTTAATTTAGCCCAAGGGAATTCCAAACTCAACATGACCCTGCCCTGGTCTGTCCAGCCCAGGTCGTGACACCAGTACAAACAGCAATCTGCTTCCTCATTCAATGGGTTTAGAAGAATGCAAAAATAAGCCAACTCTAAATCTGAAAATTTAACTCAAATCTAAATCCTAAAATTATTTTGCACCAGGGTAATATTCCTCTGCTAAACAACAGTAAATCTTTCTGTTCTTTATTGAAACCAGTTTTCTGTGGGTGTAAGAAATTCAGTAATAAATGGGACTCTGCAGTGTTAGATTACCAAACCTTAATCCACCCAGAATTATATCCAGGTGATATTAACCTACAATAAAAGGCAACATAAGTCATTAACCATTTTTGGCACAGCCCATTTCCTCACTTTCAGGGCCCAATGGCATCTGGTAAAAAAGTGCTTCTAAATATGGATGATAATGTCTTAGACTACCATGCTATAGTAGAAATATAAGGCTTTGATGATAATCAGCAGTAGTCTTTTTTCTGCCTCTGAGGGTTTTTCTGCATGCAATATAAACTGAGTGCCCAATTTTGAGTCCAAAACCTAAATTCTAACCTTATCTTTATCAATACAATAAAATGTAGGGTAAAGTTTTGTCCTAAAACAATACTAACCAGCCCCCTAACCCTCAATCTGGAATTTTAAGCCACTTTGCTTTAGTAGAAAAAAACATATTTTGGCTCTTAATATATACCAACTCATTCCCTAAGACTGAAAGCCTCGCAGAAGGCTGCAATAAACCTTCTAACTTTGATTTTCCTTAATCTAATCTTAATGCTGATCAAATTTTAGAGGCATCACTACCCTTTCTACTAACCCTTTTCCTACCTTGGGGAATCTGGAAGCATATAGGAACGCACTGGGCTACATAGCATTTATATTTCCTAGCCCTAACCCTTAACACTATTTTGTATCATAGTCCAGATCTACATACCTATACTAGAACTTTCTCCTATACCCATGCTAGGACTTACCCAAACATTGAGGGCTTTGTGGAATCCACAAATAGCATGGGATCCGCAATCTTTAAATTGTGAAATGCTTGCCATAAAAAATGTAGAGCCAGCAACCTCATCAATATAGTGAAAAATAGGATTTGACTTTCATCCAATCCATTCATAATTCTTATGGTCATGCAGCATCCAACAGTACAAATTGATTTTTCTGTATTTAGCTGCTCTAATCTTACTTCTGTTGTAACCCTAACCAATATCATATCAATACAGTAAACAGTAACATTGAGAAAATAAATGGAAGAAACAACAGATGTCAACTGAGACAAGACAATTTACTAACTGAAGAGTCCACGAGCACCCAGCGATGAAGTGGGTTCCTTAACTGCTAGAAACCTAAGCCTTCCCATAACCCAAGCCTTGCCCTTTATTTCAGCCAGTGGTTATGCACCCACCCATACATTGACAGATGTGACAAGGCTTAGATCCCATGAACCTTTTCCTAATTTCAGAGCCCTGCAGCAGCTGGCCATGATCAGGGTACAAAATCAAAGCTAGAATTACAACTACATAGGCAGCACCTACAGCAAAATGCAACTTAAGGCAGTGACTCCCTGTGATAACCCCTTATCTGTCTGCATTAGCTAGGGAGAATCTAATAGAAAATGCATCCTTCATATCTTCTTCTCTCAAATCTTAACCCTAACCAGAGTCATAAGCCAGCCTTCAGTTACACCCAGGTTGCTGATGGCTACAACAAAACTGGATATATATGATATAAATCTTTGATAACAGCAGCTTTCTTCCTGTCCCTGCACACTGAGGTGAATCCTGCATTAACCTCAGATATTCAAGCCTCTTTTCATAAGATCTGCCCCCAATACACTACCTCTATACACATAGCACAGCTGGCTCCTAACCTACAATTTCGAAGGCTTTTTAACTGGAATGCACCCTTTTTATCTCCTGTAATATAACCTGAAAATCAAAAAAGTTGAGCTAATTGTGCTTTGCTGTTCCAAAAAAAGATGCTGAAGAATATCTTTATTAAAAAAAAAATGCCTATCTCTCAAAAACTTCTGTGACTGAGGATAAAGTACTCAAAATCAAAAATTCTTTCAGAGAGCTACATAAAGATATACATTACCTCAGCTGCAACTAATGGATGAAATGCACTCCTGACTCGGCTGTCAGTACATTCACTGGAAATAAAGCCAAACAAGGAGAGCCTGGAATTTCCAGCTAGGTCTTGCCTGAATCTCAACACTGAAAGGACCAGCAGATAAGCTTACTAAACACTTTCTTTTTATAAAGATTTTCTCTGTTCCCAGAGGAAAAAATAATTCAGCCGGCAACTGTAATCTATTCTGCAGAGTGGAATCAATAATCGTCAGGAAGCAAAATAATAAATAACACTGTCCTGCTGGATGGAAAGAAATGGAAATAAGATTTCTGGTGCAAATGAGGAATGACAGAAGCAAGGGAGAAAAAAACCCAAACATGCCATGTAACTCCATTTGCAGGAAAATGGGGTTTGCCTGCAATCTTACTGTGGGAGAACAAAACCATGAACAAAATACCTTTGCAACATGTTCTAAACAGAATGTATTTTCTTTAGTATAGAAACACAATTATTCAGTAAAGTAGTTTTTATTCTAGTTTTAGAACTTGGACAGGCTGCAATGTTATGCATTTCACTGTTACAAATTGTCTGATTATGAGTCAAATGGTAAAATTCAGAGCTGTACAGCTAGTATTGGAGCCCTGCTGAAAAGAGATATCTGACCTTAGAAAGTGCACTAGTCTGTAAGTTTGACCCAGAATGGACATTTCTTCTCCCACAGAAGCTCAATTGCTTCAGCAGTGCAAGGTGAAAGGCACAGAATTCAACCTGGCTGGGGCAGGGAGAGATCCATGCTCCAAACTTTTCACTTCACATCTCTTTACCTTTTTCTATTTGCAGTGTAGGATGGCATATATAATAACATGATAGCATTTATTATAATAAATTAATACTGATAGTATTATAATAATGCCAATTACACTTACTTCCCTTGCAAACTGCATGGAGATTTCTATGTGTTAAGCATGTGGAAAAGTAGAGGATGCTACTGAGTGGAATAAAAGATTCTAATTTTAAATTCAGTAGTCTTACAGTCTTTGCAGTTAGGATTCATTATTTCTTACATGTTAGCATGTTAATGTACATTGTTATACTCCATACTTTGAGAGACTCCAACCTACTGAGGCAGCACAGTTTAACAAATTTGTCTCTTATCTCTTTCATACTTTTTTTTTAAAGGAGGTAGCCATTGGAAGTAATGATTGCCAAGTGCAAATCTAGTTATGCATGTCTTATTAGGTCATACTAGTACAGATTTACGTGCCTGCCCAAGACTTTTGCTGGACCAGAGCAAAATGCTCAGCCCTTGACAGGGTCAGGATCCAAAACTAGAAAAAATATGTAAGATAAGACTTAAAGCATCAGAAGCTGTGAGTGACATCTGAGCACTGGCCTTATACCATTATAGCTCAGTTATTGTAGTATTCATAACATATTTAATTTTTTTCCACAAATAAAAACCTGATACACTATACCAGGACTCATATGTTACATGTTTCAGTTACAGTAAGTCTTTAGCAGAAAAGGTATGGTCACTCAAACAAAATTATGAATATTGAAAAGGTCAAAATAATATTCCACATTATTACAGTTGCTATTTTGCTTATTTGGGACAATGACTGATTATTTTTTTCCCCAGTACACAAGATGAGCCAACATTAATCCATTCTTCTGATAAAGTTTATGATAAACACATGATAAACACATTGACATTGCAAGATTCACACCTCCAATTTAATGACTCTTCTTTCTGGATGTAACAAGATCTTTCATGGCTCTCAGCATATAAAAGATCTCTTGGCTTATCAGAAATATAGCTGCAGACTTTCCTGGTCAGGGACTAGAGTTCTGGGAGTGCATGCATATTAAAAATAGTAGTCCTCCTTACTAATTTTTTAAGACTTCCTGAACCTTTCTTGCTAGGAATAGTGAATGGCAAAAGGAGCCTATATCAGTAAATCTTGAAAAATGTTTCGAGTTAAAAAACATTAACAGACATTTTTCTCTTACATACAACAAAGTTAAATACCAAACCTCAGAAACTTAGTGCAGTCATCTGCACTGAAGGTCAATGCATAGTTATTTTTTTCTTAAGTTGTATTTTTTGTTAAGTGTTTGCTATAGAAGAGCTAGATACTCATATGCATTGGTTTGGTTTCTATTAAGTAAACTAGCATCTAATGAAAGACGATAAATTTGCATCCCTAATAATGTAACTATATCTTCCAATCCTTTTATTAAAGGTTTGAGGGACTGAGTAGATTTCTGTATGTGTGAAAGACTTAGTCTATTGAAACTAGTAACCGTTATAGAATTAGGGAGGGAATGTGGAGGAAATGGTGGGGAGAGGATTTCACTACAAATAAGACTAATGTGTTTTTCATATAAACTTGCCCTGCAAATTAATTTTTTTGTAGCACTGATTAAAAAAACATAAATAACTTGCACTCATGAAGCTTCTTCCAGCTTGTGGCTGGCAACCCTAGCAAAAGTAACATTTGAAACAAAAGCTAGTGACAGAATGGCTCCTTTGAAACATCATCCTGAGACACCCATCAAAGTATGGGAGACTCTGGGAAGTACCCACTCACAACTTCTGCTATCTTGTCTATCCCTCGCTAGACAAAAATCTCAATGTCTCTTGCAGCTGGAAACTGCTCACAAGGATGGTTTTTAAGTAGGAAACAATAAAGCTCCGGTTGATGTTGGCATGTGTGTTTCATCTCTGGATGGGCTTCTGGCAAGGAAAAGCACACCCTACTTCAGATCTTCTGGACTGGTCACCACAATTTAGTCCGTTTAGCTGTTCTGAAAGACAAAGGCTTATGTCCTGGTTTCAGCTGGGATAGAGTTAACTGTCTTCCTAGTAGCTGGTACGGTGCTATGTTTTGAGTTCAGTATGAGAAGAATGTTGATAACACTGATGTTTTCAATTGTTGCTAAGTAGTGTTTAGACTAAAGTCAAGGATTTTTCAGCTTCTCATGCCCAGCCAGCGAGAAAGCTCGAGGGGCACAAGAAATTGGCACAGGACACAGCCAGGGCACCTGACCCAAACTGGCCAACAGGGTATTCCATACCGTGTGGCGTCCCGTCTAGTTTAAGAACTGGGGAGTGGGGGGGTGGCGGATTGCTGCTCGGGGACTGGCTGGGTGTCGGTCGGTGGGTGGTGAGCAATTGCCCTGCACATCATTTGTACATTCCAATCCTTTCATTATTGCTGTTGTCATTTTATTAGTGTTATCATTATAATTATTAGTGTCTTCTTTTCTGTTCTATTAAACCATTCTTATCTCAACCCATGAGTTTTACTTCTTTTCCTGATTTTGTCCCCCATCCCACTGGGTGGGGGGGGAGTGAGTGAGCGGCTGTGTGGTGCTTAGTTGCTGGCTGGGGTTAAACCACGACAACTTATTCTGGTTGAATTCTCTTAGTTTGATCTCAGGCACAACTGCAAGAAGCAGAGAGGACTATTCCCTGCAAGAATGTACTGGAGTAGTACTCAGGACAATATCATGGTAGTGACAGGATTGGAAAGATATGGTATGAATCATGGTATGAGTAGAATGTGTCCAACTGTAGCTATGTCACAGGCCACACTGATCACTATTAACACAAAGTATTGAGCTGTTTTCCTTGTAAAATATTTGCAGTAAAATATCCAGGAACTGGAGGTCATGGAGATGATAACAGATCTCAGATCTAATTTCATTGAATGAAGTGTATTCATTTTGAATCTAGGAACTGACAATTTATTACTTGCTTAAAATTAATTAAACTTCAGGGAAGGAGAAAAGACTGGAAAATTGCATGTTATTGACATAATTGAAATGCAAAGTTGGTTCTCCTATTTCATTTTTTGTTTTGCTAGAAAGAAAAAAGCTTGCAAAGAAATAAGTTTTTTGAGTGAGCAGTTAAACTAATTAAAAGTAATAAATTCCACTAGCTTGAGATGAAGGTATAGATCACTTGTTAAGGGTGCTACACAGTGTCATTTACTGACATTAGAGGAGAATTGGAAGCATCAACTGATAAGTGAAAGCTAGCAAAAAACATCAGACAGCATACAGATTGATTTCTCAGCAACCTCCTTTAATTTAAACACTCTGTTCAATACTGTAGCAAAACCACGGTCTCATTTATAGCTGTGAGGATGGAGATAGAGAGTAGTTCAAAAAATACCTGCTAGGGTTCAGAAAAAAATCATGTATGGGCAACATACAAGTGGGTACAATATCAATTTAGGTAATAAACATGTTGAGTTTAAACCATACTGTAAAATAATAATAATAACAATAATATAAAAAAGTTATACCAACAGCTCATAGACGAAGACATATTTGGAAAGCTGACTGTTTGTTCTCAGTGGTTAATTTAACCACAAGGAGCAAGGTGGGTTTGTTCAAAGGTACCAGTCTTTTCAGCCTCAGATCTGTGTAGTTAAATAAATGAACTTAGAAAAATACCCTAAGAAGATATTTTATGAACATCACTACTAAAAAAACTTGCTGATGGATCACTGCCTCTAGACTACAAACTGCTGGATGTCATGCTAAGAACTGGGAGATTTATGTACAATATGCATGGAAGTTCAAAATTCAAGCTACAGAAACATCTCTGAAACAATTTCTTAGATATGTTAAGAAATTATATAAATAGATAGAAACACTGTAAAAAGGAGGAAAAATGAGAAAATTCAAAACCAAAACCAGCTGAAGGGTTATGGCACAAATTGTGTGAAACTGTATCATAGACAACAGGATTTGCATCTTACTGTCTCGATGGATGGGTGAAAATCTGGGATGGGCAGCTTTTCAGTGCACAGCATTTTGAGAACAAAGGCATTCTGTCCTCCTCCATTTCCCACCTCTCATTGTTTCATTTTCTGTATTAAAACCTATATTATGCAGAAATATAGGTAATCTTTATATTTTGCAATTACTTTCTCTATTTTAAAACAGCTGAGTAAACGCGTTTTGAAAGTAACACGCCTCAATCTTGCAATTGAAATGGAAGATTGCATAGGCCATCCTGAATCTCCCATACTCAAATGCTCCCTCTCTGCTGGTGACTGAGGCCTTTCCAGCTGGATTCCTCATGGAAGGAATAGCATATAGACTATATAGCAATGGGTGACATAACCCAGTTGACAGTTGCTATGTAACACAGGATATCGTAAAAAATCTCAACCACTAGCAAACCTGTCTTTGCAGGTGACTCAGCCTTACATGATGCTCACATCATATCTGCAAGAAAAGATCCTAGCTCAAGAAAGGCGACATCAATGGAAAATAAGAAAGAAAACACATACTACCACGCACAGCTGTCGCGTCCCAAAGTTGGAGCAACTCACGTTTGTGGATTTCCTTTGTCAGAATTAAGGTGAAACAACACCAGGGGAGTTCAAACAACAGTCATCATTTATTCAACCTAGCTAACCTTGCCCAAGTACAAGTGAACTTATCAATATGAACCTTGCAACATGTCATTAAGCTACTGTTTGAAAAGAGAAGGGAGGTGTAGAAAAAGAAATGGAAAAAAGGAACATGGAACTGTATCAGAAGGAGAGCCCTCCCGTTGAGTCACGAGGTTCAGAGCAGACCCCCTTGCTTTCTGGACTCCTTCTCAAAGAGGAGCCCAGGGGCTGCTAGATCCACTCCTAGTCTCAGACTTGGTCAACGGTTTATGTTTCAAAGGATGAGGTGTAGGGACTGTGGAAAAGAGAGAAGGAAAAGAGGGAGAGAGAGAAAGAGAGAAAGAGAGAAAGAAAGAAAGAAAGAAAGAAAGAGAGAAGAAAAGGGTTTCACCAGTTCTGGGTCCAGCACTGGTCCAGCCAGCACAGAGATCTAGTTCCGGAGGACGCGCACTGAGAACTCATTCTCCCTTCATTTATAGTGTGTTAGTTGATGGTCTTGACATGCGCAGTTCCCATTCCCAGGGTTCTCTGGAATCAGTTGGTGAGCTTTGGTGGTGGTGGTGGGGGGTTCATTGAGGAGTTGCCTCTCTTTTCCTGCTGGCATGACCGCTTAAGATAGAAGCACAGTCCCATCTTCGTTGGGGCCTCCTCCTCCAGGCACATTGCTGCGATCCTTCTCCTGGTCACTTGAGATAAGGAATTGCGGCTTTGGAGAAGTGTGTTCCCACCCTCCATGAGGCCCTCTCCTCCGGCCATATTGTCGTGTTCACAAAACTCCAGCGTTTTTACAGAGGCTGTTTTCTCCACCAAAGTTCTTTAACGAATGTTTGAGATATTGACTATAATTTGTCAGACCATAACAACAGCTACGGTCATGTGGTTAATACTAACCAGATGCTCAATATTTCAGTGAGATTAAGTCTTGTCACTCTTAAGAAACAGAAAATAGAAGATTGTGGTAGGTTGACCTTGGCTGGCTGCCAGACACCCACCCAGCTGCACTCTCACTACCCCTCCTCAACAGGACGGGAAAGAAAATTTTATGAAAAAGCTTATGAATCAAGATAAGGACAGGGAGATCACTTACCAATTACTGTCACAGGCAAAAGAGACTTGACTTGGGGAAAATCAATTTTATTTATTGCCAAGTATTAACAGAGTAGGATAGTGAGAAATAAAAACAAAACTAAAAACACCTTCCCCCACCCCTCCCTTCTTTGCATGCTCAACTTTAGTCCCGACTCTTCTACCTCGTCCCCTGAGGAGCTCAGGGAATGGGGAATGAAGGTTGTGGCCAGTCTATGACACTTCATCTCTGCTGCTCCTTCCTCCACACACTTATCCCCTGTGCCAACATGAGGTCCCTCCCGTGGGCTACGGTTCTTCAGGAACAGACTGCTCCAGTGCAGGTCCCCCACAGGCCACAGCTCCTGCTGGAAATACTGTTCCTGCATGGGCTCCTATCCATGGGCCACAGCTCCTGCCAGGAGCCCGTGCCTGTGTGGGCTCTCCATGGGCTGCTGCTTCCTTCAGGGCACATCCACCTTCTATGGCGTGGGGTCCTCCCCAGCTGCAGGTGGATATCTGCTCCTCCATGGACCTCCCTGGGCTGCAGGGGGACAGCCTGCCTCACCATGGTCTTCCCCATGGGCTGCAGGGGAATCTCTGCTCCGGCGCCTGGAGCAGCTCCTCCCCCTCCTTCTTCTCTGACCTTGGTGTCTGCAGGGTTGTTTCTCTTCCATTTTTCTCACTCCTCTCACAGCTGCTGCACAATGTTTTTTACCCTTTCTTAAATATGTTATTATAGCAGTGCCACTGGTGTCATCGATGGGGTCAGCTTTGGCCAGTGGCAGGTCAGTTGGAGATGGCTGGAACCAGCTGTGTCTGTCATGGGGCAGACCCAGTCTCCTCTCACAGGGGCTACCCCTGCAGCCCCCCCCCCCCCCAAAACCTTTCCACACAACCCCAGTAGAAAGATGCACCAGTGTCATAATATGTACTGTTCTCCCTGGGCTTCCAGGTGACAGTCTGTTTTACCAATGCCTATGATTTTATTCTTAGTCTCAAGCTACTTCACATTTTTTAATTGGAACCTGGCCTTGAGGTTTGCATAAAAAAGTCCAGACATCATTTTGGTTTAAAATCCACTTATATCCCTCAGGGCAGCACATGAAAGTTGGAAAATGTGAGTCTTAACAGATCAAACACCAGAAGTAAATTAAAATGAAATAAGTTGCTACTTTTAGAGCACATCGCCATAAAGCAAATCTCACAATTAATGGATGTTTTCCATTAGCACCCCAATAGTCTAGGTAAAGCACAGCAGCCTGGGGTGTGCAGTATTATGTTGATGACATACTTCAGCAGTTTCACACTCATTAGATATTTCTGGACAACACTGCAGTGGTTTTTTTAGGACCAGCAAAGGGCTGATGTAAAAGCAGCTATGGCAAACCCACAGACTCCCGAAAACATTCTTCCAAGACTTCTTACATTTTTTTTGAATCTGAAGTTATAATCAACAAGCAATCAACAATATAGGATTTTGTTGTTCTATGTTAACTCTGCTTTTACAAAATGCATTTTTATCTTTACATTAGACATTGCAGGCTGTAAAACAAAGGCATAAAGCAAAGAATGGTGAGACACTTTAAGTACAGTTTGAGTCTGCCCTAATTATTACTCAGCTCCATTTTCAGGGCAATGCCATACTAAAAAGGCACACGCATGCCTGTCATTGAGCAAGAGAATGCAATTAACAGCAAACATTACAGAGCCTGAAAATAAGAACTTAAAACTTCTCAATACTGAGCTCTCAGCTACTAGTTAGAAAATGCAATCCCAGAGGTTTTCCCATGTTTTGGGGTTTGTGCTGAAAATACTGAGAGGCCACCACATAGACCTTGATTTACTGTATGCAACATGTTATTCCTGATCTTTGTGGGCTTTGACAGAAAGAGCTGAAACAAGTTCTGCTTTGAGAGGTCAAAACAATGAGCAACCATCTAAAAGATGTCTGAGCTCTGACCTTGAAGATGTAAGGAGAGTGAAGTTGTTGCCGCATAATAGTAAGAGGGAATCTTGAGCTGGTGTTTGCTCAGCATGCTAAATTAGCTCACCTATTAAGGACCTAGTTCGCAAATGTAAGAGTAGAACTGTTTAGCCAGTCAATGAGTTCACAGACTCTGCACTTGAATTAGAAAGGGAAAGTTACAGCTCCTAAGAACTCACAGAGGTTTGTTCTTTGATATTAGTCCCCAAAACATTAGAGCTGCTAATCTGCCAAGCTCTCAGTAGCCTATATCACCGATCAAACATCAGTGGCATGCCACAGTCATTAGTGTAGAGGTGAATGATGGTACATGGTGTGGAGTATGAATGAACTGTGCATTTCGAATGGAAGGCTGGTCACCCACTATACACCTACCACAGTTACTGGGTATAACAATTGCTGAAGACACTCCTCTAAGGTCTCAGGCCCCCCATAGTGACTCAGTGGTTGTCTTAGGAAGCATTTCATGAAAAGGATTATTGACTTTTGCACAGAGATCTCAAACCTTGACCAGGCCTTGGAAAGAGTTAAATATAAGCCAGCCTCTGCTGTGCTGTCTGCTTTTGTCTTTCTGTAAAAAATTAAGTATTAGGCTGGATATAGTGTGTTGTCTCTGCAGAGAGTGAAAGGATATAGCTAAAAGTACACTTTTATGTATATCTAGAACATAACATTAGTTCTAATAGCTTCAAACTATACCAGTTTAATCCAAAAATATCCGACATTTGGGTTTGTTATAACTCTGTACATTCATATTAAACAAAATAAAGGAGGTGATACACCATATTTTCTCTGAAATGCCTGTTTACATCAGCCTAATAAATGTTGATTTTCTAAAGAGACATGGATCACAAACTGTTCACCACTATCCTTAGCACTTCAAATTCAGAGCATAGCCTTCCAAAGCAGTTTTCATTTGGGGAGAATTATTGGGGTTTATTTTTATTTAACATAGGTAATGGACAAGATAGGAGGGGAGTTTTGGTTTTGTGGTTTGTTTTTTTTAATTTGAAAACAAATCACATTTCACAGGAAATTTCTAACAAATTTCTTCTCAAGAAATACTTCAACATTTCACATACAAAATTAATTAAAAATTATAAACCTTAACATGTCCTGAAGAATAACAAATGAGATGCCAATAAAAACCTTTGCAGTCTATGTGCTACAGGATGACATGAATTTATATAATGTTTGTGATGTTATCATATAAAAAATTACATATATCCACCAAAGGGAACAAAACCAGCAACTGTGTTGTTACAAATTTATTTCAAAACAACTTTGTCTCTCCTTTTTGGTTCAATTGCAGTGCACAGCTGGCCTAGGAATTTGAGAAGGATTCTAGATTACTTGTTTAAGAAGGTTTCTTGCTACTGACTTCTAATTTCTGACCATGCTAACTGAATTCAAAAGTTTGTTTGTTTGTTTTTTTTTCCCTCTGACTATAAAATTTTTCTTAGCAGCAAAAAGGAAGATAAGTGTTATAGAGTCACACGATCCCTGAAGCTGGAAGTTTAGAAAAATGCGAATATGCAAAGTGTTATCACTATAACATGACAAGAAAAAGTAGCTAAAACCTCTGTATACAAACAAAGCTTAGATTAATGTGTGAAGCGATGTGTAGTCATGGTGCTTCCCCAAAACACTCTTGCAGAAATAGAAGGAGAAGTGAGCTGTTTCTACTGGATTTTATACAACTGTGCATTTTAAAACCCTGTCAGGGATAACAGTGTACTTTAGCTTTGGATGGTGACAAACCCACAAAAGCTGAATGATTTCATGTGCATTCATATACAAACGACTCAAGATTTATGGATGTTTGGGGTATGGGAGAAGCTGTGATATGCTCACTTTCTGTGAATCTGAAGTGCTTAAATAAGAAATTAGGTAGCCAACTTCATATAAACACTTGTGAAACTGTCCAAATAGTTCTACTGCCATTTAATTATACAAAGAATGCTAGGTATATGTTCTCCCTATACACTCCAATTTATAAATGACAAAACACTGATATAAAAGCAAACACTTAAAGTTTGGCAGCAAGGAG
Source organism: Haliaeetus albicilla (assembly GCF_947461875.1). Classification (NCBI taxonomy): domain Eukaryota; kingdom Metazoa; phylum Chordata; class Aves; order Accipitriformes; family Accipitridae; genus Haliaeetus; species Haliaeetus albicilla. The sequence continues at coordinate 30,950,484 of NC_091490.1, read as the reverse complement.
CCGCTTACAAAACTGGGACTGCTTTCACTTGTTGCTATCTTTCCTTTTTATTTCATGGAAATGGTTTGATATCTTAGGCAGGCTAAGATCTCATAATCCAGAAATGCTTGATTATTGAATGTGAAACTTTAGTTTAAAGGGTTCTGACTAACTCAGAACAGGCAGGGCCTCATTCAAGTTAGGTCGCACAGGATATAGACATTCAAAGTTTAGAAGTTAAGAAAATTAAGTCCCTTAATTAATAGCAAGAACAACCAAAGAACAAGAAACAAATTCTCTCTCCTTCAGCTAAGTACCCCACAGGTAAAATGGCAGCAAAGAAATGGGTCATTTATCTTACCATGGAGGCCCTTACCCCAAATAAATGTGATGTAAAAAATAAGGAGGAAAGGACTGTTAACGGCAAATACTGATATGAGATTATTAACGAACATGATCCTACAGAAACATCTAATGACAAGAACAGGACTCTACTGAGAAAAGCATTATGCAAAATGAGTGATAGATAATTCCTTCTAGGGTGTCTGCAGTCTTACTGCCATACTGGCCAACAGGTCTTTAACAGGTACAATTCAGTCTCGCATCCTAGAATCAGAATTTTTCCTGGAATCAAGACAGATTTCCAAGCTTTTCTATTTTTAAAAATTGAGGTGTTCAAAAATTATTTATTTATAGAATACAAATTTTTTTAAAAAATAATCCTGCCAGGAAAAGCTTTTGTAGATTCCTCGCCTTGAGACTGTTGTTGCCTCAAGCCTACAACCTCTTTGATAAGAAAAACTCCCAGTCCAGGCTGTATTTCTTAGGATACACTAGCACCATAAGATGTTCATGACATATAAAAAAATTCAGTCAAATGAGAAGGACTGCAGTAAATCGGAAGGGATTGTCAGGGCCCAGAGGGCCCTCACAGGCCATACTGGCCCTGACCGGCCCCCCCAAACCTTCACCTCTGCCTCTGGCCCAGGACCCCATATCAGCACCCTGCTGGGCACTGCTGAGCCTGGCCTGAGCTGTGGGAGTAAGTCCCAGCCTGGCCTCAGCCCATCCCTGTCCCCTCTGCCCTGCCTGGAGATCAGAACTGGGGCTGCCAGGATCACCCTGCTAGCCCAGGAGGCCGTGTAATTGCACATGGCTCCCAGTCCCGTCCCTTTGGGAGCCACCAGCCTTCACCATACCCTAACAGAGAGGCAGGTTGAGCAGCGAGCTCAGTACATGGGGGAGGTTGGAGCCCGAACTATGGACTCCAAATTACATCTCCATCGAGCTTCATCACCCAGATTAATGTCCAACTGAGAAGAAACAAAGTCTTTCAAACCAACCAACCAAACAAATCAATTTTAAATTAAACAAAAGGGTTAAATTATAACTTTGTTACTTCAGCATCTGGCTTTCTCACTCTCGTATCATCAAAACTTATTATGACAGAAAACCGCTAATTATCTGAAGAGTTAACAACAAAGAAATTCCTGATCAGTAGGAATTTTGAAAGCAACAAGACTTTTTCCCATACCTTTTCCCAATAGAAGCCCAGATGCTAAAAAAACCTGCCTGTTACATGGCTTTTATTTCCATATATTCTTTTGTTTTGCTCCTATTAAATACAGTAGTGTCCTGGAAGCAAGATGAAAGCCTTGGAAGGATAACTCAAAGGTGTGAAAGGAGGTCAGGGTGGAATAGCTGAATCTACATCTATCTACATAAGATTTCCTCTATAAGTCTATTTCCCACTAGTGTATCACCCTTGCACACTTCCACACAACTGACACAAATTTATATGATCAACTATGGCATTTATTGAAGTTATGTCAAACCTTGTTCCCCTCCTTTTCTGGCGACTGAATTTCATTATATCGTGAAGAAATTATAAAGCTCTCATGGCTTGAATAAATGTGAGAGGTTCAAGGTAAGGTTGGTTAGAAGTAGGCATTGGGACCAAAGTGAAACAGTAAGAAGAGTCAGAGATTGCTATGGGACTTCGCTAGATTTCCTCAAATTTAGCTGGGAATAGCCAAGAGTCTACCAGGCTGCCAAAGGGCAAGATAGCTAATACTAGAGATATAAAAAAAAAAAAAAATTAAAAATTGGAAAACAGGTGTAAAGAAACACTTTCTGAAAGGTTTAGTAATTAAGTTGGGCACTTTATACTGTGGGCCTAATTCTGCACAGACAAGACAAGCACCTCTGCCCTCCCTGCACAACAGTCAGTCTTCGCTCTGTAAACACACTTGTTTCTTGAGGGGATAAACTCATTCTGCAGAAGCTTGGAATCTGTTTAAAAAGCATAGATATTCTGAAACTGGATGAACTTGGTTTTTCAGCAGTGTGAATGGGAATGTTGTATTAAAACAATACTTCCAGTTGATGACTCCAATTTTGTGTATTATGGGTTTAACCCAATTATCTTTCGATGCACACTCAGGAAAGGAGGAAATTCAGACCAAAATAATTCTGAGCTCTTTAAGATTCACAAAGTTGTGTTCTATCCCGTGGTGGTTGTAATGCATTTTTATTTTTAAGTAAGGGAGTTTGATCAGAGGATAATTTGTCTGTAAACTCCAGAAGATATTTTCTGGGAGCAGAATTAATTTTGATTATCACCATGCTACTTTGTAACTCAGGATCAGTAAATCTGGGTGTGAATGAAGGGTGCCTCTCTTTGTTCCTCTCCTGATCCAGAATGCCAGTAGCTCATGAAGTGTTTGTGCACTAAAGTACTGAGTGAGATGGCCAGAGCTCTGGCACACTTCCCTTAAAGAACAGTTTGGGTTTCGTTTAAATTTACTCACCTTTCTTCAAGACTATTTAACGTAGTTTATTTTTGTAAAAGAGAGGAAATGTGCATTAAATTGAAAAAATAATCCATGGAAAGGAGGATTTAGAGAATCATTACAATTCATAACAGAATAATGTGTTACTACCATTGTAGAAGTAATAAATACACACTGAATAGTAAATTTGTAGAATTGCTGCTACTCATGCATTTGTGAGAGACTGAAAGAGTTAATGTCTCAAACATTGTGGTGGGGCAAGTTCTGCTTAAAGACAAACCCTGCACAGCAAAGAAGCAAGTGAAAAACCCATCAGCTCAGACATCAGCAACAGGAGGGGGGGGCGTGCTGGAGGGTGCGCAGCTCCCTGTTCTGATACAAAGATCGAACAATGGCCAGGTCTGCAGGGGAGGAGAAGTTACTCCCCAAACAAGCCCCAAGCCCAAAAGCCCACAAACAGCTCATTAGCCTGATGAGTTTGGGTGCCCACCCGAAAGAGGGGCAAGGATGATAAAAGGACACAAACTGAAGCCCCGGTTGCGCAAGTCCACCCGAACTGGACTCCTCAGCTGACTGAACCAACACTGGACCCAGGACCGGTGAAATCTTTCTCTCTTCTTTTTTCTCTCTCTGTCTTCTTCTCTCTTTCCTTTTCCTTTTCCACAATCCCTACACCTCATCCGTTTCAAGATATAAGCCATTGACCAAGTCTGAGACTAAGAGTGGATCCAGCCGCCCCTGGGCCCTTCTCTGAGGAGGAGTCTGGAAAGCAAGGGGGTCTGCTCTGAACCTCGTGACTTGACGGGAGGGATCTTATTATTCCCTGAATTGATACGATTACCCTGGGTTACACGGTTTATAGAAGCAGTCTTATGCCAATTCCTGTTGTGAGAAACCCTGCCATCTACTACCATGCCTCCCCAGTTCAGTTTGCTTCTGTCATGAATAAAATCTTTAAGTGATTGTTTGGTGTTGTTTCACCTTAATTTAGCCCGAGCGAATTTTGAATTGAACAGGACTCCCTGGTCTGTCCAGTCTGGGTCATGACAGCATTCCAGCCTTATGAGTACTCCTTTCTAGGATCCCAGAGAGTGAATTTCTGCTGTGGAAGCAAGAGGCAGAAGTAGGGTTCAAATCAACAGGTAGTACCTTCCTACTTTTTTGTAGTAAACACTGAGAACATCTAATACTATCTTTTGAAGGCTTTTCCTCTGTCCTAGACTTAAATCAAGGTGGTTGGCACTGAAAGGCAAGGTCATTCAGGCCTACCAACACAAACAATGCTACTGAACGGTGTACACTCAACGTTCTAACTGGCCTAAGTGTTTAAACATAAAAAAGCAAACAAAACAGAACAAAACTAAACTTAAAAAAAAAAACCAAAGAGGGAAATGAAAAAGACATATAAAATATAAAAGCATTGATTGTCTTAAACCAGAGGGAGGGCAATCCAGAGATCTACATAACTGATCTGACTCTCACAGGGTATAAACACATTTAATCTATATTTGCATTAGGACTAGTCAACAATATTTTAAATAGAGCTCCTGCGGGTGCTTGAAGATATCAAGACATTAATCCATATTTTGCTTTTCCTGAACTGAAGATCTTTTCTGTTTGAGAAACAACTGGAAAAACAGCAACAGATATTTGGACATTTTTCTGCCACTCAGAACACAGGCATCTTTAATTTGTGATCTTTGGGGTTCTCCACAGATGGGCTCTGAGACAGGTAGCCAGTGCACAGGGGTCATGAGCACAAGAATGATGAGGGTTCAAGCGACAATTATGCAATACATTACCAGAAACAGCTGAGCTGTGGATTTAACTATTTGTCCTCAAATTAAAATGAGGAATGAGGTTTTCTGAGCTCTCAAGCAAGCATGCAAAATATTAGCATTAGCTAAAAAGTGGAAATGTGATTCAATCAAGAGGGTAAGTATCACAGGTCAGACCAGCATGGATCATTAAGTATCTCCCACAGACCACGTGACATGGAAGAGGAGACAAATGAAGCCCTGTAATTGCATCTGAAGGGCCATGTCCAGTTCTGGGCTCTTCAGTTCTTGAGAGACTTGGTCAGATCAAATAAGTGCAGTGGCGGTCCACAAGTATTTTTAGTGAGATGGAAACCATCATGTGCAAGGAGAGGCTGAGAGTTGGATTTGTTCAGTCTGGAGAAGGGGATACCTTATTGCCATCCACAGCTACTTAATGGGAGGGTGTAGAGATGATGGAGGCAGACTCTTTTTAGAGATGCAGGACTATAGAAAAAAAGACAATGAGCAAAAGCTGGAACATGGGAAATTCTGATTAGATAGCGGAAAAAAATTTCACCATGTGGGTGGTCAAACTCCGGTTGCCCAGAGACTCTGTGGAATCCCTGTCTTTGGAGATATCCAAAACTCAACTGGACAAGGCCAGATGGCCCCTGGAGGTCCCTTTGAACTTACATTTTTTCTCTGATCTTATGATTTTTATGAACTCATGGAAACAAATCCTGTAAAGGCACTGCAGACATTTCCTTTTAACAAAGCTAAAAACATGAAGAAAGAAAATCTAATATATTTTCTATTTAAAGATTCCAGCTCTGTGTCTCAGGTGCTGTGGGTATCAGCAGTATGGATGGAGGAATCAGATCTTTTCACTGCCTCTGAAATGGCTGCCTTGGGAAAGAATACAGAACATGATAAGGCGAATGGAAAAGACAGAAGAATTTCAAAAATAAAATATAAACAAAATGAACACAAGAATATTTAATATGGCAATATGGGTTCAAATTTTATTAGCATGCCCTAGCTTGGCATTTGTCACTCACTTTCTATGATGACTGAAGTTATTCTTTTGAGATAATTTTATTTCTAATTTAACTCAGATGCTCTCATAGTTCTGTACAGCACCTGCTTTATGTCTCAGCTTCTCACTCTAACGGAAAAGAGAGAGAATGATTTTTAAAAGCCAAATTTTAAATGCCAAAAAAAATTAACATACAAATGGGAGCAGATGTTGCTTTCATAAAGGTTCACAGCACACACACACAAAAGTCAATACTGCACGCTGCAGAGTTTAATCTCTCTTCTTCCTCTCATTCCATTTTGGAAATAATTTTAAGTACACTGTTGGTTTCGGGATAGATGGCCATCAGTTTTGTAGTCTAAGTCTGTCTTTCATTTTCTTTCTTTCATTATATTTACTCCCAAAGACCAACCCAATTTCCTCCTGGGCGTGTCCTAATCCAGAATCACTAAACTTCTTATTCTTATGTACTGCAACTAGCTTCTAACTTAATTCTGAATGCCAATATTTGAGTTATGGGCTGTTAGGTGCAAATGGCTTTGTCTACATTCTGATCTGTCCCAGATCTAATTCATATACAATACTCTAGTGAAGTCTTGAGCAACCTCTATATATTTTCTGCATTTTTAATGCTGAAAGGAATCTTCATTTAAGCCTCATCATACAAATACAGCATCTGACTAAAAAGCCTACTGCAGGTTGTAATTACAATTGATTTTATGATTAGGATAAAGTACTTCAAGAGCACTGCCTGAATAATTATTTGAAACTTGGACCAGGATCTCTCATGAATTGGAGAGGGTTGGTGAGCTTCCTTTGTTTATGATGATATTCACATACTCAATGTCCTGGTTTGGGTCAGAACCAGAACTGGGAATATAGGTAGGAAGAAGAGCAGTAGGTGTACTGTGCTTGGTGTATTTTGGATGAATGGTATCCAGGACATCAGAAATGCAAATAAATTGAAAGAAAATGAAGAGGGAGTTTCATTGTATGCCAGAGCAGCACAGAGCACTCATTAGTATCATACAGGATCTCTCTGACAGTGCCTAGGACGTGAAGAAATACGATATCCTATGGTGGGATGGGATAATAAACCACAAGACTTCTTTTTTTTTTTTTCCAGGGCTTTCTATTAGATACAGGTTCCTGTCATGAAGCTTTGAATCCCAGATATTTGGCATTCTTACGAATGGATCTCAATTAACAATTATAAATTATCCTTAGAGGTGTCTCATCTCTTTCTGAAGCCTATGAGGATAGGATAGGTTACTTATACCTCATCCTGACTATCTCTACATCTTGTGTGAGGAATAACACAGCCAAGGTAGAGCTGTGAAAACAACAGGCGCCATATTGGTTTCTGTCAATAGAAATCTTAACAAAGTGGCTAAGAAACAAAATCACAAACAGGTGATTTGTCAGCATCAAATGCAGACATTTACCAAATGTTGACAAACCAACCTTTATGCAGCCTGACACAGGGCCAGCTGAATTCACTACTGTCTTCACCTGATACTTCCATGGTCCTGCAGCCCAAGCCAAACTCCTTGACTGTGCACAGAGCTAGGGTTTGACTCACATGTTGGCTTTTGTCTGGAGTGGGCCAAGTCGCTCTCTACACAGGAAAGCTCAGGCACAGGAAAACTCAACTGGGACATGGGAAGAGTAACCTGCTATGGCTGGCAGTGTAGATGCAGTTGTCTTAAGCCACCTGGCTCTGTGTACTCAAACCTAAACTCAAGTCCCAGAAACCAAAGTTCCCTAGACAGAGCTAAAGCAATTACTACTGAATTCTACTGGCTTTTAATTAAGCATGTATTATGGAGTGCCTCAAGACTCTAATGTCAAACACTCTTCTGTTGACAAACCATACATTTGTGCTGGCTGGCAGCTTCCCAAAGACATTGTCACCTGCAACATCCTTACATCTTTTCCCTGTCCCACAAGTGCTGCAGAAGTGAGCATGAAATCATTCACAGAGACAGTGAGTGTCATCTTGGGTAGAGAAAATTTGTTTTCATGGGTCGTTAGATAAGGCAGGCTACCATACCAACCACTGGGGTCCAGATTGCTTGGCCTATACAACAGAATCACATTTGTGGCACATGAACCCAAACAGAGACAACTACATCCATTTACTATAGCAACATTCTTCTCTCACAATCTTTAAAGAGAAGTTTCCAACTCCTCAAATAGCAAACTGTGAAGTTTATACTAGAGGTACCAGCTGATTCAGTATGCCTCCGGCCCTCAATTTTTAACCTGAACTGAAGTATTCTTCCTTTGCCAGTAAACAAGTTGAAGAATGCATTACTTCTATTCCTGTAATGATGGATGATTGGATTTTCCAGCTCCTGCTAACATGGCATCCCTACAAACAGGACTTACACCTCTGTAGGATTTCCTGTGAAAATAAACAGATAAATAATTAAACATGTTTGCATAGTAGAAGTTAATGAAAACAAATCAGGAAGCATTCCTGAGCATGGAACTGGGGCAGGATTTGTCTTTTAATCATTATAAGCAGAAAGGAAACAGAGGGAAAAGGCACCAGAGAAAGAGCAGAAAGTTAATTAAAATGCACAACCTTCTGGTGTTTCCAAATTACATATTGACCTGGGGCAAACTTCCAGTTTCATCCACCAGGATGTTCTGTAAACACAGACTTACAGAGGGCTTGTTCCTCTAGAATCATATAGGAAGGCTCCTTTTTTTTGCCAGGTGAGTAATTTAAACAGGTAAAATTGTGCATTATGCTGTGTACCAAGCTCATTCATAATCTTCTTTCACCAATGTATCTACAAATTGTTTATATTTCCTACAGAAAATGAGACAGTTTCTAAACTTCTCACATAAATGAAGCTGGCTTTGGAACCCACTGTCATGGTTTAACCCCAGCCAGCAACTAAGCACCACGCAGCCGCTCACTCACTCCCCCCCCACCCAGTGGGATGGGGGACAAAATCAGGAAAAGAAGTAAAACGCGTGGGTTAAGATAAGAATGGTTTAATAGAACAGAAAAGAAGACACTAATAATTATAATGATAACACTAATAAAATGACAACAGCAATAATGAAAGGATTGGAATGTACAAATGATGCGCAGGGCAATTGCTCACCACCCGCCGACCGACACCCAGCCAGTCCCCAAGCGGTGATTCCCTGCCCCCCCCTTCCCAGTTCCTAAAGTAGACGGGACGTCCCATGGTATGGAATACACTGTTGGCCAGTTTGGGTCAGGTGCCCTGGCTGGGCATGAGAAGCTGAAAAATCCTTGACTATAGTCTAAACACTACTGAGCAACAACTGAAAACATCAGTGTTATCAACATTCTTCACATACTGAACTCAAAACATAGCACTGTACCAGCTACTAGGAAGACAGTTAACTCTATCCCAGCTGAAACCAGGACACCCACAAAAACACAGATGCATGTGGCAGTCCTCCCTGCAGCTCTAAGGTAGATCATGTTTTCCAATTTAAAGATACTAATTTTTTATCTCTACCAATTTAGACACTCTTGCAAAAATCCAGATTTCTAAACATTCACTATGACATTTCTTAAAGATCACATGTCACTCAATCCCTTCTACCATCAATCACTTAAAAAATCAGCCACTAGAAATCCTCAAATAGTAATGTATATCTTACTTGGGAAAATGTATCCCAGGGAGGCTGTGTTCATTAGGACTGTTGGTGTTAGTAAGACACCTCTCGTGAATTCTGGCTGAGCTGTGTTTCTCTACTAACTCCAAGGAATCAGATTGAAAATTCCTTGTTCATCATCCAATGGGGCTCTTCCCTAATTGCAAGGATCCACAGAATTATTCAGGAACAATAAACATAAATTCATAGGAGGTATGTTTTTATTTGTGTGAAAACAATTCTAAACAAAAGAAAAAAAAATCACTATATATAACTATGACACTGACTTGGTTTACTCCCTGGATGAATATAGACAATAACTCAAATAATATATTAGTCACATCAACTTGCCCTCCTTCCAGAAAAAAGCCCAGAACTCTTTCTGACCACTGAAACCAAATATTGAAAACAGAGTACATCTCACACTCACCTCAAATTACATTTTTGATTTCCTGCAGTTTTGATGGAGAAGTGCTATAGTATGCCCGTACCTGTTTGGCAACATATTTCTGCTCATAGACAAAACCATCTCCCTATTCTTTGCTTTGCCTTTGTTTTATACAATCAAACCCCAGTTCTCAGGGTGCAAATTAAAACAGCAACCCTAACTCAAATCCTTCCTGAAACAGTCCTTAAGTCTTTTTGTAAGACAATTCTAAACATGATGATAGTGTTTTGGGAAGCATTATAGGCCAGGTTTGTTTATCTTTTTCTTTTCCCTCTGTAAAAAGTGCTCAGACAGTATTTTTCACCCTTGACACTTCCAATGGGAACTGCCTTGCCTGTGCTAGATAACTGAGTGAGACTGAATAGCTTAGAAACAGACCTTTCTGTTTCTTAAATGATTTGGAAGTCCATCTGCTGAAACACTTGAATGTGTTACAAGAAATGTAAATAAATAAATAACATGCTTATTAGCTTTGTGTAAAATTTGAAACCCTAGAATCTTGCATGAACATGAAAGCAGATATAAGTGATAATGCTTTCATTTCACCTATTTTCCCATGCTTTTTCTTTGCCATGTGCTGGATATGGAGTCTAAGCCCTGAATCACGTGTATCATACAGGTATTAAGCACAGTAAGCCTATAGGGATCTTTTCCTTTGCTATAACAATTACCTGCCTTGAACAGCGATGAATATTTAAAATTCTTAGGGCTCTACACTGAATGAGCTAGGGAAATCAAATCTGTATTTTAAGGAATATTTATTAGTCTTGTTTAGCAGAGGTTAAGATTATTTTTGTTCTAATTTGGATGAGCTAAAGAGTATAATAATACTGAAAATATCTCCAGATAGAGAATGTCAGTAGTGCTCCAAACAACACTCACTCATTTAGAGATTAAGGAAGTGATTGGATTCCACCCAGACTAATTAATGGTAATCTCAAAATTATTCAAAGGCTTTACTCTGTCTCAGAAAATGCCTGCTCTAATTCCTTTCAAACTCAAACTATGCAGCCAACAAAATTTGAAAACCCTAGGAAAGATGGCATTACTAAAACAAAACAAAACAAACAAAAAACCTAAACATGGTTTACTTGCTTTACTATTTATACTTTTTAGGTGGAACAGGATGAGTTGGTGCTTAACAGTGGAGCTGAGTTAGCAAGACAGACTTCAGACACCTACAATATAAATTGTGTTTGACATGCTAAAATACAAGAAAAGAAAAATAACTTATCAGGAATGTATTATTTGTTCATATTGTTTTTCAGCTTTCTGAAATACAAAGTTCAAACTGAGCTCCAGTGGAAGCACACAAAAAACTATGAAAACTCTGTGCCTATTATACATATGTAGTTATATGGTTGTAAGATTATAAAGGTGCAGAGAAATATATTCAGAGAGACATATAGACTTTAACCATATTAGTTCTACCTCTTTTGAAACACACTTAGTACAGAATTCCTAATTTTACTGATCTAAGCAAATTTACATCATATAGTTATTGTAGTTTATATTTTATTGGGCCAAATTTGGTATTGCAAGCAGAAGTAGCATGCTGAGCACATTACATCTGTGGTTGTAAGAAACCTAAAGTGTACTGCCTGGAAGTCAGACAAGAAGTGTAGCAGATGGAAGATAATACAGGAAAAGTGGTTGTTTTTGTGGAACAGGGTGATCCCAGGAGTAGCATTGGGCAGAAAGACAGCATGTACCTGCCTGACACATGGCTCTTTCTGGGACTACATGCCTTGGAAATCCTGTAATTCAGTATTTTGACCTGTATTCTCCTGACTAAGAAAAGAGAGAAAAAAACTGTGCCATAGATTTGGAAGGAAGGCAGGCAATATTTTGGGGAAATTAAAATTTTACTGAAGTTGGCTCCCTTCTAATTGTATTGTAATTGCTCTGGGCCAACTTTAAAAAAGAGGCTGTCCCAATGGGAGGAGGCACCAGAGAGAGAGTGATAATAGAAGAGAATGTATCATCTGAGTTGTGTAAATGAATGTCCCTGAAAATTAATAAAAGAAGTGGAGGAGGATGGATATCAGTGTCTCAAAAATGCTGCAACGTAAAAATATAATAAAAAGGGAATTATTACCTTGGGAGTGACTAAAAACAATATAAGATTCTTTAAATATATAAAGGGAAAGAGATAAAGGGCTGAAACCTGAAATAATTAGCCCACTAAGGGATTAGGGAGAAACTTAATATGAAGTGAACAGGATATAGTGGGAAAATTAAATGAGTTCTGTACTTCTTAGTATTCGTGAGGGAAATCTGAGGTGAAATAGTATAAATAAAAGGAACCATATTTTCCAACCGCTGAGTGATACAAGTGAAATGATATCATTTCAGAAGAAGACTTGGGTAAGTTAAAAATCACTAAAGCCAGATAAAGCTTCAAGAAAATGGGTTATCCTTTCAATAACTGAAAGGAACATAAGACGAAATAAGTAAGAGATTGTGGAGGTTCTTTTGAGAGAAAGAATGTACAGAAGAACTGCAAAAGAAAAGGGATATTCATATCCTTTAGAAAAGAAACAGTGAAATTGTAAGGAGTAGCTTAATACACAGATCCACAAATCCAGCTATAATGATACACAACGGAGGAATGCAAAATGTAAATGTTAAATGTACATTTTTTATCGGTATATGATTGTCTTTCAGGAATGGATTCTTTAAAGTTCTGTTTTCCAAATATAGTCCCCACAACAGTATAATTATTTTAACATTACATATATCTAGTTACTAGGGGAAAAAAAAAGCAGTAGAATAAAATTAGAGAGGAAAATTAAAGATAAGAAATACATCTATTTTTGGTAATTACAAATCTGAACATTGGAAGTAAAAAGAGTACATTCAGACCTTTGCAGTGGTTTTGGTCCTAATTACATATAATTATTATACTGCATACAAAAGAAATAATTTCCAAATAATTCTCTTTTGTATTGTCAGTGTGGCACTCTAAAGCAATTACTGTGCACTCAAAGTGTGTTATTGATAAACAATAATATTAAAAGAATAATAATATATCATTCCTATACAGAATTCTTTATAAACAGAACCTCATCACGCAAAGAGATAAAAGGAGTATTCTGTCAAAAGAAAAATCAGATAAATGAAGTGACTTCTCTACAGTCAGCCCACAGATTGTACTGGCTCCAGTCTAGAACCTCAACTACAGGGATAATTCATCTTCAGAAAAAGATCTATCATCAACCTCTGTCAATTAATCCAATGATAATGCTAGGATTTATTTACTGTTTCAATGCCACTGTGGTCAAAGGCTTGCCTTTCCCATTAATTATTACGTTCATAAAGTTTAGTAAGATGCATACACTTATTCAAGTGGCCACAATTGAATAATTTGCCACACAGGTACTGAAATTGCTGTCCTAAAATCGATTGTATAAATCGTTGTCTGAAAACATCAGGTGGTGACTGTGTAAATCCAGACCATACTAGTGCTTTAAAAACCATGTTCCCTATATGAAAGCCATAAATGCTTTTAAAAATCATAGGTTCTTATTCCATTTAATTCAGTGTAGACTGCAAAAACTATTTTGGGTTTGAAGTTGGGACTAACCACTCTCTGCAAAACTGTTTTTGGTTCTGGGAGATATAAATACAGACTACTGGGTGGGCAAGAATGTCATTAATTAATAATAAGCCAGAAATTATATAATTATCATTACTTATAAACAACCTGAGCAGACATATAGTACAAAAGGATATTTTTCTATGGTTAAAAACTTCTATGGAAAAAATTAATTTTTCTGTAGTTGCATAATTGGAGTGAGACAAGGGCTATAAATATGTACATTCTGCCAATTACAACAGAAAAAAAACCAGCAACAAGATCCAGAAAATGTTCAGGTTTTAGCAACTAAAATTAGATCCCACTCTTCTTATTTCACAAAAATTAAATGTCAACTGTGAAGTGGAAATTATAAAAAAAAATAAAAATAATCCTTTTCCATCAGTTTGGTAGATATTTCCCTCCTTTAAACTTGAGAAATGACATCAGAATACAATCTGCTTCTTCAAAAAGGAGTAACATTGCTAATTGTTCATTTAATAGGTCTTATTTAGTAGGAAGAAATGTATCTTCAGAAAACCCAATCTGCAAATGTAGCTCTTCCTGACGTTAGTATGTTTTTGTTTGAATGTAGGAAAAGAAATAGAGAATTCACCCTTTCATTTATGCTTTATTCTGCAGGTGTTGTAATGACCAATTTCTTGTCTTTTTTTCTCTAAAAAAAAAAGAATCTGACGGAGACAAAGAGCACTTTGAAAGTCCCTTTCAGAATCCACTAGACACCCTATGACATTTTGCCGTGATTTCACCTGTAACTCAGAGATCAATTGATTGGCAGAGTGATTACTTCAGGCATCTGAAAAATTTTCTGCAACACAGATCACAGAAAGGCTGCAAAGTGAGTAGCTTGTTCCACAAAACCCCACATTTTGTAGCCCGCAAGTGGGCATTTGTCTCATCAGCAGTTCAGGTCACAGTACTGACCTGCTGTTTTATTTCCCTTGGGTATGCCTTTCACGGAGACTGTCAAGGTAACCAACCTTCTACATTGCTGGCTGCTGCTCTCCTAGAACTGGGATGCAAAACTCAGATAGTGTATAGTCTTAATAGTAGACAGTTATTTTATAAGTACCTATTATTTGTCTTATTGCTCATGTATTTTGGTAATTCAAGCATGCAGTTCTAGGTTTCAGCGAGCGTAAATTAATGACCTTTGCTCAAAATATTTTATGAACACTTTCAGTCAATTACTTTGTATTATTTCCATATCTGTAGACATTATGAACTGGTTCTCAGGTAATTAATTTTAACGGCACCATGCATAAATGGGAAGCATACCTTCTGAAAGGGGGCATTTGGCACTTATTTTTCAGGTTTCGCTGCAGTAGCAGAAACAATGTTCTCACATCACAGGAGCTCAGGCTGCCATTAGATTATTAGGAACAATATATCTCACTGATTTCCTGGCTACACCTGAGGGGTGACCCACTTCTTTGGAGGAGTAGTCACAAATGGGAAGAAAAAAAGTTGTGTCTATCTTGTATTCTTTCTTCTCCAAATGCAATTGCAGCCTTACTGCAGTTTAACCAGCCAACCTGGTACATTATGGGTTTGAATCACACCCTAGGATTTCTCTCTCTTTGAGCACCATATAACACACATTCCTGCTGCAGTGAGTGGACCAGATCACAGCAACGTTCAGATTTTCAAGCATGAAAGCAAGAGGATTTGGAAAGGTAATTGCAGATCACACCTACACTGGCTATTATTCTTCTAAAACCTGCATATATACTGTACACACACATACATGTATAGATCTGCAAACATATATATATATATATCTCTCTCTCTCTATGTACACGCACACACATGCACACATATGAAAACTAATTTTCCAAAAGGAGATTGTGGACAAATAAATTTGACTGTTTCCTATCACGTAAACAGAGATTGTTCCTTTTATGACAAAGATTAACTGAAGCGGTTTCCTATGAGATGAGGGGACTCGACTGATGATACAGAAGGTCACTTCCAATCCTATGCATTCACTTAGGAAAAAAAAAAAGTCTAACCAGGATATCTTTATCTCACAGAAGATGCTGCCAGCCTGGCAGATCTCCCTTGGAGGAAGGTGTATGAAACCTGGGAGCTGCAGCTCCCTGGAGCACTGAAGTGTTCAGGGGGAGTCTGGATTAGCATTGGCCTGGGGTGAGATGAAATTTATAAATAATCCTCTGAAATGTTATGAATTAGGTCCTTTTTTTCTAGATTTATTTGCATCAAATTTTCACTAATCTTAAATCTGTTACTAAGTGCCTATTAACTAGGATTTGAGCCTCTGTCCACACGCTAGCAGAAGCAGTCTCCTCTCAATGTCTGGCAAGGGCTGTATCAAACTGTCTTCTCTGCCTTTCAGCAGATATTGCAGTCAAAGAGAATCTCATTTTTACACAGACACTGAAATGCTAATTCACTTTAATTAATGACCTGGTTTCTGTTCCTCCACAGTGTGCTGAAGCTGATTCATACAGCTCTTCCACACAGGAGGGAGCAAACTTCTATCTCAAAAGGGCCCTAAGTAGGGAGGTAAGAAAGGTAATGAAATTTTCCTTTTACCAGGAAGGTAAAGAAATTCTGTGCAAGGCAATCAGTGACTAGGCAGCCCACAGAGAGAGCTGCAGACACCACTAGGTACCGCTACAAACTCTGATTTCCTAACGGCTGAGCAACTTGCGATTCCTACCTGAAGCCAGTAACCATTAAGTCTGCTTTAGGTACAGTATATCTTCCTGAGTATTTCTTCCCAAATCCCATTAGTTAGAAGCTGCTTATGCCCTGAAGGTTGAAAATTTATTATCCCTTCCAAGGCGTGCGTTTGTTTATTTATTGAGGAAGAGGAAATTAGTCTTTGTTTAGTCTTTACTATGACAACTCATGGATCACTATAATTAGCCAATTGATTTCTAAATTCTGCAGAGCTCTTGGCCTCAGAGATATTTTGGCATTTTAAAAGGAAGGCTAAGTTATAATGAGCAGCATGTGTCTTTCAAATTTTTATATAACATTTCCCAATAATTCAAGAGAAAGAACTTATTTCCCTTTCTGATATGTCCTTGAGATCAAGGTTAAATAAATAATCCACTGGGTTTAAGCACTTACAGCTTTTTCCTGGGGCAAATCAACACCTGCTGCTGCTAAATTTATCTACTTGGTCATCTCATAGTGGAGCTGTTACATGTTGTCATGTTCAAGCAGTCTCTCTGGACTTACGAAACTGTGATGGCACCTGTGCATTTATCCTGGCCTATTCTGATACTTATGTGTGTAACTAACAGGCCACAGGATTCCAAAAATTTTTCTTTCTCTTTTTGCATTTTTCTCTATAGAATTGCCGTGCATGCTAATCTCCTCTGCACAACTCTTTTTTTTCTGTCATTCATTTATCAGGTTATGAGATGTTCCCTTTATATTAGTTCTTTTACCAATAAATTAGAAATTATATTTACACTCATTATTTTCCCACAGCAGTTAATATACTTTAAATTCTGCCAAGAGAATTGCCATCAATTCTATTACATGCAACAAGCTTAACACTAACTAAACTGTAAAATACTCCATCTATATTTATCTGCATGAAACTTTCTAGCTCTCCATAAGGATGCATTTAGAATGAACTATATTGAAATTACATTAAGAAAATACATACTGTCAGCAACAATTAAGCTG
Source organism: Haliaeetus albicilla (assembly GCF_947461875.1). Taxonomy (NCBI): domain Eukaryota; kingdom Metazoa; phylum Chordata; class Aves; order Accipitriformes; family Accipitridae; genus Haliaeetus; species Haliaeetus albicilla. The sequence goes on along the minus strand of NC_091490.1, from coordinate 30,933,557 downwards.
TAAAAGAGAACAATTTATTTCTTGTTTTGAAAGAACTCAGACACTTTCTTTTCTTTTGTGATCAATCTGCTAAGATTTTTAGTGTTGGGATTTCAATAACATGTAAACTATTTTCTATGAAAAAATTCTTTAAAAAAAACCTGATCTGAAAAATAAAGAGTTTTCACTACTGTTTTTAGTTATTTTCTAGTTTTGTTTTTTTGGTTTTTTGGGGGGGGGGTTGTGTTTTTTTTTTTTTTAAATAGACTAATAAATATATGCAAATAGAGAATAAACAGGTATAGATACTAAAATTTGGATCTTGACAGAGGAATACTCTTGAAAACCACTTTGTACTTCTAATTCTATTTCTTTTTTACATGTTAAATAACACCTAACTGCAGAAATTCCCTATTAGGTATTTTATTATACCAAAACTGGTGTTTAAAAAATGAAATAACTCATTGATGTTCAGTGTGCAAACTGTGATGTGCTATTATGTCCCTGCAGCTTACAGAACATTCTTGGGTTTTGATATGCTGAACAATTGTGTTTTCTATCTGCTTCCCAGATCAGCTTTATACATTTATTGATGAGTGTTTAGTTCTGCAGGGATGCATGGAAATTAAAGCATAGGAATAATGAATAATAAATAGGATCAGATTCAGTCACTTCAGTGATCTGTACAGAACCATGTCAGTATTCACCTACTGCCTTTCTTCTATACTACTTGTTATTTGACGAATATGAGCAAAAACCTCCATTATGTTTGTTTATAATGTTTACTAGAAGTTCTTCTATGGCCAATCATGTGGCAAAAGTGGGAAGGAGCTCATTAGACTGCATTTAACCTAAAAAAATATAAATAATTTGTACAGCAATTCCCTGTAATTACCTGTATCTTTTTTACATAGCCATCATTTTAATAATTGAAAGTTTGGGGTTCATGCAACTGCTTAAGTTAATTTAATTTATGCATGCAAATATGCTAAGAATTCCTGAAGGCCAGCATTTGTCTGACAAGGCTTATCTTCCTTTGTTCCCTCTACAGTAAATGGAGAGGATCAATCAGGCTGATCAACTTCTTGATTGCTGTAATTTAGCTTCTTTTCTGAGTTAGTCTCTGTACTGACCATAGATGGAGCCTAGGAAGAGCAGACTATTTAAAGTTATTATTCTGAATATCCCATGTAATATATGAATTTAAAGCCTTTTTTTCCATGTTTCTGTATTAAGTTCATGCATGCCCACAGACACTAACAGAGATATTTAAGTTTTGGAAATATGTGTTGTTCACCTACAAACATAAAATCTGAAAAACCTGTTCCAAAGAACATGACAGCAGTGAAGTAAAGGGGGGGGGGGGGGGGAGGAGAAAACAGCTCCATTCCATAATGCCAGATTTCAATGAATATAGAATAGATAACAAATACTCTTACAAGTACTTGTTTTGTTTAGATTAAAAACATATTAATTTGGCTTCTCCTCCTCCTGATAAAATTCCTTCAAGACTTCCCTTCAGAGGGATGCTAGCTCCTGTCCAGAGCAAAAACTTTTTGATTATTATGAATTGCTTCATTCCAGGAAACTTTTTTTAGGTTGCAGCAAGAAAGGTGAATAATCTTGACTATCAGAGAGTAAAGATCAAAATGTTTCTAGTTTACGCAGCTGTACCAGTGAGGATGAGAAATGTCTGGGCTCTAATCCAGCTCCACTCTCTCCATAAAGAAAGGATATAAGAGTTGCACGTCCACACCTGTGCATTTCAGATCTCTGAAGGAGGTGTCAGTTGTCAGAGGTGTGGACACAATCAAGATCAGAAAGGATTTCTCCATCACCGTTGTTCTGACATTTTAAATTGTTCTCTATTGTAAATGTACAGGTTTTCAAATGACATCTCCTAAGCAGCACACACTACTGTGAGCATATCAACCCGTGTCCTCTGGTCTTTGGCCTCACTTTTTATGGAATTTTCAATCAAGTTAAGGAGTTTGCTTCAAAACTTCAAGGCAGCTCAGTGCTCTTGCTCATTTATCTCCTCAGTCTCCAAGATGAAGTTAACAGTGGCCATCTTCAATCCTCAGGCACAATAAACCTTTATTTTCTTTTCTAAAAATAAAACCGTAATGAAATATTCAAATCTTATCAGGCACAAACCCCACAGGAATTATTATACAGAATCATTATACTTTTGGAAGTATTTAGGCACCCACATTCTAATGGCTTTTGATTTAAAATATATTGCCTTGCTTTACTAGCATGGACAAAAAATCCTCAAACCATTCCAATGCAATGCAGTCATGCTACATGCACTGTTCTTTTCCTGAGCAGGAAATGACAGAGAATTGAACTATACACAGGCAGTGTGTGTAGGTTGTTGGAAGGTACTTGCTCTTTGGGAGCAGTTTTTCGATACTTTTTTTTTCCTTAGCATTGCAAACATTCAGTTATGCAAGACCCCAGATTTTTAAAGGTAATCAGATGTTCACTGGTGAAATAGAAATTCTTATCTCCCTTGGGGAAAAAGGAATTTACTTTTTCATCAAACATCCTTAGTTCCTGTAGTATATTCTGTCTATTTTGGCCTCTTCCCACTCCCTACTGACTAATTTTTTTTAATGTGCCAAATCAACAAAGGTAAGTAGAAAAGGAAGGAAAGGAAATATGTAGATATCAGACTGTAGAAAGAAAAAGGTCTTCGAAATCACTGAAGAACATCATGGCAGGGGGCAGGGGAAGGAGAATGTGTCTTGAATGTGAGCTTGTGAGAGGAAGCAGGAGGCTTTCTAGGGCACCCAATGCATGTGATGGGCAGACATATCAATAGCATCTGCCACCAAAGGGTGGAGATAAAAGTGTGAATACTGTGCTGCTAATGCAGAAATTACAGGAATAGTACTAGAAATGTGACAGTTAATGAAAACACCTGCCATTTAAGATCAGAGAGGTTTCCACCTTGATGGGGTAGGAACCAATCTCTTGCTCTCTTCTCCACAGCAAAAATTACAGGTGAACAGTCAAGGAGGCTGCCTTTGCATTTTTTTCTGTGCTAACTCTGCAGCCACTACGGTGCAGGAGAAGTAAAGATGTTGAGTCCACATAAAATTAGCAGTACAAATAAATAGCTCAGTAGGAAGAAAACAGTTTGTTGCTGTAGAGCAAATCACAGAATCTGTGCATACAGTATTTGTTGCAGTCTCAACAGAATAGAACAGGATTCACATTAAAATTCAAGAAAGTTGTTCAAACTAGAACATTTAATAACATTTTCACACAATGATAAGAAATTAATTTGCATCTTTGGATAATATTGTATATAGTTATAAAGGTTACAGCATTGGAAATGTTCATCTCTGAATTTGGCAAGAACATTGTGAGCAGCATACATCCAAAGCCAGAAAAAGACAACGTTATTTTTGTCCTATTTCCCTTCTGAAGGATACAGTACAAAACTAACCCTAAAAGGGGCAGTTACAGGACAGTTGCAAATGTTAAAGAAATACAGCCAAATGCTACCTGCAGAATAAACCCATATAAAAAATAGAAAACAGTAGTTACAGTTCCTGTATAGATTCAAATCCACAGGGTAAAAAAAACTTAGAAAATATGTTGCATGTACACAAATTACTATAATCCTCCCAAAGCTTAGGTATTTTCACTTAATATCCTCATTAAAGCAGGGAGGGAAACAGAATATAATGTACAGAATCATTTTGTCATTTTATTACCTCATTCTATGGTTTTGCTTTTCTTTCTTAAGAAAATGTATTTTTCTTTTGGCCAAAAAAATAAATCCAAACAGAACATCATTCCTTTCGGACGGTGCACCACATGGAAACAGTTCTAGATTTTACACATACAGACCAATGTATTTATACTTCTGACATCATCATCTTAAGTTCTGGGATACAAAATCTTATTTACAGAACTATAAACCTCTGTTTCATAGAGGCATTATGGAGGGAAAAGAAACAGTATTAACTCTGCTTTTTCTCTCTTTCCTTCTGCTGGAACTTTAATCTACCCGTGAACCACCTCTTCAGCCTTCCAAGCAATCATTCATTACTTAATTATCTTCTCCATCTGAGCATCCCACTCCCCAGGAATAATTTTATTTTGGTTGCTGTTTTCTTGGTTGAGTTTATCTGTGGCCTTTTGTAGGAGATTGCCAGTGATTTGACTAACTTTTAAGTAATACATACATTTATGAGATATATTTGGTATCTTGGACTTCTCCCTCATCTTCAGAATATGCAGTTGCCTTTAATGCCATTTCCCACATATGTTTGGTTTTCATTCCACTTGAGCTGGTCGTACAGTTAGTCACCTTGTTCTAACACGTTATTTCTGACAGTCTCCGCTAAGTCTTTCATGTTCTGACTGCATAAGCCCTAACTGAAGCAAGTGGATGACTGAGTTTACCAAGCACCAGATATCTATTTGGACTTTTCTATCCCTTTGTTTCTTTGTTGCGCAGAAAAACTTGTGCATTTTGATCTCTGCTGCTCTACTAACAATGCAGAACATATCATATAATAAGATTTGCTTCAGGTTGTCAGTCCTGTGTTAGAAAGTCATGACTACAGTTTTTACACTAAAATATAGCTATGATGGGCCACCTTTTAAAAACCAGGATGGCCATCAGGAGCAGCTTCTCAGTGACCCTGCTTTAGCACTGTGCTTCAGGAAAATGCAGCCTGTTATTTTCTCCCTGACTCCCAGGGAAGTAGGTCATCCATTCCCAGATTTTGCAAATGAGATTGTGCACATCCCTAGTCACTACAGGGCTGGACACTAAACCATTCACCTCCAGAGATGGGAGAGGACAGGGTGAAAGGATCATCTCCTGTGCATGCACACTGCTTGCAACAATGACCATGGAGGTTCTGCTGTTGCAAGCACAGTGACATACTATTTTATGTGCTGCTACTTTTGCAAATTATGTTTGCACCAGTGTCTGCACCCAAAGTTTGTCCTATACATTTTTATGAGCCAGAACACAGTATTGCCTAATTTCTGCTGGGGAAATTTCTTCTATTCAATGTCTTTGCCACGAGTATTTTAAATTGTGATTAATTTCATTTTCCCTTTTATTCATTATCTGACTTCTAAATTAATGCATACACTAAAAAGTATCTATGTTTATTTTTCAATCTCTTTTCATAGGAGTCCACAGAATACATATTTAATTTATAATAGATTAAGTAATTAAGGAATAATACATGAACAAAAATCACATTGTAACACTCTATTTAAAATGTCTAATTAAAACCACAGCATACGTATAAGCAATCAGAAATGTATACGTCAAATATTTATTTGCAAGCACTGATTTTTCAGTTCCTTCAGAAAGTTTGGCGTGAAAAGAGAATGATGAGTTATTGTTAAACAGTGCAAGCACCCCAGTTTGCTGTCAAAGTACACACCATTAGTGGTGTTAATTTCTCCAGATCTTTTAAGACCAGGGAAAAGCAACCCCTGAATTGTGGTACTGTTTTGATTTGCACTGGGAGCCAGAGAGACTTCTCTGTGTCAGCAAAACACAAGGCCTTGGAAAGCACCAAACACCAAAGATTTCCAATTATTTCAATGTTCAGAAGGCACCTCTTTCAGATAGGGTGCACAATGAGAAAATTAATTCTCCAATTTATGTTTTTTAAGATGAAAAGTGCAAAGTAAATCCTATCTCAGCAGCACAGGCTGGAAGTCTCAAATAAGAAGATAAAAGAAATGTCCTCTTCCCCTTTCCTAAGCCCTTCCCCAATGGCATCCCTGCAAATGAGATCATACTAGAGATTTTAGAGTATTTCCTGAAGTACCAGGTAGTGTCAAATCCAGAATTTCTATCTGTAGGGACTTTGGTCCTAACCATCTTTTTGACCCAAATCAATATAAACATTTAAAACTTCCAAGGTATGAAAAGTGTTGCTAAATGTTGATACAGAATTCTCAATATATCACATATAAATCTGCACTGATTCAAAACTTTCATATTATAAATTAGATTGAAGTACCTGTACATGCAGTGACACAGTTCCTTATGGCTGTCATAATTCAGTTGTTTATGAACTCTTGTCATAGATATTGATGGCTTCTGCAATCATGCAGCATAGTTGGGGGCAGTTTACTCACTTCTGGGGGATGTAATTTTTAGCCAAGGAGATAGAGAAATCAGGCCACACTCACTATTCTGCTAAAGAGCTGGGCTAGATAATTCAGGGAATTTTTTTACTGTGTAGTACCTTATGGGAAATCAAAAAGTCTTACATACTTAAGAAGTACTGAACATTTTGTCTTCTTCTAAGCAATCTGAATTTTTCCCAACCTGTCAGAGGACAGGAAGACTGATTAGTTTGTGCATGGTGAAAATACATTTTTCAGGCATTAATTTTTAAATGGTAGCTTATCACTAATCTTGCTGAGGTTATGTCCTAAAATTCATGTCTAAAAGCGACATCTTATTCTAAATGTATGTATGTGTACATATATATATATATACAGACACACATCGTAGCCTTGTCTAGCAATGCTATTTTTCTTCTCTTCATTTTTACACATTGCTGATAATATTAATATCTGTAAACACTATAAAAGGAAGCAATTTTTTCTAAGTTTCATCTCATATTTCTTTTATCCTCTTCTACACCTTAATTTCTGTATGTCAATAGATGTATAAGAATGAAGTCTGATAACTCTGATTTTGGATCACTAACACGTCAGTTGGTTGAAATAAATAAGAATTTAAAGACTGCTTGAATAAGGAGAAACAGGTTTTGCTGAAATGGATAATTAAAGATACCACTAAGGAAATAATGTTGTGCTTCTTAGCTGAATTGTACAAAACTAAAGTTAGTTGAGTTATCCACATAATGCGACATGCAATGGCTGCACAGATATCAACTCCAATGCTCTCCCGCACAGTCTATTCAGAGATATTTGTTTGGGTTTTTTTAGGTGTTTTCTATAATCATTTTAAGGTTTTCAATAATGTGTGTGGGAAACCTGTTGGAAATATAAGGTCTAATTCTTTTCCTAAGTGAAAAGACCATATAAAGAGTGGTGTTACTTCAAACAGTTCTGTCCAGAGGAATTCCATATTCAAGTAAGCACAGTGGAGAAGTATTACAGTATCAACTTCTGAATTCTTATCAAACATTGTATACCACCAATGGGATTTTCAAAACTTCATAAGGGACTAGATTTTCTATTTATCACTTGCCTTTAATATACATTGGATTAATAAATCTAGTGAGAAATTTTGGAAGTTTCAGCTCACATAATTTTCATTTTGATCTGTTAGTCCATCCATGATACTTTCCTCTGCCTATGGTAGCCTATCATGTGTTCTGTATTTTCTTTTTTAGCAGAAAACAAAAACAATTAGTGTTGTGCTTCAGTGAAACAATAACACTTCCAAATAATGTGAAGACAGAGAAGGGGAGCTGCCCCCTGTAGTGAACATCAGCATTGCTTCCTTGAAAGAGTGATTTTTTTCATCAAAATTCTGCTTACTGGTTTGATCATACCTTTCACACCTTTTCTCTAGTTCTAAATATTTTAAGGTATCAGAGCTATCCCCTCCTTGCTTACAGTTTCTACTGTGAAATTTCTAAACATAACCATGAACCTAATTATTCAGCTACTCGATCGCACTGCTTAGAACTCTTGCTCAAGGTCCAAAAGCTTTTTCCCATTCCAAATCTTAATAGAATCAGAGAATCATTTAGGTTGGAAAAGACCTTTAAGATAATTGAGTCCAACCATTAACCTAACACTGCCAAGTCCACCACTAAACCATGTCCCTAAGTGCCACATCTACACATCTTTTAAATACCTCCAGGGATGGTGACTCAACCACTTCCCTGGGCAGCCTGTTCCAATGCTTGGCAACCCTGTCTGTGAAGAAATTTTTCCTCATATCCAATCTAAACATCCCCTGGTGCAACTTGAGGCCATTTCCTCTTGTCCTATCACTTGTTACTTGGGAGAAGAGACCAGTACCCACCTCAGTGCAACCTCCTTTCAGGTAGTTGTAGAGAGCGATAAGGTCTCCCCTCAGCCTCCTTTTCTCCAGGCTAAACAACCCCAGCTCCCTCAGCTGCTCCTCATAAGACTTGTGCTCCAGGCCCCTCACCAACTTGGTTGCCCTTCTTTGGACGCGCTCCCGCACCTCGATATCTTTCTTGTAGTGAGGGGCCCAAAACTGAACACGGTATTCGAGGTGCAGCCTCACCAGTGCCAAGTAGAGGGGGATGATCACTCTCCTAGTCCTGCTGGCCACACGATTTCTGATAGAAGCCAGGATGCTGTTGGCCTTCTTGGCCACCTGGGCACACTGCTGGCTCATATTCAGCCAGCTGTTGACCAGCACACCCAAGTCCTTTTCTGCCGGGCAGCTTTCCAGCCACTCTTCCCCAAGCCTGTAGTGCTGCATGGGGTTGTTGTGATGCAAGTGCAGGACCTAGCACTTGGCCTTGTTGAACCTCATACGAAAGGCCTCGGCCCAGCCAGCCAGCCTGTCCAGATCCCTCTGTAGAGCCTTCCTACCCTCAAGCAGATCAACACTACTGCCCAACTTGGTGTCATCTGCAAACTTACTGAGGGTGCACTCGATCCCCTCATCCAGATCATTGATAAAGATGTTAAACAGAACTGGCCCCAGTAGGGAGCCCTGGGGAACACCACTTGTGACCGGCCGCCAACTGGATTTAACTCGTTTCACCACCACTCTTTGGGCCCGGCCATCCAGCCAGTTTTTTACCCAGTGAAGTGTATGCCCGTCCAAGCCATGAGCAGCTAGTTTCTCCAGCAGAATGCTGTGAGAAATGGTGTCAAAGAGTTTACTAAAGTCTAGATAGACAACATCCACAGCCTTTCCCTCATCCACTAAGTGGGTCACCTTCTCATAGAAGGAGATCAGGTTAGTCAAGCAGGAACTGTCTTCCATAAACCCCTGCTGACTGGGCCTTATGACTTAAGATGCAGCTGCCTTCTCCAGCCACTTGATCCCAGGACTCCCTCCTGCTTGGCTGCTGGAGCTCAGTACCACCTAGTACAGAACAGTACCACCCAGTATGGTCCTTCCCTGCTGCTGGAGCCCAGCCCAGTGCCCTGGGATTTCTCTCCCAGGCTGAGGCATGCAGTTGCTGCCTTCCCATCTGCAGGTTTAACCAGCAGAGAAGCTGAGTATGTGTCCCAAAGACACAGAGACACACACACACATGCAGGACACTGACACAGCTGGTGACATAGACTGCCACAGACAAGGTGCTGCCGTCACCAGCACCCACACATGGGACCCAGATCACACGCCAGCGCTGACAGTCATGCCCCCTCCTTCTCTGGGCCTGGCACAGACTAGGAAGTCACTAGTGCAGGCACACACACATGACACTCTCAGGGTTCACAAGCACTCAGACACTTGTGGGTCCTGCTCTGTACTGGGGGGACAGCCCTTCTGTCCCCTGGTACCTCTGTCCAGATCCCAGCCCTCTGACCCACTCCACAGGTCCCTGACTCAATGGCTGGTCCAGCTCAGTGCTCGCTGCAAGCATGCAGCACTCACACCTCATTCCACAGGTACACCACAAAGGCAAGTCACCCAGCATGGACCTCCCACCCACCTAATACCCCCACCCACATGATACCTGATACCCAAGGGTCCCCCGCTTGCTGGCTGGTCCAGCTTGAAGTTTGCTGGTGAATTCACACACACATCCCACACACACACAGTTTGGGGAAAGATACAGACCCTTGTACCACAGCAGCCAGCACCACACACACAGGCCTGCAGTCCAGCTGCCAGCGCTGAGCCGCTCACTCCTCTCAGTCATGGCAGTCATCCCAGCAGCTGCTTTTGGGGACTCACACTGTTCCTGCCGCTGTGGCTGGAGCTGAGTACCCACTGGCTCCAGTAGCTGCACTGGGATCCCGCTGGCTCCAGTGACTGACACCACAGGCCAGGGGGCACCTACATCCCTGGTCTGACTCCAGCAGCTGGCACCCAGTCCACTCATGCTGGTCCTCCCAGCAGCTGGTGCTTGGGTCCTGCAGCACACACACACACATGCACAGGGTAAACAAGGAGATGCACAGAGAGATAGTTAAGAAAGGATTTAATAAGAAGATGTAAGATGACAGGACAGACTGTGGTGACCAGGTGCAGGGCTCAGCCAGACAAGCACGCTGACCAGCCCCATTTTACACCCAACCAGCCCCTGTTACACCCCCTCCTGCCTACCTGCCTTGTTCTTCCCAGTTCTCTTTCCCCTGCCTGGCCCCCGTGGGTTTGTACGGGGGGGGGGGTGTTTCTCTCCATTACCACACCCCTCCCAGCCCATGACTGTGTCCTCCTCATTCACAGTCTCATCAGTGACAAAGTCCAGGCTGATCTTCCTGGAATTGGTGCCTGGAGTGTCTCCATAGCCCAGCAATTAGTGTGAGTGGCAAGCTTTGTTTCTAGTCATTGCCCTCCATGCTTGTTTTGTCAGGTCTGTGTCTCTGTATATTTTGTTTCTGGTTTCTACCTTTTTCCCTTAGTTTCTCAATTTATGAGCTCCCCGACCAGATAACCTTGCTGGAATAAACACTCTCGCACAGCCTCATCAATTAGTGTGACTGACCAGTCTGGTTCTCGTCACCACCTCCCTTATCATTTGTCGGTCAGGTTTGTGTCATTGTATGTTCCTGTTTATGGCTTCCTCCTTTTCTTATTTCCCTTGCTGCACTGAAAAAGGCCCTTGGCTAGATGTCCTTAAAGGAGCAGACACTGTCCTTCCACAAACCTGTCAGAACTCCTCCTGCATGTACCTCTTTATGGCCTTTCCAAAGCCTTCTGCCCTTGGAAAACCATGTCCTCTCTGTCCCACTCAACTTTGAGATTTTTCTGATTGTTCTACCTGTTACTTCCAACATGATACCCAAAATGCATAACATATTATACAAACTCAGAAGTGCTCCTTGCATTCAGTTTCTCCATCAACACTGTAGGATTCAAATAATACAGATTTAAGCTTACATTCTTTTTATGTGTTTGCTGACAGCTTTTATCCCTAAATGAAAAACTTTCCTTAGAAAATGTTAGTATTTATTTTTCTGACACCCTTCTAATATTTTCCATCAGTGTTGGGTGCTCTGATGTCAAAGATATACCTTTCTTATACCTTCCTTATATTACTCTTAAGCAATTAAAATTTCAAAACCACAGGAAAATTGTGGATAGGGTTAGAGGGGAGAAGATATCTCCAAGCAGTTGACAAGATGAAATGCTCTGTAAGGTATGAAGTGCTTCAGTATTTTAATAAGAGAACACTAATAAAAGTCTCAATCACATTTTCTGGAAAACTCACCTGTGCAGAGTCATGCAACAACATAGACTGTTGTGCTATAATACAGAACTGTTGGATGAATTTTTCCTGTTACCCTTTTTCCCTTAGATTTTGCAGACTATGTACCAAATCCCACTGATTTCAATTTATCTCCAATATATTCTCCTAGTTGCAGATCTCACTTTTTGTCTCTGACTTTCCATGTACCCAATAAAAGCTTGGTAGAGTAGCTTCTTCTCTATGACTCCACTCTACCCACTGCAGTTTAATGTTTTACAGTCAGGGTTTCAGATACTATCCTGATTTTGTTTGACTTCTGGCAGAAGTTTGACACCATTCTACTTTCAGTGTTGTACAGCAGAAACTGTGGCCTCATTCAGTTCTGGCTGACTGCACGAAAGGTATTTCTAAAGTAAATTTTGAAAAAAAAACCCCAAAACCAAACAAAAAACCCCACCCCACAAACAAAAAAAGACCCAATATTAAAATGTAGATGAACATCTTCTTTTATTTGATTGCAGTTTGAGTGGTCACTGACCTATAAAAGGCAAGGCAAATGTTGATTTACTGATTTAAAAAATTATCCCACCCAAAGGTCTGTGTCTTTCTGTAAGGGAAAATAAGGACATTGTGGATGTTTTTACATGGATGTTTTTACTTCGGAGTCAATCCTGGATTTTTGTTTGTTTCCTTTTCTTGGAATTTTTGCACACATAGAAAGTTTGCTAATGGATGATGAAGGGGGAAACTTGATCAGATGCTTCTTTTAAAGAATTTTTACAGCAATTCATCTGTCAAATGTAGAAGATAGGTGAAAAAGTTAATTGCTTATATTTTATGAAATGTTTCTTATTGTAGGGAGGAAAAAAAGTACTCATGAATCACTTAAAGTGCAGACAATTATCTTTTGTGGAGACTGGGCAGCAGTTCTTCAACCTTTTCCACCATGTGTCCCTCTAAAGTGTTCCAGTAGACTCCAGTAAGACAAAATTAAGCATACTGAATTTCACCAAGATTTCAGCCACTTTAGTTACTGTGTCTTCTACAGTCTCAAAAATTCGAAGCTCACATGTCAATTACCTTTTGTGTCTGTTGACTACCAGTCTGAAGCTTGTCTGGCTGCATAACAACAGAAATTGTGCTATCTGATTGGCATTTCCTGACCACGCTGAAATAAGATGATTTAAACACCTACATGAGCACATTACCACTACCTACACAGGCACTTCCATCAACAGTCTCAGTAGAAGGGCTGAATGGACAAAGAGACTACACCAAGGGCAGTTCCCCAGGTCCAGAGAGGGAAACACTGGTGCTACAGGCAGATGTTATCCATATCACCAATGTCTGGTCCATAACTTTTCTGTTGGATATTTGGAAAGTCATTTTTCCAGGCTATGAGTCTGATACCTTTCATATGCATTATACCCAGTATCAGAAAAATGCACTTTTATGTTGCCTCCCCACTTAATGCTTTGATGTTTGTTTAGCAAGTTGAGAGAATCAGGAAAAAAACAACAACAACAAAAAAAAAACCCACAAAAGACCCTAGGAATCTTTTGAAATCCCTAAGTTTTCACTTTTTTTCTTTTGCTACAAAGGAAAGCTTTATTATGTAACTGTTTAAAAACATCTTTAAAGCTTTATGTTTTTGCCTAAGTTGAATGAAACAAAGCCACTGAATATCTTTAACAGTGATATGGCTGTAAAAAAGGAAGCAGCTTTGTGTTGGTCACCGATAAACTATTTATTTAAAAACTTAAAACAAAATAAAACAGCCTGAAACCCACGGATTCACTTCAATGAGAAACAAAAAGAACTTCCTGTTCAGAATTAGTCTCACAATGTAAGCAAGTTCCCCAGAAGCTGACTATGGTCGATACTTGAAAAAATAAAACCTGGAGTCCTGTGCAAGCATAGGTGTGGACTCTTGTGTCAGAGATTTTTTACTTCAGATGAGAGGTTCATTATGGATCGGAAAAAAACCCAGGAAGTTTGCCCTTAAACCATATATGCATGAGTAGGCCTCTAGCAAATGCAATTTCAAAAAGGCTAATTGGAAGAGAATGCAGATGTTTTATTCAGTTGCAAATGCTGGCACCACTATTTGGACAATACTGACAGGATTTCATTCTTTTGTGAATACAAACCGGAGATGGAGTGAGAAGGCACTGACAGCGTTTGTGGAAATAAAGCAGACTGTGCACAAAAAAGTTTTCTACTGCCAATTTAGACATTTCACCACCTCAAGCTGAAATTTGCATGACAATGGTAGAGCAAGAAACCATTCAGCAGCAGAGAAGTAAGTGCCCCCTCAAAAACACCCGCCTGCCCACATACAGATTTTGCTGTACTTCATGAGATATGCTTCTCTATTCTAATCCCACTTTATGGCTCATAATGGCTCATTGTAACCCTCTCCAATATATACTTTCAGACTGGAAAACAAAGCAGGTCATCTTTAATACGCAGGACCTGCTTCTGCTCCTGTTGAAGTAGTTGAATTTTTAGTAGGAGTGGAAGCAAGTTTTTAAAAGTGTGTTAAATTGCATGAGAAATACCTGTACAGGACTGTTGACTGAACTACTCTTCAGCTATTGAATCAATTACATATGTAGATTAAAGTTTGATGGTGAATGAGGTAGATGTGGACATATGTGGGATTCATTTCAGATGCATTGGTTTGTACCTTTTCAATCATGCTGTCAGTCAGCTCCTTGATCACAACTTTCTGCCATTGCAGTGAAAGGGTGACCAGTACGGAGTCTGTCATTTGACAAAATACTAAGTGTATCTCTAAGGCCTTGCCATCAGATCAAAAAGGTCATGATTGCATGATACGAAAAATTGCTATGCTATAAATTCACACTCCTAGTTCAAATTTGTTAAAAAATGTTGATGGATTAACTTTTTGCCAACAGATTTGCTGACAGATCAGATATCACCAGTCCTGCAGCAGCTGGCACAAAGCCATCATAAGAGCATGAACACGACATAAAGTCTATATTGGGTGATGTGGCTCATTTAACAGAAAAGCATTTTGATCCGAATCATATTTGTACGGCTGGGTGATTTGGAAGTGCAAGAGATTCAGTATTAATCACAGAACTGCAGCTTGTCTTCCTGCAGTAAAAAAACCCGCAAAACACAAAGGGAGTAAATGAAATACACTCACATCCTGCAAGACAAACCGCATGCTACTTCTACATGGGGCTGCAGCTGGTAGCTTGCTGGACACCTTGGGAGCACATTCACCAAACAACAGCAGCTAAGCGGGGCTGCCCGACGTTGATTCGCCCCAGTTGCAGAATGTGATTGATGCCCATTCAACTCAGTGGAACCAACTTATTCGCTAATTAGTTCCTCTTTTCAGCACATTTACAGAGTGCATATTTGCAGTGCCGTGCTTCTTGGGAGTAAATTTCCATGGATTGGCTTCAACTCTTCATCACTGCTACCCAACAGAAATGGAAAGATCTGTCTTTATGGCAGTATCCTTTCCACCTAAGAACTGAATGCTGACTGTTCTTTAATTTCTATTTGCTGAGACACTCACAATTAATATATTGTGTTATTCGTGTTTTGCATGTATTATTGCTTACATCAGAGGTAGACCCCAGGCCCCATGAACATGACAGGGGTCCTTATTTTGCTGAGGCCCGTATAGAAGTAAACACAATCACTGCCCAGTAGAAAGTGGAAATATAGGAGTCATTTGTCTTTGCCACATCACAGTTTCCAGACATGAAGGTTTAGATCAAACTGACATGGTCATCTGTCACGTGAATACACCCATCCTGAAAAAATAACATGGACTGATGATAATGAGACAGAAATTCAGAAAGATTATCACGTGGGCTACTTCAGGAGTACAGGGTGAACAGAATCGGTTCAAAGCCAAAAAATTACAGGAGTCATTTTGATGAAAGACCAGTTGTGGCACAAAATTGGAGTGAGACAACAGAACAGATGATGAGACATAACTTTCCTGTACAAAATGTGAAATCGTAAGAGCACTCTGATGGGACAGATACAGGGTACTGCATTTTGCAAGGTAAATTAAAAGAGGAGAACAGCCAGGCAAAAATGCCCGTTATTTAACAATAAACAAAAATTAATTTTTTTCCATTCTGACATTTCAAATCATATGCCTAGTTCTTAATTACTTAGCTGCTATCTACTTGTATAATGGCTTCTTAAGTGTCAGAAAGTATACCTGGGTAGGCAAACAGAATTAAACATGGTTTTGCCACTTTTATGGAGGGTAAGTTTGTATGTAAAATATTAATAAAAACTAGAAAAGAGATAAATAATATTAATTGTGTCTTTCTTAGAATAACCGAGTAACATTTTTTGTTGTTTTGCTGGTTTCATTATCTGAGTATTTAGATTCTTATTTTCAAAGCAGCATGAATGCAAAATTAGCATCTGCATTCTGATTTACCTTAAGTTTATTGAAAATTCTCATTTATTATTCAAATCTTGTAAGTGACAACTGGTGATGACTGAATTAATAGGTAACTTTGCAAGTGGATATTTGATACACTGCTTTATGAAGTGTGAAATACCTCTTTTCCAGCTGTGGTGAAAATTTAACTGTATACTTACCTGAAAAAGTTATGATTAAATAGAAGAGTATCTGAAGCTTTTTGGGGTAATGATTGAACACAGGATTCTTCTGACAGAAACAATGATCTCATACCTCCTGTCATTGGTAAAAAGTAGTTCATAAAGTACAAATACTGGACAAATAGTAATGAGCTTTTAGGAAGAGTGTCTGCTTATGGTTCATGAAGAACCATGAGTTTCTCTTGTACACTGCATTATATTGAGTTTAACAGTAAAGTATCTCTTTAGCCTAAAAATTTAGAGGAAAATACTTGCAAAGTGATAACACTTTCCTACTTTTCCTGTCAAACATATAAGGATAATAACAGTATGTTATACTAATTATTCTAAAATACTTGTAATATAAATAAAGAAATTAAAGCAGAATTTTATCTAATAGAAAGTAGAATGTGTTTGCATAAATCAGTTTATTCCCCCAAACAAAGTGTCCTGCTGTTTTTAATGGGAGATCATTCCTTCACCTTCAACATAATGAAAGGTTAAAAGTTAAAAGAAAGCCAAGCCAGGTATGAATGAGAAGATAAAATAGGTTTGGGAGTTGTTGTTGGGGGGGGGTTGCTACAAATGAGAGTAGGTAGCACTGAGGTAGGTATGTTAAAAAGTATTTAGATTTTTTTTTTTAAAACAGAACAGTGCCCTTTCTGGATGCACACACACACACACACAGAGCTATCTCTATTACAGAGCAAGTAGTTCAGTTCCAGTACTTTTCTAAATAGCAAAGCAAGTATCAGCTACTGACTTGCAATCAAAGCAGTATCCTTCCGGGCTGGGTAGCTAACCATGGAAATATGACTTCACTCTAGGCAATTTTGCCTGTTGTCAGAGTGACTGACAGGTCTATGAGTGTGATCTGCTCTTCCCTCTTTTGTAGTTGAGCCTTTTGATACACTTGGTAGTGGAACCTGCTGTAGTGATCAGCTGCATCTGGCAGTGGGCTAATAAAACAGAAGACTTTTTAAAGCGATGAAAATCATAAAAAGCTGTGTTAAATACTTGTGTGGGAAAACTAGGTTGGTTGATATTATGGTGTGATATTACTAAGTGATAGAGTATTTGTTAATGGCATTCTGCTGGACAAAAGCTGAATTATTGATAAAAAAACAATATAATTGATCATTTAACTAAATAATGGAAGTACTTTTACACATAGAGTAATGCATAATATTCGTCCACAGTAAACTTCACTGAGGTCAAATTTGTGTGATATCAGAGATCTGTTTGACCAAGTCTGTGCTGTCCTATGGCTTGTGCAATATTAAGTTACTGAATTACAATGTATTATGAACTCGTCTGTAAGCAACTCTTACGTTAATATTTACATTGCAAATGCAGCTATGTGTAGAGATATAATCTGTTCTTGGGAATATTGTAGGAGGAGAGTCATTCAAAATCCATGTACTTTCATCCTCAGGTTGCAATCCAAGGACAGGACAAAAGGTAGTAGTAGTAGACTTCATACTGAATTTTCTAATGAGAAAAAAAAACCCAAACAATGCCAAATTTTATGTTTGAATTCTGAGGCAGAATCTGTTAGATTTCAGAAGGGACTTTCCCCAGGCCAGGGAGGAGGCTGGTTTCTGCCCCAGATCTCAGCTAGAGGGCAAAGACATTTGGAGGGTGCATCAGATCCGAGGAATCTGCAAGGGGAAGGTGGAAAACCATCACTGTTGCTTGTGTTTTGCAAAGCATGGCTGCCAAAGGATCCATTTCAGCAAGCACTGAAAGCTTCCAAAGAAACTGAAAAAATATTGCTTTCAGTCTTGACAAGACCAAATCACTTTTCAAAGTGAAATTTCCAGCTATTCAGTTTTCAGTTAGTCTACTCTACTCAAGACATAACAGCTCTTATTTCCTTCCCACACTTCTGATGCTGATACATCCCAGTTGAACCTCTGGTAGGTAGAAGAGGGAGGAGGAGCAACCCCACATGGAAAAAGTTGAGAAAAGAATTAATTTGCTGTAGTTCTTCATCAGAATAGGTTTAGATTAGTGAGCACTCACATATTTTTACGGCATCTTCAGACAATGATCAGATGGACTGTTCCCTACCGGTACTTTCACATCTGAAAAACCAATGTGAAAAACCAATGTCTTTTAAGCCACACAATAGCTCCAGGAGTTGCCTACACTAATGCCTTAAATCTGCAACAGAAGATGAGCCTATTAATCAGTGAAAGAAAGGATTAGAGACTGTTCTGATTTTGTGCAGACGTGCATTTAATTTAGCCTATTTTGTAGTGTAACTGAATAAAAGTTTATGACCCTCCAAGTTTTATTTTTTCAGAGACCCAGTTAAAGGGCTGTGATATTCTGGTAGTTTGATCCAGAAAATAGATAGTCTCTGCTGCTGACAGCTAGCAAATGATCTACCAGATGCTTGGGATCTGCAGCTACAGAGCCCAGCCATGATTTTAGAGTGAAGAATTAAAATCTCTTCCCTTCAGCAGCTAAGAAATACCTCATTAGTGCTACAAAGAAAGAACTGAAGGCACATCACTGCTATAAATAGTACTCTACGTCTCTTGTTAGCTCAAGTCATTAATAGCCTTAGGAAGGAATGAATTGCCAGACTGATAGATATGGTTTTTATGTCCACAGAACCTGTGTTGTGGGTTGTTTGCAAATGTTCTCCCGGTTTTTATCTGGCCTTGGCTCCTCCTAGACTCCCTACCAAAAGCCAAAAAGGTTGTTTTTAAAAAGTGAATATAGACTCCTAACTTACAAAAAAGGAGACTCTTGAACAGAACAAAGTCAGCGGTTCCCATGGTTATGTTTTGTTTCATTTATAAAGAACATTAGCTATGCGATGGCTCTATTCTGATAGTATTTGTGCCCAAATGGGTACTTTCAAGATTTCGTCTCCCAAGCCTTAAGCTAAAAGTGCCTTGACAAATATTAAGCTCAAATTACAGGAAGATTGTGCTCTTTTAAAAATAAAGTCTTAATTAACAATGAAATAATCATCTTTGGGTCCCTAACAGACCTATCTTTCCCTTTCAGAGAAAACCATGGTGGAATAGCTACATGTAATGCTTAATTTTAATGCCAGTGCTTCCAGATCTGTTAATATCCTATGTCAGGACACTCCTTTTCAAGGACAATTACAATATTAAATGCTACTTGCTTATTTAATTAAGGGGGAAGGGGGGGGAAGGGGTGGTCTCTCAGTAACTTTTAATGTATCCTAGTTGAAAAGTAATATTATTAGTTTATTTGTGAGTGCCATTTAACTACTGTCCTCCCCAAGTGTGTATTTTTATGCATGACATCCATTGCATCTACAGTAATATATAGAAAGGATATATCTTCTTTTTCTACACAAAAAAGATACATCTACTGTAACTTAGAACAGATCATTACACTGTTTATAAGATGATGTTGCCCAACATACAGCAAGGCCTTGCTTTCCCAAGTTAGGCATTTTCTTGAAAACTGTCTGAAAGGAATTAAAAAATCTCAAACATGTTTTTAAAGGCTTTTCATTTCAAAACTTTCCTTTTACTCTGAGTTTGAATGCAATGTGGAATTAGAAAGTAAACAATACATATTTTTATTTCCAAGCATCCAGATCCAATTAAACATCATAAATTAAGACTGATGCACTCAGGGTTGACTAAACTGGTAAGGAAATAAATATTGTTGTGGAAATTTTAAATGAGGTGGTTTATGATACATCCTTTTCTGCAGGAGAAAATGTCTCACTTCTAAGTGCAACATAAAAATTACTTTGTGAACTTAAAGTGTAATATGCACTTTTGCTGTTAATAGCTATAATCCATAGATTTTTGGCATGCTGTTTTGTTTATGAACTCTATTATTAGGCAAAAGGTTAACAAAAATATGACCTACTGTTAGCTCATTGGGAAAAACACAGTTTAAGCATTTTAATAGGTTAGAATCTAATTTTATATCAACAGACATATTTTAGGAATGTGTCCCTCAGCTGTTGTATCGGCTGGGTGTCATTAAAAAATCAAATCATAGAAGAAAAAGCTCCAATCAACTGATGTACATGTTCTATGCTGAATTTTTGATATTCAGATGGTTTCTCAGTTTCATTCATTCTGATCCAAATTTGAAGTATTAACTCAGATCTTACTTGAAGTCAGTGGGAGTTTTGCCAGGCTAACAGTGGAGCTGAGATAATTAAGGACTTTGGGATTTGGCCTGTGTTGAGAGATTACATGGATCAAAACCCTGAAAGGACAAATCCCCTACTTAGCTCTTTCTGAGCCAGTATTATGTGGTTTGGCCCATACTGTAATCCTTTCTTTTTTTTTTTTTAATGTCAAAGCCCAGGTTCAACTCTAGAGAAATGCAGAAAGATCAAGGCAGAGACTGAAGTGTTTTCCACTGGACTTCAGTGAGCCTTAAACTTGTGGGACAGTAAGATGTTCTTTTATTCAATTGCTGTCTACATTTAACAGCAGACATAAAGTGTAACAGATTATTTCCTAGCCAGATCTTTTATTTCTGTGGGTTGTGCTGATCCATACAGCTTTAAAAGCCAGCCCAAAATATTGGTTTCTAATGACTTCCCTGAAAGTCTTCCACTTATTTTGTGAGAATTAAGAATTTACAACATTTGAGTTGAAAAGATTTCTTGACTCTCATTTTCATTTATCTGTGGAAATGTGATCTAAAGTTTTGAAGTGAAACACACATAGCTGAACAAAGCAACAATTGTTTTTCACAGAAGAAATGGTGGAACCACTTAGTCATAGATTAATTCATAAGTAAACTTCAAACTGCAGTGTGTTTATGCATCATATCACACTAACAGACATTTTGTCAGTGATTTATAACTAGCAAATACTACTTCAGAGCATGCTTGCTATCCATAATTATTTTTATAACATACAGAAGATTTACTAGATTGGCAGGAACATTTGTTTTCTCTCTTTGAATAAATGCCTATACTGACATAATCATTCAACAGGTTCGTTTTCACCAAATGACTTTAAACCCAGTGTACTTGTAAACTTGAAAATATTTGAGAATTAACATTTTAACAGGTAAAGATTGCCTTCTTAAAGTTAGTGGAACACCTAACTATAGGAAAACTTACAGAGCTCTTTATTCCCAATGACATTTTTTCTAATGTATCAAAATTGTTACCATGGAAAGTCAGTGAATGTAAAGGAATATTTCATGTGGGAGAAACACATAAACTACTTACTCTTTTATGTTTATCAGCAAATATTAAAACCTACCTATCAGGGTCTATTATTACTAATTTAAGTCATGGAAAATTCATTGACTTGAGAAGCAACTCCACCAGTTTTCAGCAGGGTAATGAATAGAAAGTGGGACATTGACATTTTCAGCTTTATTCTTCTTTCTTCTTCAACCATTCTATGCATGATTTGCATCAAAATATCCAAAGATATCAGAAGATAAAACAAATAAGCTAAGTCAGCTGCAAAAGCTGATAACTAAATGGGTTACAGTCAAAACCCCTTTGGACCAAACCTACTCCAGAAAGCATGAATTCAAAGAAGGTTTCTTGAAAGTAAGTGAAGTAAAACTTCAACTTATGTGAAAGTAAGTTGAAGAGGTGCCTGATGATACAGTGATTGAGAAAAGCATATGTCGTGGTTTAACCCCAGCCGGTAACTAAGCACCATGCAGCTGCTCACTCACTTCCCCTTCCCCCCACCCCAGTGGGGACAGGACAGTGTAACCAAACTATATACCAGATTAAGACACTGTTCAATATATCCATCATAAAGGCTCACACTGGATCTGAAAGACTGCAGGGTGCAAAAGCAATGAAACTGAAAACATGGATAGATCTAGCTTAGTCTCTGACAATAAGCAGTAGCAGATAGCTAGGTAGGAACAAGTTAAGTGGATAGTGATACTTCCCTATGATGCTCTCATTAATACACATGAAAGGTTTCTTTCATATGTAGGTTAAGGACTTCCAGCATCAGAAGGCATGTTTTTTCCTGTTCTTTTCTTCTGCCACTTTTTCCTGTTTCTCTTTCAAGGAGTTCGGCAACTTAATTACAAGCTGTATGAAGAGCCACCTCTTTTTCTTTATTTCAAAGCTTCCATTTTCTAGTTTTATTTGATGACCCTTAGTTCGGGTGTTCAAAAAGGTCATGAACAATCATTCCTTATTTACCTCTGCTCTTGTGAGGCCCCACCTGGAGTACTGCATCCAGTTCTGGAGTCCCCAGGACAAAAAGGACTTGGATCTGTTGGACCAGGTCCAGAGGAGGGCCACAAAAATCATCAGAGGGCTGGAACACCTCTACTATGAAGAAAGGCTGAGGGAGTTGGGGTTGTTCAGCCTGGAGAACAGAAGGCTCAGGGGAGACCTTATTGTGGCCTTTCAATATATAAAGAGGCTTTACAAGAAAGATAGAGAGAGGGTCTGCAGTGACAGGCAATGGTTTTAAACTGAAAGATGATAGATTTAGATTGTACGTAAGGAAGACTTTTTTTTATGATGAGGGTGGTAAGACACTGGAAACAGTTGCCCAGAGAAGTTGTGGATGTCCCATCACCTGAAGTGTTCAAGGTCAAGTTGTACAGGGCTCTGAGCAAACTGATCTAGTGAAAGATGTCTCTGCCAATGGCAGACTGGTCAGACTAGAATCTTGGAAGGTCCCTTCTAACCCAAACCATTCTACAATGGTGTGATTCTATACCTTTTCTGAGCTGCTCATGTTCCTATAGAACTCTACAATACTACATTTGAACCATTTGTTTTGCAGGCTGTAGGGTCTTACTCTATTTAGTAATTGCTTATACAGACCTTTATTCATTCTTGTTCTCTCATCTGGATGATTCCCAGATGCGTCCTTTTAGAGGAGAGATCAGAAATCCAAGCACAGTATTCACAAGGTATTGGGTTTACCTTGGATTTGTTAGGTAGCCTACTGATGTTTTGATCTTTATTCCTCTACTAATTATTCTGAATATTTCAACCACTTTTCTGACAATGATTGAGCACAGATATGATACTTTTCATGGAATTATTTAATATAACCCAAGATCTCATGCCAGAGTACTAGCAGCAAGCTTTCAGCCCTTCATTATACTAATAAAGTTAAACTGTTTTCTCTTCTGTGCTTTACTTTACTTTTACTTACAATGAATTTCACCTGGAGCTTAATTATCCTGTCATTCTTTCTCAGCAATTCCTTCTGCAATCCCTGGCCCCAATTTTTACTACTCACAGCACCTTAATGTAATCTGTAAATTCTGTTGTGCTCAAAAAAAATTTCAATATTGTTGCTTAAATTGCCAGACACTGCAATTTCATAAAAATGTATCAGAAAATTTAACAGGCAAAATGTGAAAGGCTAATTTGGACTCATGCTTCAGAGAGCATAGGGAGCAATTCAGCATAGATACATAATGTTTCCTGCTTACCTATTTTTTTCCAGAGAATAGAAATTCTGTTTAAAATTTGGACATAATGAATTTAATTATCTTATATTAGATAATCATATTATCCCTTCTATATGAAGAACAATAAATTTTCATACCACTTTTATGAACTAACGAGCATATAAGAGAGTGTAAAAAATGAAATTTGACAACAAATTATATTGACAGGTCCTAAAATAATAATTACTCATGGAGAACCATTTCAAATCAGTTTATAATGGCACAATTCAGCTCTAGTTTTGGTGTATGCTGAAAGTTGTGCTTTTTTCAGATAAATACATTTTATCCACTGATGGGTAGCAGTTTTGATAGCAAAATAATTCCAGTCTGCAGGTCACAATATATATAGAATTAGATAAATATGCTTGGTTAGAAAAAGATAAAGAAAACAAATGCATAAGCATATTAGCATAACTTTGCTTTTAAGGCTACAATGACTATTTTCTCAATTTTCATTGAAAAAATATATTTATTTATTTTTATTAAATGGTAATCCCTTGCATCTGACAATATCTGGAGATGCAATCTAGTAATGGAAAATTAAAATGTGCAGTTTCAGCTACAGGGACTTATCTTCAGTAATGGAGCTATCCAAGCAAAACTTTCCTTTAGTGAGAGTTTCACTAGCAGATGGTCTCTGTCCAGAATGAAAGCCTACTGAAGTAAGAAACTTCTCTGCTGATAACCTTCCTGAAATTGTTCTGTTTATGCCCCACCTTCTAGACTCATTAAATTTCTGGAGAAGCTCTTTCCTGTTCATTCACCATGAAAGCAAGTAATGCATAGTAGATGTTGTCATTTATGCTTAACAATACTTCATACAATTTTTTTAATGATTTTGCCTGACTATTAAGCAACTACACAGATTGTATATAAATTTAAAAAATCAGTTTTAGATAGACTGCTGATTTAAGCCAATATTTTAATATGCTTAAATAAATAGGACCATTAATATAAAACTTACTGCTTGAAGTTGATGAGTGACTTGGTCACACTCAGTGTGTTTGGAATAAAGAGTGATTTGGATTTTGGAAAGGATAATGATTTCCTGATAAGGTGAAGGGGAAAATTTCTCCTGTTACACGTATACTTAACATGACAAGATATTAACTCAATGCACTAATGTTTGAAGGACTGGAGAAACAAGCAGAATAACACTAAGACTCAAATGAGAATGGCATTATTTGCCATTGAATCTTTTTTACAAAAAAAAAAAAAGTGTTGTAATAAACAGCATTCATGTTGAGCAAAATACTCTGGGCTGATAAACTCCTGCAGGCTTGCCTTCAAGGTCCCTGTTGTTCATAGTGGGCATAGGAATCAAAACCAGCTCCTGCTTTCCTCCTGTCCATATTAAACGGAAACAGAAATACAGACACATAATCATGCCTACACATATGTGTTAAACCTTGGGTTATGTTCATTTCCAAAGAAGTAGCACCAGGTCAAATAAAAATTTTTCTGAAATGTTCATGAGCCCTTTACTGGTATTTTTCCTGGAGAAAAAGCATCTATTTACATGAACCTAATTTACTGTAGATGTAAATTTGGTAACAGCACTTGAGGCTAAAGAGTGATCTGAAGCTAGTAATAAAACTTTAAGTAAAATTATACAATTAAAGCTACACAGAGAACATGAAACAAATATATGCATATATCTCTATGTATGTGGTTAGATACTCTGTCCATCATTACCTAGTAGACATATGAGTTACCAAAATAACATGTAAATGCCTCCTTGTTGCATGAGGGAGAGAATTAAATCTTCATAGCTGGATTTACTAGAGATGCATTGAAATCAGTCTCTTTAAAAGACATTTTAAGGACATAAACAAGTGTTGTATATATCCAGGGCAAAATTAAACATAAAAATGTATTGCCTCTGAGGCAGAACAAAATAGTTTCTTGCAGTGAACAATATTGCAAAGTCGCAGCATGGGTTTTGAATTCTATTTTAGCAAAGAGACTCCAAAAAAGAAAAACACATTAATAATAAGCTTCTGCCTGTGATAATGGAAGTTTTGAAATTCTTGATTTTAGTGTGCCATGTAAGTGAAGAAAATATTTATGATTTTTTTTCCTCCCCCCCTTTTTTTTTTTAATGCAAAGCAACATCCCATTCCCTATACTATTGGTGACCGCGTTGTGATTTTATTTCACTTAGTAGACAGCTAGCAACAAAAAAGATATGAGCTCACTCATCAGGAAATGTTTCTTTTTTCCCCTCTTTTTCTCCTTTCCTGCATCTAACTGAGCTGATGCCTTACATTGCACCAGGCAATGCATAACTTTACTGAATCAGAGACAAAAATAGCAATTCTTTTTAATATGATTCCCATATGGGAAATCTGAATCTTTGTCAGATGAGAGCATCATAAACAGCATGATAGAACTGAACTACAGCACATTTCCATAAAACCTTGTAATCCTTTGCCTTTTATTTTACCTTTGGTTATATATGCCTGTTATAACCCTTTCCCCACCTGTGCACTGCCACTGAATGACTCTTCCACTGGAAGTGATGATCAGGCATTTTCCCCCCCAAGACTGGGTAGAATCATTAGCACTTGGATGAACTCACATATAGGTGAGTTATTTGTGAATGAACACAGCCTCTGAGAGTTTACAACCCCCAAACACTTAGTCATCTTGCAACAGGACATGGGAAACAGTCAAACCAGAATTCTTCCAATTTCTTTATTGTAGCACCAAGATGGATGGCTTGAGTAAAGTATTTATCATCTTACTTGTTTCCTAATGGCAGTTTGTCTGGAGTGCAAGATAATGAAGAAGAAGAATTAGAATATACAGAAGAAGAGCTGAATACACATAATCATCATGGAACTTCACACTGTGATATATTATCTTGATGCTGTACAACAGATGCACTATATTTACTTTAATATCTTTAAAACAGCATGGATGCAGCATTGTGCATTCTGTGGTCCCTGTAGGAAATCACTGTCATTTTCCATAATTTTTTCTTTTTTAAAATCTTGGATGACTGTCTTGCTTTTACACCCATTCCTCCACTCCACCACATCATTTTTCCCTTTTTTAGAGTCACTGTAGCTCCTTTGAGAAGTGTCATATTCAGTGTTCTTCCTCTGATGAAAACTTGAATTTTAATTCTTATGAAGCATGCTAAAATGGATCCAACAAGGAGAATAATAATAAGCATTATGTGATTAAGCTTGCTTTCTTTCCAAACAAAAAGAAATTGTCAAAGTCTTAATTTATACTGGGTTTCATTTGTTCATTTATTTGATCTTGGTTTTTCAAGATGTCTTTTCCATAGTTTGAGTCTTGGTTTTGTATTTAGCTAGTTAAATGCTTTTCATCCACACTCCTCCTGCATGCTGTACATATTTCCCTCAGGAATACTAATATCTGCCAGTGGGAAATAACTGCTGAACAGCAGCTTCCTTTGTGCTGAGCTAATTTAGGAAGGTATTCACCTTGCCCTCAACTTTGTTAAACCAACTAGTGGTTGGAGGTTTTGACCTTTTATTTCTAAATATAAAAATAAAAATGTCAAAGCAGCTGTAGGGAACCAATTAGAAAATTGCCCTTCCTAGGAGACAAGAGAGAATGACGAAGACATAAGTAGGGAAGATGCATATTAATTCTCCCTTTTCTTCCTCTTTCCATTTATAGCTGGGTAAGAGAGAATTATAGACTCATTGCATTATCTGTCTAGTATTTAGCAGTCACATGGAAGAACACAGTCAAATCCTTATATAAGATGATCTCAAAGCATTGTACATTGTACAAATTAATTAAACCTAATAAGGTCCCTGAAGAATCATCCTCTGGGACTCATGAGGCATTTCGATTGATTCCTTAGTTTAGTTTTATTTGGTAAATGGTGGAAAGTCATGCTAAAAATAGCATTATGTTAGCATTAACACAGGAAATGAAAAAGCTCTTGTTGCAAAGATGAAACAGACCAGAAATGGGCAGGAATTTTACTTGTAGAAGCAATGTGGAAAAGCCGACGGACAGGACTGGGAAAGGATTTGAACTGTGGGCTCGAACAGAGATTTCAGAGTGCACTGAAACAACAGAAATCCCGAATCATTACACCTGGTTTCTTTCTCTTGGGAGAGGTGAAATCTGGACTACAAAGAATAAACAGCAGCTAATCATGGGCATGGAAGGAATGATTTTCAGAGGCTGCAACAGAGGTGAGCCTCAGAGGAGATCACAGAAAAATTCCCTAGAGGAATGATGGTGAACTTTTGTGGTAATAGGAGAAATAATAATCTGTACATTTGCATCTTATCTGTGGTCCATTTTCATTGCTGGGTTGTACATGGAGACTCTTTCATGTTGGTGAGATTGTGACTTCAGTCTAATCCCAATATTTTTTTCTAAATATAGAGGATTCACACATTCAAAATTTTATCTTAAATTAGTGAATCCATTAGCTCTGGAGGGTATGCTTGGCAAAACCTTAGATGAAGACTACTTGCATCCAAGATGAACAACTTCTGTTCAAGAAGAACAAGATCTGGCCAAATTTATGATACTCTGTGAAGGGTCCATTTGCCCCATGAAACTCTTGACATGCTTTATCCATGGTCTGTTTTTAAGGGCCAGAAGGTATCAATGTTTTCCATAAGACAAGGAACCCTTGCTCAATTGGCTTTCCTCATTTATTTAGGTGCTTTTTCTCAGACATCTGCAAAACAAGCAGGAGGCAGAAGCCTATGCCCATGCCATTTAATAATAAACTACTTGTATCCTAGAACATGTTGTGTGAGAAACTGGTGTACAAACTTTCTGCTATCTCCTCATAAGTATTTTGCTCCAGAAGTGCATCTGGAAGTTCAGCTGTTTCCAAGGGTTATTTTGGGGTTTACATTCATTGAGATTATAATGAAAAATTACATAGTTCATTACCCCTGTATGATAAATCTAGGCAAAATGATGATTTGTTTAGGCAGGAATATATGATATATATGAACCAAGGACCAATTTTAATGTAGTTCATGAGGTAAGAAGGTCTGTACATACC
The DNA here is from genome assembly GCF_947461875.1 of Haliaeetus albicilla. Lineage (NCBI taxonomy): Eukaryota > Metazoa > Chordata > Aves > Accipitriformes > Accipitridae > Haliaeetus > Haliaeetus albicilla. The sequence continues at coordinate 30,905,195 of NC_091490.1, read as the reverse complement.
AACAAGCACCCAGTATTCAAAGACAAATATTAGATATTTGCCAGAAGAAAAACAAAACAAACTGTTTAAAAAAAAATGGAGATTTGAGATAGCATCAATAGATCATACACATACATTGAAAATGCATGGCTGAGCTGAACATTTACAGATTTTCTAGTTCAACACTTCATCAGCCAATGCGATAAGCATTTTAAACACATTACAATAAAACCACATTCTTCAATAAAATACTGCATTTTTATAGAGGAAAATTGATAACATTCTGTGCATCAGTTTGAGAATTGAGTTTATTTTTCATATATTTATTAATAGTAACCCTTCTTCCAAAGTCATTTGGTTCACTTAGACCCTCAATATTCTCTCTGGTTAAAAGCCATGTGTCCAAGAATTATTGTGTCCTGGACTCTCACCCTTTGCAATAATCTCTGCAACTGCCAATGTAAGTGAAACTCCCAGAAAGGAACATTATCCTTTCTCACATTGCATGGATTATAATGTTTCTTCACCATTCCTTCAACCAACTCTTGCCTTGGCTCAGTTCTTGCTTGTAGCTTAGGAGTGAGGACTCAGCTGCTCATGGGGATTGTAAGGGCCACAAACAACATACAGGAAAAATATTCTTGTGTAGACAAAATGTCCTTCAAGGTTATCTCTATTTAATCTCATGGTTTTGCACAGATTCAGGCCATCCTGGAGAGAGAACAAGGGGCTTAATATACTAAAGAAAGCCAACAACTGGTCCCCTCAATTTTCCAAGTAGTCTCCCTATATTAAAATAAAAAGACTGAAACATTCAGGTAAATCCCTTATACTCTCTACAAGGATAAAGAATATACTGCTGAAGAGAGGCTGTCTGGGGAAGAAAAGGAGGGGAGATTTATTTCCAGTAGGAAAGAGCACTGTGCTTCTAGTAGGAAGAGCACCCTGCTGGAAAAAAACCATGTAAGAGATAAATCCTCAAGTGCAATCTGAGATATGTGATACTTCTCCAGGCAGGAATTCTCATGTCTACTCTACCTCTCCAGGTAGATGTAAAGCCTTCCCTTGCCTTAACAGTCCCTTGTCTTGTTCAGGTGGACATTGCTTTTAAAACAGAAATTCTTATGCTGTGATCCGTGGTGGTCTGAAGAGGACTTGTTGGCTGCTAAAACAAGGCAGCAAATTTCTGAGTGAATCAGCATTTTCTGACAAATGACTTATCAAAACTATTCTTAGGAGAGGCATGAATTAAAAAAGGGTTGAAGGATTTGTTTAATTGTGGCATAACTGATGTTGATATTTCATCAAAAATATGTTAATTTAAACATTTACTTTAACTTTCACTTTTTGGGGGAGGGTGGGGTGGATTGTGTAGAAGTAAAAAAATTTAGCCAGATACTAGTCCAAATTAGTATTTTAAAATCTCAAAGCCTTTTTCAGACATAAAACCTATGTCCCACCCATATTTGATACTCCTCAATTTCCTCCTGGCTGCCAGCTAATAACCTAAAGAATAAATTAAAAAGTGCAGCTACCCCAATTATAATGTGTTATTATGATCAGAGGCTCTTCTACATGATAATAAGTGTATAGGCTTAATTAGACTGTTGATAAAAAAACCTATTTGAAGCCTGCTGGATTCTTATAATTATTACTCCTACTGACCTCAGTGGACTTTGAAAAAACTAAAACTCTGACTTGGTGTCTGGGAAAAAAAACCTTACTGTTTGGTATATCTGGCTTCTCTGATAGCTAACTGATTGAGGGCAGGGACGACCAGCTCTTTTTGGGGGGAGCCTTTCCTTGGAGAGATGGAGGGCTACGAAACATGGTGTCAGATATATGTAATCAACTTGTGACTGTAGCCTCCCTCCTTGCACTCAGACAGCCCATCAGAAAATCTAGCCAGCAGATATTTGAGGTCTACTGTATGTTTTTCTCATGCATCAGGTTAAAGTATGTTGCTGTGATTTTGTATGACAGGCTGCTGGAGGTTAAACATCATGATTTTGCCAATTCGCTTAGCAACAGCTGTGACAACTACATAAACTACCATAGTCCTTTTACTGTCTGGCCAAATGACTAAGCCAGGGTGATTCATATTATGTGTATTTATTAAGTTGTTTACATAATAACCAACCAAGGACTCTAATAATAAGGAGAAACTAGGTTTCATGCATATGGCATTTACCCCAGTTACTTAAGGTAGAAGCATTAACAGGAACTTCAGGAAATATAATTGCCAACCTTTCTTAATCTAAAGCCTTAATAAACATAAATTAAGGAATTTTTAGCCTTTGAAAAATGGTGAATTGATAGGCCCAGTGAATAGATCCATTTAAGTGTACCCTCAAAAAAACATGCTAATTTAAATAGCAGGTCTGGAAAGAATGCCAATCCCCGTGGTACAACATAATTTTATTAAAATACTGCTTTTAAGGCAACAGACTAATATTGTTTGACCTCTGTGTTCATTAAACTGTGATCTTCTGACAGAGCTTCCTATTAAAATTCCAAAGAGCTAGGGAAAAAGTGGGGGAAGGCATAAAGAACTGTGAATGGCACAAATAAGTGCTTTGGAGTGCCAAGATTTGAAACACAGAGTTTTCAGTTTTTCTGCTTATAAAAAGCAGAATTCTATGGTGAGAAATATAATGGAAATTATATTTTAATAACATTGATTTTCCAAATTTTAAGTTGATAATTTCTTTTTGAGCATTCTGTCAGTATTAAAAGCCAAATAGATGATATGAAGTAACTACACTAGACACAAGATGAGCTTTTGCTTGTTAACATAAGACCTCCCAACAGGATTGTGTGCCATGCCATCCAAGGTTTGCAGTTCAGTCAGTGCCAACCTATGCATTATTCAGAGCTGTAGATCAAGCAATTTCTTCTAACTACTGACTCTATATTCACTGCAGTCATTTCAAAATTGAGTTAAAAAGGAAAGGTAATTCTGGGTTTGGTGCGTAAAAGGAGACAATTTCCATTCTTTCAGTTTGCCACAGCAATTTCAGTGTCATCAAAGCTGGCAGTTAGAGAAGGAAGGATTTAATATAGAATGGGAGGGAAATATCTGGATAGGACCATGAGGGGTGACTGAATTCACCTTCATGTTCAGAGGCAGGTTTCTCTGTGACTATGCAATTCCAGGCAGATTTTTGTCCTAATTGATTTAAGACAATGTTACAAATTTTCCAGCCGCCTTAGAAAAGTAATTTATTATCTTCTGTTATCTTCACTTTGAGCAAAGTTTTCCTGCTTTCCAGCCTGTAGCATCTTTTTCTGATTTCAGGTTCATTAGTTCTTATGGTCTCTGCAATGAATGTGGGACAGAAAGAGGGTTGGGGTTTTTTTTGCTGCCCTTTGTTACGCTGGTGAAGGGTGCATGTAATGTCAGTTTTATCATCAGATAAAGTGTTGTGTTAAGCATTATGGTATGTGGGCAAGTGACTATGCTGTGGCTGGAGCATTTCCCTGGTAACTGGGTAAGGGGCTGTGGGTCTGGGCATGGATCTTAGAGGGGTTTAGAGCTCATGCTGATATTTGGAGGATGTGTGAATATAAATATTGGATGGGATACACTAATATTCAATACAAGGATCAGTAAGGAAAGAGAAATCTTGTTAAATTTTGAAATTACTGATGTTATTGCAGCTCTTTAAGCAGTCAAAAGGGCAGATATGAAAGAAAGACCCTTTCACAAAGTGCATTAATGAATCAGGTAAGTGTGTGCTGGTGATGGCTATGAAACATATGTGCATTTTTACTGGAATGTGCTGGGTTTATAGAATGATTTCGGGACTAATGAGCAAAGCTATGGCTGTCAGATGATCAGTAAAAGATGAAAAGGTTTTTAGGATTAGCATCAGAAAACTATTAAAAGGTAGCAGAAGAGAAAGAAAAAAATTTAACTTTCATATGAATGTAAAATGGACAAATACACAGAGGAACTATTGCTCAGCTGTTGCTTTTCCTTCACTTCCTTCATGTTTTCTTTCTGCATCATTTTCCCCCTGCTCTAAACATTCAGCAGGGAAAAGACTATTCATTTACTGAGCTGCTAAGACTGGTGAAGACACCAGTACAATTGCTTGTCCTGCCTTGGTGCAGTTGTTGAATGATTCCACATAAGTGAGCATTACTTGACATAAAACAATTGTCAAAAAACATAGAGGAGAAAAGGAAAAGAACATTCTGATAGGTAATAAATTCCATCAAATACCTTATCTGAACCATCTGGAAAATATTCTAAGATGACACTGAAAGCTACGACATACATTCAGTCTTCAGTTCTGTATAGAATTGTAGCTACACATAATAAGTATCTCAAAAAAGTAGCCATCATCTGAAGCAAAAAATAGTATTTTATTGTTTAAAAAAATGTTTGAAAATGTTATTGATATTTCTGTTTGTTTTTTTAAGTATCAGACAGGTAAAGAGGAAGCTGGGATAGTGCAATATGTACCTTCCCCTGTTAATTTTCTAAGGGTTTGGTCAGGTATAATGAATGTTGGACCAAAATTTCTGTCACCTCCAGCACTTCCCTGAGAGCGAATCCTAACAGAGAGAAAAAGCCTTGTTTCCATTGCTGCTGATCCTGTTACCTGTGAAGGATGCTCAAGAATAAATGAGTTTAGCAATGGGAATAAAAGACAGAATTTTTAAGGAAAATTTAGAACATTAATAAATGTATTAAATGGTATTCATTACAATTTAATCCACAAAAAGGAGCCAGGAAATGCTGATCAGCACTGAACATGATTGTCTGTAGTGCTCAATTTTCAGAGCAGTCCCTGGAACAGATCTGGCTGAATTCTCCAAGGACTGTCCCCAACCATTGCCAGGCGTGGAGCAAGCAGCACTGGGACCAGTGTTTCCACTGGCTGTTTAGCTGTGGCCATGCTGTTTTGGAGAGTTAGACACAGGTTTAGCAAGGACACAAATAATTCTGTGGCAGTTGACTTTAAGTCAAGAGAACACTCCTAGACATATTTAATTTACAAGTCTAAATTTAGCTGAAGTGTTTCAGTATGGCTCTGGGTAAAACACACTATTGCTCAGTCTGGTTTAACAAAATGAATGAACTTTGATACTGGAAAATGTCCCTATTTAAATAAGAAGAAAGGATCATATGGTTAATTATTAAATGAATATTAAAGTGAAAGAGCTCCCTTCTGGGTGTGAAAATGGAGTATCGATAATGTGGGTCCAGACCTCTAAAAGCTACAATTCACTGTAGGCTTTGGCTCTTGCACAAATGGCAATTTAAGTATTAGGTAGCAAAATATTGCAGATGCTTCAGTACACCTCTGGGAGATGCTATACTTACATCAAGTCAAATATAAAAGAAGTGGAAAGTAAAACCAAATAAAATCCCGGGAAATAAATTTACAGTTGAGTTGCAAAAATCAGATAGACTTCTATGGCACTAGCCAAACATTCCATGTGATATCAGTTTAATAGGGATACATAAATGTTGTGAAATTACATCTATACAACGAGCAAGGACAGTCCTCCCCAAGTGGATCAAACTCCTGCAAGAAAGTTTACTGAACCAACAGCCATTAGCTCCTGCCTGGATGTGAACAAATTTTCATGAAGCTGCTGTTGTTTTAGAGGTGTCCTCCAGGGCTCAACCAGCAAACTTTGGAGGTGACGGTACAATGAATATAATTCCAATGGATCTCTTAGACACTTTTATAAACTATAGGGTTTTCTTTTTTATTTTGTTTTAATTAAGGCTGAGAATTATATATAACAGAAAGACATTATGAATATGGATTGGTGGGAAGAAAAAATTTTTGGTATTCACTGTTAATGCAGTTCCTACTGTGATACTGATGATAAGGAAAGTAAAATAATCCATGGAAAATTTATGAATCAGTAAGTCCCTTTATAGATTTTCCTGATGCTTGTTTGTTTATAGAAAGCATTTTTTCCTTGTTTTCACTTCCTCAGCTGAGCCCAATATGATTTTCAGAATTAACAAATATTTAAAAACTAATATCCTCAAATAAGGTGTCATATTTTCACGTGCCAACTATCAGTATATCCTGTCAAGGATTAAATAGGTTATTGCACACTGATTAAAAAATTCTACTTATTCTGAAGTAGCAATAATATTATGCAATTGGGCAACTAGTTTCATTTATGCTGAACATATTAATATTATACAAGAGTAAAAGCTAAATCTGCACTACAGAAATATCACAGTATTAATGATGTTCATACATAACAATATCATCATATGTCATCCTTGCCATAGGTAGGAGTGTCAAGATTGTTTTCTTTCACTACATGTTGAATAAGACCACATCTTGTGCTTCTTGAACAGCTGTTAACCTGCCCACCAGACTGTTCTAAACAGAATGAATCTTTTGCTAAAACCTGAGGTCAGAAAGTTTTTCTTCTGTTTCCTCGTTTAACACCATGCCAGTAGTACTGATTATTCTAAAATGCATAAATATGTAAAGAGAGAAACTCAACAGTCACTGTAAGGGCATCAAGTGTCCTACTTCAGCTATTTAAACCTTTTAGCTTTGGCAGTCACTAGCTATTCATCATCCAAGTTTACTTCATAACATCCACAAAACTAGATATTGGTTTCTAAGACATTAGGAACAAAAATGTAGTCTTACGCAAAACAGGTTTGGAAAATCAAAATTTAAGAAAAGAAGTTCCTTCAAATCTGATTCAGATGAAAAAGGCTAACAGCCAAATGGGCATTTTGCATTAGAAACCTCTTCTTTACTGTCTTTGTTGACAGAATCAGAGAAAATAAGGCTAACAAAGACTTCAGGAGTTTATATAGGTTGTAATTCAGTACTTTAAGGGAAGTAAATACAAGGATGTTGTCTTCAGACTGTCTCCACCGATGTTGCATTGTCCTTTTCCTAATTTAGTTATCCCTGGCTGCAGATTAAGCTGTTTACTTTTGTTGTATTCACCTAAGAAAAGATTTTTTTCCTGCTTTTTGCAGCTTATTACATTTTTGATGACTGTTCCCACATCTCCCTTTAGTCTTCCCTTGCCTCAGCTATCTCAGCTCTTTCAATCTTTCCTTGTAGATCATGTTTTCTAGATGTCTAATTATTTTTTATTACGTATTTTTCTTTTTTATATTTCTTTAAAAATGTGAACACACCTTTTCATTATAGAAGATTATTTCTATTATGCTGTCAGCTTTCTTCAAGGAGAAGAGATGGAGTAATTCTTCACCTGCTCTATTCACTTCCCTTACTATTATCTTATTCTACTTGTTTCATTATTTTAGATTTATTCTGTTATAACTGCTTTTGATTCTTTTCTAACCTCTGCTGTCTTTACCAGCCATCCGTGGATGACTGGGTCTCTTTTAAAGTTTCCTTTTCTATTAAAGAAATCTGAGTAGTAAGCAGTTTAGCGTGCCTGATATACAATAGCTTTCACAACTTGGAAAATAAATTTGAAAGGGACCTTTCTATCACTGGGAAGGAAAGGTAGAGTCTGTCAGAGAAATGAAAGTTCTGAAGATGTATATTTTATATCATTTTATTCCTCTTCACACTCAGGATATTGCAGAATTTGTATTTAGGATACCAAATGAGGAGTAAGGCTTAGAGCAAATTGAATGGAAGGCAAATAAAACTCACATGTAGACTGAAAAAGCAAAATGAAAAAAGAGAGAGAGCTGGGAAAGAAAACATTTTCTTCTCCTCAGCAACATTTAGATATTTGAGGATCTTTCTCAGCCTGAATCTGAAAACCTTTCAGAAAAACCTCTTTCAGCATACTCCTTTCTCCCTACCCCAAAAAGTTGATAGCCCACTGAGCAGTAAGGGGGCAGTAACTCGTTCAGAGAAAAAAGACTTAAAAGCTTCAGGTCCTGGACTGCTGCTGTCTGGCATGGCATAGTTTGGTGTGGCATGGTGAACCGTGACATGCCTGTCAGGTTTTACATCATCTATCTCTTCAGAAATTTCTTTCTGGCCTTGAGGATACACTTTATGGCTGAAGTTTCAGCAACAGTGCTACAAGTTCATTCAAAACCTCCATTTTCATTATTAAGTACTGATTCAAAATTACCTTAGAAGACTCCCACTAGCCATGAAGAGCAATTTGATAAAGTGAAGTCAAGACAATAGTTTTGGGGCTTTCAAAGTAATCAGCTACTGTGAACATAATATTCTGTCATGGGTTGGGTTAGATGTTATTGAAACTGGAAGGTGTAAAAGATGCTCTCCCATCCAAGCAAAATGTCAGGGTGGTACGTTGTTTGGAGCCAGGAAAAGAGAGGCCACTCTCCAAATCACAGTTCTACATGACAAGATTAAATACGCCCTGGGCCATGTGGACAGGTGGCTCTCTAAGGACAAATAAAACAAGTGAAATCAGGTGCTCTGGCTGAAGGTGTGGTGAGACAGTAGAACTTGAGAAAAGTGGAAGAGCATTGGAGCAGGACAGCCAAGGGCACAGCAGCAAGTAGCTTAGTGAAGCTGTGCTTGCCTCTGTGAGCACTTAGGGCTAATACCTCTGAAGGATCCTACTTAGATCAGACAACTTTTTTTCTTTTGGAAGCTGGATGAACACCTCTGAGATGTGCCTTAGATCCTTGTAGTTGCTGTAAATACATTTAACAGAATACTACACATCATTTACAAATTGAACTGTCTTTGAGACTCTACAGATTTCACTCAAATGAAATTAGAAGTCTTTTCAGAATGATCTTAAGACTTTTTTTTTTTCCAAAATGAATAATATAGTGGTCTAAAATATCAGAAAAGTGTTTTGTTTGTCTATGAATTATTCAGGCAAATATCTAATCAGAGACTTATATTTATGAATTCTGTGAATGGCATCATCATGCATTGGTACCAAAGAAACAAAAATAGCATAAGATTGCACTGTGATTAAATAAACCTTTTTACTTGAAACCCAGCGTCAGATATAAGATATGAAATAAAAACCATGGAAGTAGGATCTTTAAAAATGGTCTGGATGAAATATAATATTTTTAGCCAAAAGAAGAGTAAAATTGTGAGAGTTCTGTGAATGTTGTAGATGCCATAGGATGTACCATGCTGACCTAGGACCACACTGGTAATTTCTTGTAATTGCAACCTTGTCATTTATGAATTTGTTGTCCAAAATCAGAGTGACGCTGAACTACTTAAACTGCCATTGTGACTCTCATTAGTGCCATATATCTTAAATGTCTGCTTTCTGCATGGACTCTAAGGGGTGTTATTAAGTGATAACACTGACAACACTATTTCATCCTGTCTCTACAGACATCTATCCTTCTTCACTTGCACTGACAGCCTGTGTTAGATAACCTACTTTTCTGGTTTTGCTCCAGGTTTTTAAGCAAAGTCTCATCTTCATCTTTTTAAGTGAACTCCACAGGTCTGGGACTCATGGTAGCTGTCATATCCAGTAAACATCATATTGCAGGTTCTTATAGCAGACTGCAGACTTTGTGTTGAGCTAACAACACAGGCTCCTGAGCTTGTCTGGGCCTCCCTGGAGATTTGTTTTAGCTTGTTTAGCTGTAACAGCAATTGTCTAATCACCAGGTGACTGTTCTCTATATTTTCTTTATCTGGCTTTATATAATTGCATGGTGTGACATTTATGGTATTATTGCAGCTATTAGATATTGGTAACAAGAAGTTATTCTGCATAGAATGAGCTACCCGTGACCTACAATGGAATCATAGAATGATAGAATTATTTAGGCTGGAAAAGACCTTTAAGATCATTGAGTCCAACCATTAACCTAACACTGCCAAGTCCACCACTAAACCATGTCCCTAAGTGCCGCATCTACACATCTTTTAAATACCTCCAGGGATGGTGACTCAACCACTTCCCTGGGCAGCCTGTTCCAATGCTTGGCAACCCTGTCTGTGAAGAAATTTTTCCTCATATCCAATCTAAACATCCCCTGGTGCAACTTGAGGCCATTTCCTCTTGTCCTATCACTTGTTACTTGGGAGAAGAGACCAGTACCCACCTCAGTGCAACCTCCTTTCAGGTAGTTGTAGAGAGCGATAAGGTCTCCCCTCAGCCTCCTTTTCTCCAGGCTAAACAACCCCAGCTCCCTCAGCCGCTCCTCATAAGACTTGTGCTCCAGGCCCCTCACCAACTTGGTTGCCCTTCTTTGGACGCGCTCCCGCACCTCGATATCTTTCTTGTAGTGAGGGGCCCAAAACTGAACACGGTATTCGAGGTGCAGCCTCACCAGTGCCAAGTAGAGGGGGATGATCACTCTCCTAGTCCTGCTGGCCACACGATTTCTGATAGAAGCCAGGATGCCGTTGGCCATCTTGGCCACCTGGGCACACTGCCGGCTCATATTCAGCCGGCTGTTGACCAACACCCCCAGGTCCTTTTCTGCCGGGCAGCTTTCCAGCCACTCTTCCCCAAGCCTGTAGCGTTGCATGGGGTTGTTGTGATGCAAGTGCAGGACCTAGCACTTGGCCTTGTTGAACCTCATACGAAAGGCCTCGGCCCAGCCAGCCAGCCTGTCCAGATCCCTCTGTAGAGCCTTCCTACCCTCAAGCAGATCAACACTACTGCCCAACTTGGTGTCATCTGCAAACTTACTGAGGGTGCACTCGATCCCCTCATCCAGATCATTGATAAAGATGTTAAACAGAACTGGCCCCAGTAGGGAGCCCTGGGGAACACCACTTGTGACCGGCCGCCAACTGGATTTAACTCGTTTCACCACCACTCTTTGGGCCCGGCCATCCAGCCAGTTTTTTACCCAGTGAAGTGTATGCCCGTCCAAGCCATGAGCAGCTAGTTTCTCCAGCAGAATGCTGTGAGAAATGGTGTCAAAGAGTTTACTAAAGTCTAGATAGACAACATCCACAGCCTTTCCCTCATCCACTAAGTGGGTCACCTTCTCATAGAAGGAGATCAGGTTAGTCAAGCAGGACCTGTCTTTCATGCTAATTGGGCCTGATCCCACGCTGTCTGGGCCTGGTCACCTGGTTGTCCTGTATGTGCCATGTGATGGCACTCAAGATGATCTGCTCCATAACCTTCCATGGCACCGAGGTCAGACTGACAGGCTTGTAGTTCTCCTGATCCTCCTTCTGGCCCTTCTTGTAGATGGGTGTTACATTTGCTAACCTCCATTCAACTGGGACCTCCTGGTTAACCAGGACTGCTGATAAATGATGGAAAGTGGCTTGGCGAGCACTTCCACCAGGTCCCTCAGTATTCTTGGGTGGATCCCACCCAACTCCATAGACTTGTATGTGCCTAAGTGGTGTAGTAGATCGCTAACCATTTCCCCTGGGATTATGGGGGCTTCATTCTGCTCCTGGTCCTTGTCTTCCAGCTCAGAGGGCTGAGTACCCTGAGAAAACTGGTCTTAACTATTAAAGACCAAGGCAAAGAAGGCATTAAGTAACTCAGCCTTTTCCTCATCCTTTGTCACTATGTTTCCCCCCATGTCCAATAAAGGATGGAGATTCTCCTTAGCCCTCTTTCTGTTGTTAATTTATTTATAGAAACATTTAGCATAGAGGACAACATGTGTGGGATAATAGCAGAGGCCTTGAAAATACAGACAAATGATGATAGCTGAGGGCACCATGTTAGCAACAACTCACCACTAGTCAGTTACTGGTCACCAAAGAGGTTCAGCCTTGGGAGCTGGATAAAACTTTGCATATCAAATTAAAATGTAATATGGACTTACACATCAGCAAAAAAAAGAACAAGGTTAACAAAAGTATAAAAGCATGTTAGAGTGTATAAGAGCAGGTTAGGAAAAACACAAAAATTACTCCAAAGAATACAGTAACAAAGGGTAATAAGCTGTCAACAGACTTCTCCTGGCAAGGGACTCAGGGTGATAACAACTCACTGTAATGACCTCCAGCCCAGCCCCGGTCTGAAGCCATTGGGAGTAGGACCCAGATGAGCAGTGGAAGAACAAGCATAACATCAGAAGTAGGTGAAGAAGTCTGTACATGCACATATCATTTTAAATGCAGTTTTAGTATCATTGTAACTGTACTAGTAGTAATGCTCTGATTAGACTTTTAAGGCTTGAGAGTAACGATAGATCCTGGACTTTGCATTCAAGGTGTGTTTTGTCATTAGAAAGATTGTAAGTGTAAGACTTGTGGGAATTCAAGCAGCTGCTTCTGTAACTTGGATGCAACAAATTGGCAGCGCTGGACCTTCTTAACTTAGGCTCCAAAGCCACCTGCACCTGCTGGATGGGTTTAGACAAGTCACTTCTATGTCTCTGTGCCTCATTATTTTTCATCAGCACAATGAGGGTAGAGAGACTGACCTCTGCTGATCGAAAGCACTGAAAAAGAAGAGCTAGGTAGTGTGAATCAGCCTTAAACTGGCATAAAATTTAATGCTGAATTTCAGGACTTGTCTCCCTCTGGAATTTTTGAAGTCCAAAAGTTCACAGGTTATCAGACCATGTCTCCATAACTGCTCAAATTTTATTCTTGCTGTTGAGTCCAATATAATGAGAGAGAGAAGAGTTGGTCTTGTATCAATTTCTCCAGCATATACAATTTGCTGATACCATGTCAGCAACTAAGGAAAAAAAAAAAACCTTTAGAAAAATTTTCAAGGAAACAAGTAGAAGCTATGTGCCAAACTAATGTTAAGATATTTCTCATTTTTAAAAATCATTTGTACACCGTGCTTATTATTAACTACTACTCTAAGCTATGGCTCAATCTTTATTACTCTTACTTTACAGTCTTCACTACACAAGCAAAAAAAGATAGCTACTTGTCGTGGTTTAACCCCAGCCAGCAACTAAGCACCATGCAGCTGCTCACTCACTCCCCCCCCCACCCCAAGTGGGATGGGGGAGAAAAATCAGGAAAAGAAGTAAAACCTGTGAGTTGAGATAAGAACAGTTTAATAGAACAGAAAAGAAGAAACTAATAATGATAATGATAACACTAATAAAATGACAAATAATAACAAAAGGACTGGAATATACAAGTGATGCACAGTGCAATTGCTTACCACCCACTGATCGACACCCAGTTAGTCTCCGAGCAGCGATCTCCCCACTCCCACTCCCCCCAGTTTATACACTATATGTGACATCACATAGTATGAAATACCCTGTTGGCCACTTTGGTTTTGCTGCCGTGGCTGTGTCCCCTCCCAACTTCTTGTGCCCCTCCAGCTTTCTCGCTGGCTGGGCATCAGAAGCTGAAAAATCCTTGACTTTAGACTAAACACTACTTAGCAACAACTGAAAACATCAGTGTTATCAACATTCTTCTCATACCTAGCTCAAAAACATAGCACTGTACCAACCACTAGGAAGACAATTAACTCTATCCCAGCCGAAACCAGGACATTACTTTTATGTAGATGTTAGCCAATGGGAAATCTAGGATACTTTTACTTCAGAAATTGCATATGCCTTAACTCATCTATATGTGTTAAGCTGTGCTGCAGTCTGCTCCAATTAGGTGCAATGTCTGTGCAGAGCAGTAGCCATTAACAGGCAGGCAGAGATGTTCCTAGACCTGCTGGGACACATTATTTGACCCTACTGCTTTCATGTTACATGAAACATGACACACGGGTGGCATGTTCCCTGTCAATAAGGCCTACCTTGACTAAAACCGTCCACCAAGGTGGACAGGAACCCCAACACTGATATAATATATAAATAGTGACATTAAAGCACAGGCTCATTTGTGTGCTTTTGACAGCAAAACTCAATGAGTTTATATAAGTTATTGCATAGTGGATACACATTACCCCAGTTTTTTAGAAGTTGGAGTTGACCTTTCCTTTTCAAGGATTTTTGTTGTTGTCACTTTTGTTTAAATGTACTCAAATTATCACTAAATTTTAAGACCACTGATGGGGATACAATTAATGTTAACTTGACTTTTATCCAATTTGCAGCACTGTGATAGAGTAGCCATGCACAATATGTAAGAATTTTACATACACATGTGAGAAATGTAACCACCAAAGGGGCAAAGATGTGTGTAGTTGCCTGTAAGAGTGACAAAAAGTTGTCACATTATTTACACACAGGGACTGCAAGTAGGTAGAGCATCCTCAGGGATATACAAAAGGGATGACAAGCAAAACAAAATCAAGGCAAGTAAAATCAGAAGCAGAAGTGACTCCCCCTTTTGAGAGGGAGGAAAGTGACATAAAAATGTCAAACCTGGAGAGGAACAATGCAGAAGGAAGAAGACAACCCCGTTTTTATTTCAACTTCTCTCACCAAAGTACTCTCCAGCCTGAGCACCTTGGCCACTGAGACTAAAAGCCAACAAGGATGGTGTTGTGGTTTAACCCCAGCCAGCAACTAAGCACCACGCAGCCGCTCACTCACTCCACCCCACCCAGTGGGATGGGGGAGAAAATCGGGAAAAGAATCAAAACCCGTGGGTTGAGATAAGAACGGTTTAATAGAACAGAAAAGAAGAAACTAATAATGATAACACTAATAAAATGACAACAGTAGTAATAACAGGATTGGAATGTACAAATGATGTGCAGTGCAATTGCTCACCATGCGCTGACCGACACCCAGCCAGTCCCCGAGTGGCGATTCCTTGCCCCCACTTCCCAGTTCCTATACTAAATGGGACATCCCATGGTATGGAATACCCTGTTGACCACTTTTTGGTTTAGCTGCCCTGGCTGTGTCCTGTGCCAACTTCTTGTGCCCCTCCAGCCTTCTTGCTGGCTGGGCATCAGAAGCTGAAAAACCCTTGACTTTAGTCTAAACATTACTTAGCAACACCTGAAAACATCAGTGTTATCAACATTCTTCTCATACCTAGCTCAAAAACATAACACTGTACCAGCCACTAGGAAGACAGTTAACTCTATCCCAGCTGAAACCAGGACAGATGGCAGCCATCAGTGCTAACTGCATGGCATCAGCTCCATGGTATTGCATACTCAGACCTAGTTTAGAATATGAGTATTAAAAAGTAACCCTTTAGTGTACATAGTGAGAATGACAATGGCATGTAAGATTTAACTGTGAACATAGATTGTGCTGTAAATGAGTGCATGAATGACAATAATGGTAATAAAAAAACAATACCATGGTAATAATGATATGAATGATAATGATAACAATGAATTATAATAATGATAATAATGACAATAGCAATAATGAGTGAAGTTTTGTTTTGAAGTTTAAATCTGGCTGGATTTGTCAACCTGCTACACTCCCATTGCAGCAACCTCTAATTCCTTAATAGATATCTACTTATGTATGTATCTATTTATCAGTCAATAAATACAGATATAGATATCCAGTTTCAATAATCTTAAAATGCATGGGTAGCTTTGGAAGAGTGATGAAAGCACTGGTATCAGCTAGAGACCCTAGTACATCTGCTCAAGGGAGGTCAAAAAACCAGATTAAACATTGTCCAAAGTTATTCTAGCTCTGCATTAAAATGGTTAAAATTGGCTTTTTTCTGGTATCCTGTCTGAACAAACCCCCAATTTATCCTTTTGTCAAGTGTATAAAATTGGCAGGTGTAATACTAGCTGGTTTTGCATACTTTTTTGTAATACCATCTGGCTAAGCTATGAAAAATAAAATATGACATTTAATATATGACTTCACTAAATTAAAGCCTGTGAAATGACTTTGTATATGTAATAGAATGTAGCATTTAAGCCTTTAAAAAACAGTTAAAAAAAAGGACAAAAACTCACTGAAGGATATGAGTTTCTTCCTCAATCTCAAGTTACATTAAAAAAAAAAAGTGACAAGACTACAACACATTTCAAATTTTCATTTAAATCCTTTTTTTCATGCCCCCTGGACCGGACACACACACACACAAGTTCTCTCAGAGTGGTATAAAGAAGCCTTAGTGTACATTTAATTTGATTTAGTGTTTGTGGGTTTTGTAATAAGAAAGAAAGAAAAAATAAGAAAAAAAGAAAATTTACATAGAACTGCTGCAACTGAATATAAAACTGTATTAAAACATTCAAGGTCAGGTTGGATGGGGCTCTGAGCAACCTGATGTAGTTGAAAATGTCCCTGTTTATTGCAGGGGAGGTTGGACTAGATGACCTTTAAAGGTCCCTTCCAACCCAAACTATTCTATGATTAAACTCATTCACTAACAACGCAGTTCATGGGTCATTACCGCTACTATCAGTACATACACGAAACTGTTAGTCCTTTGCGGTTACACCCTAAATTAGTTGTCAAGTATGTAATACTTAATATTAATACTATAGCTGATGCTATAGGTCTAGCACTGATGGGCATATGTTTTGTTGGCCTACACTATCATGGTGTTACAAAATGCATATATACTGTTGCTGGCCACACTGTCTTACCATGTCAACTACAGACGTACCTTTATCTGGAAGTCTGTTAGCCTGCTTTATCAATGATGAATACCTGAATCACCCTCCACTGCCCTCTCTCCTCATTTTACCTCCAAAAATTTTCTGAGTGAACAGATAAAGTGAAAGATGAGTTTGTCTCCTATCTCAGTAAAATCTGAATGAAGCTGGAAATTTGGGACTTGAATTTCAGCAGTTCCGTTATAGAGTAAATTGAATTTTACTGATTAAGACAATAATGCTGACATACCTCTAACGACCTGTGTTATAAAAAATAAGAGCTACTTGTTGATGTGTGATTGTTTATTATTATGTGTAAAAAGTCAGAAAAATTAGCTTTAATATTTCTCAAATCTCAGGAATTTATCACTGCTTTAGAAGTGCCTAAATGCAGTACTGTATTTCCAGCCTAAAAAAAAACCCCAAGAAAACAAAATAAAGCAAAAAATCCCACCCCTATTTGTGCAGAATAAAACCACAAGGAATGTAGAGAAGAATTATTAAAATGAGAAAGTATTTACCTAGAAATTCCATTAAATAAAAATAGAAATTAACATGATACCATTTTGTGTTGAAATATTCAGTTCCTGTCATCTCGTCCTCCATTAAAATTGACATGAACTAATATATACTGATATACGTTAGTTATTAAGAAAACAATAATTTGATTTCTAAAGCTATCTTTAAACACAAGCTTTTATGAATGTCGAAATCCTTCATTTAGAAATAACGTTGAAATAAATTCTCTTGTATAGCGCTAAACTTTGAAGGAGAACATATTTATAACTAATAATTTGGAAAGACTTATCGTCTTGTAAGACTATGTCCAGTCTACACTAATAGAAAAATACTTGAAAATTCAGGTACCTCTTGTTCTTATACTCTCAAGGGAGTAAAAGCATTTGATTTGACACCTGAATTTTTTTCACCGATTACAGCAAATTTCCCTTTGCTGTACTCATGCACCTCTGTTTTCTGTAAACATAAAACAATTAAAAACAATTTCACCTATCCTGCTGAAACACACAACTTGAAAATATATTATCCAAATCTAGGTCTTCAGGATTTGACTCCATCCACATATAAATGATACTATTGGAGTTTTCAGATCATTAAGAAGAATTTGAGGTACTCTGGTGGCTGCAGCATTGCACAGTATGCCATGACATGAAAATTTCCAAAAATATGAAAAATATGGAAAAGTCAAATGTGAATGTCTTGAAATTAAATTCAGTAATATGAAGGGGGTTTTAAGAATATGTTAGAAATGGACAGTGTCTATTGAAAACAGCTCCATTTCACAGACGTACAGATTTCTGATAGAAAACTTTTCTAACTTAGAAGAACAAATTTCACTGAAAATAGGTTTGTTTCTCCATTAACATCCTTTCAGTTTGTACACTTTCTGGCTTATTTCAATATGTGCATTCAAGTAAGAAAGTTCCCACACATCAATGACAATAAAGTACACGCTGAGGCTGTAAAGTTTCAGAAGAATCTATGCAGATCTTAATGAATGCAAAAATATCTTGTTACATGTAAAAGATTTTTTCAGAAATTAATTTATTGCATCCTAATACTGTAAATGAGAGCTGCACTTCCTTGAAAACCTGGCTCCCACTTTCTGAGAGCTTAAATATCCCCTTTTAATTTCTAAACTTTTGACTTGATTAGAAAGTTTTTTGCTTGGATTTGGAAAACCCAGAGACAGCAGTTGTTTTGCTGGGTTTTTTTCTGCGTGTGTGTTATTGATATCTTGAAGCTAATTGCTACATTGCAAGGAGCAGTAGAAACAAATCTTTAAAATGTCCCACTAACAAAAAGTGCATGTAAACTTTCTCAATGACTTGAGCATGGAGAATCTGCAGTCTTACTCCATACCACACCTGCCCAGAAGTGTTTTCAATAATGTTGTCCCTCAGCATTGATGTATATGTGAAACTATAGATGATGTCTTCCTAAAAAATACATTCTCTTGCAAGGGATAAGTAGAGCTTAACCAATTTTGACTTGTGAACAATGACTTTAACTACTGACAGACATCAGATAAATTGGAAATTTATGTTTATTCCAGTAGCTGCAAATCCTTGTGAACAAGGTTCTTCAGAAAAGCCCAGGGAAATGTCCTGTTTCCTCTTCATGAGATTTGTTCTTCATTATGAATATGAGTTACTTTTGTCAGAATGAAAGTGAAGAGAATGCCTGAAAAACTGGAATACAACCTGGCAGAAAATTAAAGCTTCTCCAAGGAAATAAGTGATAACTTCTGGATAACAGGTATAAAAACATTCTCTGCTTATATATAACCAATGATGTAATTATATCAAATTTGCCATGAGGATAAATTCATCCATAGAATAAATTTGTCCACTTACTCAGAAAATATAGTGATGAAGGCAATTCAAGACTCAGCTGGAGAGTTTTATGGAAGGAATGAATGTGAACTGTGAAACTCAGAATATAGCAGCACTAATGAGGAGGGATGCATCAGAGGATTTTCTTAGCTCTGAAACTTGAAAGACTCTCAGTACACAGAAAGTTTATTTGAGGCTCTATTAAGTAAAGTCTCAGCTAAGACACTGACAGATCACTTGTGGGAAATAGTAGGTATATGCAGCCATTTCAGAAATACATACATTTCAAAGAGATTTATTTGGTGTGCTCTCCAGAGACTTGAAAAACTCCCCAGTCAGATGAAAGTTGATGACAGTAATTAAAAAAAAAAAAAAAAAAAGAAAGACACTATAGCCATTAGAAGAAATTCTATAACTTTTTTTTTTTTTCCCCCAGCTATGGTCCTTTCCTTTTAGATAGTATGCTTAGCATAGTTATCTCCATCCCATTTGCCTCTAGGCTTAATTTCTTGTACTTTGTACTTAGGAATGCCCCTCTGAGGTGCTGGAAGTGTCAGCACCTTCTTTGCATAGTGTGGGACAGGAAAGGTTTAGAAATACATCAGCACATCCCTTGAAATCTCTGCTTGCTTGTTACCGATTCCATGGTTATGCGAAACAGCTATTTCTAGGGTGAGAATTTCAGCAGATATGAATCAGCCTGTTGCTCCTGATGTGCAAGGCAATGACCCTGGAACCAGAAATCTGAGTGCCTGAGAACAAGGTTTTGGAGGTAAACCTTGTATGTTGGTCAGATTTTTGAGAAGCCACCTCATCCTTACAAGAACATTCTGGGTAACGTACAGCAGTCATTGAACTTTCTGGGAGGCAGCTGTGCAAACTATACATTAAGGATGTGTCCAAAGGAGGGCAACAAAGATGGTGAAAGGACTAGAGGGAATGACTTATGAGGAGGGGCTGAGGATACTAGATTTGTTTAGCTTAGAGAAGAGGAGACTGAGGGGTGACCTCATTCATCTACAACTTCCTCATGACGGGGAGTGGAGAGGGAGGTGCTGATCTCTTCTCCCTGCTGTCCTGTGATAAGACTCAAAGGAATGGGTTAAAGCTCTGTCAGGGGAAGTTCAGACTGGACATTAGGAAAAAGTTCTTCACTGAGAGGGTGGGCAAGCACTAGAAAAAGCTCCCCAGGGAAGTGGTGCAAGAAGCGTTTGAACAACACTCATATATGTTTTAACTTTTAGGTTGTCCTGTATGGAGTCAGGAGTTGGACTTGATGATCGTCGTGGGTCCCTTCCAACTCAGGGTATTCTGTGATTCTGTGATTCTATCCATCACCAACAGCAGCATCAAACCACTGACAACAGCACATTACAAGGCCACTCTGCAGTTCTTTAAACCCCATATTCTGGTGCTATTCTGGGGCAGATATTAAAATGGCAGTGCATGTGTGGAGCTGTTTGGGTGGCATTAAATAATTCAGCATGTTACCCAGCATCTCCCTCATCTTTCTTATAAGCTAATTTCAGATAAAACTTCTATAAGACTACTTCCATTTATATTGAGACTATGCTTCAAGAAGGAGCTACTAAGGGTCACATTTTTTTCTGATTCTAAGAGTTTCTAAAGATTATTTAATTATAAATGAAAGAGAAAATTCTGGATTTTTACACCGATGCCCAGCTCAGTCTCACTCAGTGATGAAGGTCTTGAATCCAAGGAATGAACTAACTAGAAGCATGACCCAGCAACCCTGAAACAACTGTCCATTCATTCTGTTAGTAATCAACATTCACATAATTTGCCAAAACACTGACATGATCAGAGGGATTTAAGCTATGCATGGATCTCACTGTTACATCCTACCAGTTATAGACTATGCACATTGCTGGTATGGGCACACCATTTAATAAGGAAAAAAATCTGGGTAATCACAGCAAAAAGCACTTAATCTCCTACCTATGAATTCCTTGAGCATTTCCCCCTATTTTACATCTATAGTAATGGGAAGTCTTGATGCATGGATCATTTGTAATTTCTTAATATAATGTTTGCTATGAAAATGTGTATTTTTTAGTCACCATAAGTTTGGTATTTTTGAGATAGATAGCTACACTTCATTTGTTGAGGAAGAGCTTCTTGTATGTGTGTTATGGTAAGTAGTACACCATGCTGCATATAATTTCTAATAAGTGCTTGGGGACATTTTTTGATTCTCCTAAAAACAAAGAGTGACTCAGAGAATAAGCAAGAGTTTCTGAGGGCACAACTATGAACTGGTCATTATTAGTAGCCCAGAAAATTTCACAAATTTTTCTAAAAAGTTGCACATATTTTGCACTAACCTCATAGACTGTTTCTTGTCCACAAAATGTGATTCCTTCCTCTTTTTATCTTTAAAACTGCTGCTATTTCTTCATTTCAATCAACATGAGTCTAACTGGGAAAAATACCCCAAAAGATTCTTCCCTCTCCCCCCCTAAAGTCCCCAAACTTTACAATTAATTAAAGAAAAGGCTGAAATGAAAAACTCATAAGAAGGTGGAAATGTAAGCGCTAGAGAAGTGAACTGCTTATCCTTGGTAAAAGGGAACATTGGTATTTTTCTTAGGAGGAATGAGGACTGACTGGAGAAGGATTGCAATCCTAATGAAACATATCATCTTGTCTTCCCCAGAGGATAAATTTCCTAGGTGGGGAGATATTGTGAAAAGAAATTGTTCCCCAAACAAATAAATTTATTGCTAAGGAGCCCTGCCACTTGTCTCCATCTACTGCAAGAAAGATTGGTCTCTCAAAAGAAATTCTTGTTTTGAACTGATGAGATTTCTCTGCCATTTAAAGAAAGTGGTTAAAAGTAAGTAAAGTGGTTAAAGTATCATCAAAAGTAAGTAGTAAGTGGTTAAAATAAGTATTGTCAAAATAGTGACTTTTATTTTTCACTTAATGAAATTTTTTTTTTATTATTATATTACATCAAACCTTAAATGCAGCACAAGACTGTTTTAGTAAGTAGACCATGGTAATAATATTTAGAATTTTAAATAAAAAGTGAAAAATAAAGGTTAATTCTGGTTATTAGAAAAGGCATCCATTGCAAAACCTGCAGGTTTTCTTAATTACTTTTCCTCAAGGGGCAGTTCTTGTGGAATGATCCTGAGCTGAATGAAATATGAGTTTTCTCTCCCATTCCTAATAAAAAAACCTTGCTTATATCTTACAAGCCCTTCAGTTAATTATCTCTTAGAAAATCTCGATTAAGGCTTCTATTTATTTTTCTTGATACTTTGGCTTAGTCAAAGAAGTGCATGTTAGCTAAATAATACATAAATGAAACCTCCTTTATCAGGAACCAAAACCCACAGACAATATATGCACAATTCATTAAAATTTCTAGCCTTGGTTTCTTTTGACTGAGACATAAACAGTGTTACAAATTGCAGAACAAAAATAAATAAACAAAAAATCCCACTCATCTTCACTAGCCAATAATTATACACAAAAACCTTTCAAGTGTAATGAGAAATGAGGTGAAGTGAGAAATATTTTGATCTGGATGGAGCTTAAATAAACAACAACAAAAAAGAGCAATGGCAGATTAAGAATCTTTCCTCATCTATCACAGCCTAATGACAACATATAAAAGACAGAACTCGGTGAGCTCCATTGCTAAAACAAGTTTTAGAAGCTGCAACAGAGCTGAGGTTGCAAGATTAGGTTATTTCTGAAGCAGTGTCCTGACAAGGAAACATTTTGAACTCAATTTATTTCTCACCTAGAACAGACTTTTAAAATTATACCTATTTAATATGACTCTCTGGTGTCTACAAGGATCTGTAGCCTTATTCTCAGAGAAACCATAACTGCCTACAAACTTGAAAGGCTGAAAACTTAAGTTACTTGGACTAAATTATCAAAAAATATCATGTTATAATTGTGTGGTAGGCTAAGAACAATGGTTCTGAATTTTTTTTATAAACTATGTTTTGCAGCAATTAATGTCTCAGCATTGTAACAGCCAGGTCACAACGCTCTGTGGGAGATCGAGAAGGAAAAGGCATTTTCATTTTAAAACAGAACTGATTTCACTCGCTCACCAAAACAATCTCATGCTACAATACCCACAAGCTCAAAGAAGTGTGGAGCTGAGTGATTTGGCCAGGGTTAATTGCAGGTGCACAGAAAATAGGTGATGCTGAATCATCCCATCTCTTACCTTGTTCTTGAACTGGTAACTATGTCGAGCTTTTGGATGTGGCTTTTTGTACAATTTAGGACCTCATAGTGACTCTGATCTGCCCTTTGTTTTAATCTGAGGTTTAATGTCTCTCACTTTAGGTGGCTCTTTCTGGTGCTTCCACACCCAGACTCTTCCATTCATTCTTCATTCATATGAATCTTAATGTCTGTTACAAATGTCTATGCAAGGGCAACTACACTGGCCATTTACATCAAAAAATAACAGAAAATATGTAACATTATTTAATGGTGTTTAGCAGCAAAGAAGAAACCAGCCTTTCACAGGTTTTCAGGCAACCTAACTTAAGACATCTGATTTGTTCCATTAGTCTACTGACGTTCTTTATACAAGTAAAGGAAAAAGATGCCTGTAGATATTAGATTACCTAATTCAGGATTTTATGCATTATATATTTGCATTATATGTACATATATTCATAAATATTCATATAGATATCTATATACACATTAAATATATGTATATATAATCAAGCTCTGATGCAGTCTAGGAGAAAACCTACCCTGTCATAGTCCATTCAAACTGAACTAATTATACATGTATGTACACATGTATATGCATATGTATATGCATATGTATATATGCTAGTTAATTTGCAAATGGCACAGCTGTAACGTTGCAGCCAGTGGAGATATAACCAGCAACAGCACCAGCAATTCTGCCAACAAATAAATAACCACTATTTTATATTCTGTCTTGTTGACTGTGAGATGCTATATAGACAAGGGGCAAAAGCAATCTAAAATGAAATGCCAAAGCAGCATCTCCTTGGATAAAGAATGTCGTGGAGGTGACCAAGCAGTAACAAAAGCAAAAGAACTATCAAAAATTGTATTCAAGGGTGCTGATTCAAGAGAATTTTGTGATTCAGGTCACAGCTGTTAGAAGTGATTCAATTGCTCGGTGTAGATGTGTGAATTCAAAGGCAGTATCATACACAGCAGGTCAGCTCTCACAAGCTGTATGTCTCTGCTATGGTAGATTTGCCCAGTTTCATGGCTTCTTTAGCAGCTTTCTCAGCCCCTGTTTTCCAGTGATGCCCTGCAGGGGCTAATCCCCACGGGGGGAAGGCAGTTCCCAGCCTTAGACTCTGTACTGGTAGTCCTGAGTGCTACAAGCACTGCCTCTGAGAAGACCAAACTTAGCTTGTTTTGCTTTCACTCACCTTCCCCCAGCTATTGTGAAAAGTGCCTCAAATTTTTACCTCAAAATTCCCCAGAGATTTCTCATGCTACTCTGACACTGCCAAACAGACCCTGCATTCTGGTGATGCTGAGCATCCCTGGGCCCAGCTCACACCACCCTCCCACAGGGTGCTCAAGTGGGGAAGGCAGACATGTGCAGGTACAGGAAAAAAACAGTCCATAAAGCTCCCTGGCACCCAGAAAGAGAGTGTGAAAATCCAGGCTCCACAATCAGGCTAGGTTTTGTCATCCCTTAATTGCTGGCATGACCTTTGACAATAATCTTTTAAGAGAGTTTTTGGTTTGCTTGATTGTCCCTCTCCAGGTGTGTAGCTGAACTCAGAGTGAGGTGCTGAAGTACTGATCCTCTTTGAACTGGTCCTGTTAGAAATTCTGGAGGCAGTTAAGGTTCAGACTTGACATTAGGAAACATTTCTTTACTGAGAGGGTGGTCAAACCCTGGAAAAGATTTCCTAGAGAGGTGGTCGATGCCCCATGTCTGTCAGTATTTAAGAGGTTAATTGGACAATGCCCTTAATAACATGCTTTAACTTTTGGTCAGCCCTGAAGTGGTCAGGCAGTTGGACTAAATAATTCTTGTAGGTCCCTTCCAACTAAATTAAACTAAACTATTCTATTCTATTCTATTCTATTCTATTCTATTCTATTCTATTCCATTCCATTCCATTCCATTCCATTCCATTCCTTTCTGTTCCTTTCTGTTCCTTTCTGTTCCATTCCGTTCTATTCTATTCTATTCTATTCTACATTTTGTATGTTGTGATGATGAAGTTGTCTGTATTGTGATCAGTCACAGACAGTCCACAACTTTGGAGACTTTGAGACTTCACCTTTGCTAGTTTTTGATACAACATGAACACAAACATGATGAGTTTGAATACAAACAATTCTCCATGTACACATTATACTAAGAGCCTGAGAAAAGACATATTTTTGTATGAAGATTGAGAAAGTTAGGAACAACCTGCAATCAACTTTTACCTTTGTTTTCATTTTAAACTCTAAAATTCAAGATGCTGCAACTGAGCTTATTTTGATTTATGATTTTTTGAAACATAAAGGTATAACATGGTTTACAGTTAGAGCCTACTGAGAGAAAGTAGATCAAACTATAAGTTTTGTTACTTCTTCCTAGTCAACCTGAGAAGACAGCATGAGAGAAATTGGATCAGCATTTGTGTACTGATCAAATAGCAGCAGCAGTGAAGTTAGCCACCAATGAATTAACTGTCCAAACATATCAATATCCCACAAAATAAACACCATGTTTCAATTCTCAGGTTTCATCAATACAGTAGAATGGATAGAGGCACAAAAGTGATAATGAAAAATTATTTGTAAACAACGGTAGGATGTTGCATGAAATGCATTAACACAGAAGTCCCAGCAACCAATATTTGGTAAAGCATTGCAGAATATTCTGGGACCTTTAATATTCCTGGAGTCACACAAAACAGTTTTTAAAATGCTAGAGTTTTGTAGCTTAAATCAACAATGAAAAAAAAAGATTCTGTTTTCAGCATGAAATCAACAAAAGGGAGAGTAATTGAAAGCTGTACAATTATATTATAAAAAATCTTGAAACTGTCAATAGTTTTCTGTAGGACAAATATTGATTTAGTCAGAAGGCAAATATGCATCCATTTTAAGAACTCTGCAGAGTTCATTCCTGCTGGAAATTAGTACATTGATCATGTCCTGAGATTTTCTATCCATTTTCTCCATTCTACAAATACTTGCTGTAGGCAGTCCTGAATTTTGAAGAAAGGAAATGCTTTTTCTATAGCAATTCAATATTTTCTAGTGATACTCACCTTGCAAAGTTCAAAACAGCCTCCAGGGCATTTGGAAACATAAGGATGCAGGATTGTGTGTCTGTACAGTTATATACACAAACACATATGTTTATATGTGCACTCATGTATATGTTAGTATACATAATTTTTAAAAATGGAATTGCTATAGAGCTCTAAACCAATAAGTGAAAAAAAAAAGCTTTTGGTACATTTAATAAAAGCTGCTATGAAAACAAAACAAGATTGATTTTCCTTTTAGTTCTTTGCTTGCAATAGGCTAAGAATAAAGTACATGACCGAACACAAACACCATCAAAATGTTGACAGGTAATTAGCTAACCCCAGAGCTGCAGATGCCCCTGAAAGTGCTGATTAGGTGTTTGTTCTACAAAAAAATTAATTACACCTAAAATGGTTGCATGAAACATCAAGTATGAGAAAGCAAAGGCATGAAAGGAAGAGATGAAGAGTGACACTTGATAAGGAAAGGTCCAAATTTTTCTACAGGATTTCTCATCTAGATTTTTAATTCAATGAGCAGCATGTTGTGTAACAGACTGATAATTTAATCTGAAGCAGAATTGGGGGGGGGAGGAGAGCAGGATAAGGACGATATTTATTTTTAAGTTGGCTAAAAATATAACTATGTCTTGATAAACAAACAATGTTAACATTACCCTAGTTTAGGCAATCACACAAATACAGAATTTCTCAAAAAGGTCATTCAGGAAATGAAACAATGTTATAAAAATTATTGAAATTGGGATTGAAAATATTTCAACAAGTGTTTAGTATGAAACAGGAATTAAACAATATACACATATTTACAAGAAAAATATGGGTTAGTTTTAAACATTTGGAAATGAAAATAACTTTGATATATTTAGCAAAAATAAATTTTCATTTTTTGATAATCACTATTTTTTATGACGTGCATTCAATGAATATTTTATTGTCTTCAGTACCTCACTGTCATTGTATATAATTTATAAGACATGGATTAGAAGAGGAAACAGTTTCCCACTTATCTAGTGCATCTCCAGCTAAAGTTTAGAAGTGAGAATCTCAGAGCAATACTGAAGATACACTTTCAATGTACCCTAAAGTGCATTTTTTAGCTACATTTAAATCATTGGTTTATTTTCTTGATACAATGCACTAGAAGTACTGTGCCATTAAAGAAGGGGACACATTAGATAAGATGGATCATGTCTAACATGGAAAAAGCAGAAAAAAAAAAATCTGTTGATACAATCTAACTGGCTTGAA
This sequence comes from Haliaeetus albicilla, assembly GCF_947461875.1. Lineage (NCBI taxonomy): Eukaryota > Metazoa > Chordata > Aves > Accipitriformes > Accipitridae > Haliaeetus > Haliaeetus albicilla. The sequence goes on along the minus strand of NC_091490.1, from coordinate 30,877,984 downwards.
AATTGTGCAGTTTTCTTACAGCAACCATTTTTATTAGTCATATCAATGTGGTCATGCTTGTTGTTATTTCCATTTGATTTATGTTTTAGCTGCTGATGGGGATCAGTTAAGTTTATAACCATATAATAAGAGACATCCATTGCCTCCCAGCTAAACAGACAAGGAAAATGATGGAAGGAAATTTTATTACATGAATTTCACTGGTAGGAAGCAAACGCACATGGAGAAGTGCTGCTTATCAAAACAGTAGGGAATTTCTGCAGAAAAACTAAGAAATGGACTCAGAATACTAAAGTAGCTTTGATTAGTTTTGATCACAAGGTCAGGCGTCCTTTCTAGGAGTGTCCCTTCAGTATTATGTGTATTCTTTAAGAAAGAGTACTCTGGAAAAAGTTTTCAGTGTGTTACAAGATATTCCAAAACACTCTTACTGAACTTTATAACAGGTATAGTGCCAAATATTTCCAATATAAAAATATGAAATTTCCCAGGAGATTAATTAGAAGATGAGAAAAGATAACAATTATGGTGTTGTATTCATAATACTATTAGTTTGTAAAAATAGGAATAAATAAATTTTTTATCAAAGAAATACAAAGATTTCTTTTTTTAACTTGATAATACTTTTTTCCCTAATAATTATTCATAGACTCTGTGTGCTTCCTCAGAGATGACTGTAAAACCCGAGAACAAAGAACAAACCAGTTCCTGGATTTGAATTCTTTAGGCAATTTTTCGCTTACTTGTTTTTTCTTAATATATTGTCTTTCGCAGATATTCATATTTTTCACTTTTGTAGCCTTATTAAACCTTTTTATGCAGGTTTCCAAGTAATTTCAAGAGACTCACATCTTCCAAAACAGGACTGCATCAATAACTTCCATATTATTGGGAAAATGAATGTATGAGATGTATAATATTAACAGATCTTGGTCATCTTTCTTTGGAGGTAGCTGTCCAGGATGTCAGGGAGCAACTGAAGTGTTTCTACTGGGAAGTATTTTTTTTTAAGGTATGTTTTCTTTGGTAGCATCATTTTCTGTTCGTAAGCCAGATAGTAGAGCAGCATCAATTAGCAGTCAGGAGAAAAACCCAGCGGATGGAGTTCTGAGGTCTAATTTAAACTACAGATTGGTGAAAAATGCTGAAGCTATAAACAAATCTTTCCTTTCTAAGGGTTATGAAATAAGTGCCTAATAATAACTATCAGTACCAACTCATTTCTAAAGCACTTTTCACTTCAATACCTCAAAGCACTTTATAAACTATGAAGTAATTATACACTATATTTCAATAAAAGGAGTTAGGCAGGTTGAATAGGGAGGTTAAGCAACTTCCCTGAGTTCTGGTCTCTTCTTCAAATTTGTAGTAGAAGATGCCAGGCCTAGGTTCAATAACACATTCATATTTGGAAAAAAAACCACCCAACACCCAAAACACTGAAGGAAATATTTAAAAGTATTCTTGTTTCAGTTTTCTGTCTTCAGTTAAAGTAAAAAAACTTTTTCATACCTTTCAGGTCTAAATCAAGGAAAATATCAGCAAGAACCCTAAATAATTTAAGGTATTTCATGATGCCCAGTACTTTTGGGCAAAGTCTGCTGTGGAACAATGAAAATTTTTTATCATAATTGTAGCTAATTTTGATGTGAAAAATAAGAAAAATCTTCACACATATCTTTTGTTCTATTTTTTAAGCTGACTGTATAATTTACATTTTAAGTGCTTATTAAGGTGAAAAATGTCAGTACTGTAGAAAGAGCAAATAAATTACCTTCATGTCTTTTTTGCTCCTTTCTTATTATTAATCCAGAGACCACAAAAAAAGAGTATTCTCAATTAATATGGGAATGAATTTATAATATATCAAATCACATGCTGGTCGAACACCATTACAGTTCATTTTAATTAGGCCTTTTTCACTGCCTGCAGACAAGAGTATCTGTAGTAGACTTTAAAATGCTATCACTACTATTATATAGTTATTAGTGTTTAAAATCAATTATATTTTATGGAATGTTATTGCTCACAAATTTATTACTTATACTGGAAGATCATAAGATTCACTGTCATCCAGATGCTTTGCAGAAGTGTGTTCCATTCGTCCAGCTCTCAAGATTTCCAACTTCAGCTTTCATAAAGAATATTCACAGTTTTCAAAAGCCCTTTTAGAGTGTTTAGAGGAGTGAATAGTCACTATGGCTGGTTAGAAATCCAAATTTATATTCCCTAATAAAGTATGAAAACCTATTATCATGAGTCAAGACATGAAACTAGAAGCATTTTAGGCTTGAGGCTCTGCAACCTTGTGAAAGCTTGCTTCAGATTCATAGTGCTTTTTCGTCCCCAAAAGCCCCCAAACACCAAAACAAAAAAACAAACAAAAAACCTCCGAAAGACCACTTTCAGCAATAGGCAGTGAATAAGCCGACAAAAAAACCCATTCAGTTTAGGCCAGTGGTATCAAAGCCTCCCAACATCCAGAGTTTCTGGGCTTTTGTTCAAGTTCCCAAAACTGACATTTTCCTGCACACCAACTCTTACCTCATATCCATGATTCAAGATTCAGGCTGAAATTTTACTGATCAGGACATCTGAACCATAAAGTCTCTCCACACCTCATAATCACAATAATTTAATTCTTTGATTTAACAAAGAGATATTGTTTTAAAATTAATTAGATATCAATATTACTCTCACTAAAAGAACTTCCTACTTAACAAATCTTGTCATGCAGCCTATATTTGGAAAGATAGTGTTTGTGCCAAAGAATAAACACACAGGTAAAGTTACAAATACTATAATTTTAAGTCATTCCTTTCTGCCCAGGATCCCAGAACATTATTCTGTGTATAACTTACTGCATACATTTTCTGCTATCCTAGACCTTTATGTGTAAGATTAAGATTCTTATGTAATATTGTACAAATCTGAAAATTTAGTTTTGAGTTATTTCAGGGAAAGAAATCAGGCTTAATACAACTGTTTTCCTTACTATTTATTCTCACAGGGCCCAAAATATATGCACCTTTGGATAACTCCATTTATAAATGTCACGTTTGCATATAATATTATGAATTTACTTAATAAATTCATATCTCATTTAACTTGCTGAGATGTTTTTACATTTTTCCTGTACTCTGAAACCGTGGAGTTCAGTTATTCAGAATGAATGTAGATTCTCACCCAGCTGACTGTATTTTCTACAAATGATTTTTTTTTCCTTTTTTTTTTTAATGTCATGCTTTAACCCCAGTCAGCAACTAAGCACCATGGAGACACTCACTACCCCCCCACTCAGTGGGATGAGAAAATCAGGAAAAGAAGTAAAACTCGTGGGTTGAGATAAGAACGGTTTAATAGAACAGAAAAGAAGAAACTAATAATGATAACACTAATAAAATGACAAATAATAACAAAAGGATTGGAATATACAAGTGATGCACAGTGCAATTGCTCACCACCCACCAATTGATGCCCAGTTAGTCCCCAAACGGCAATCCCCCTGCTCCCACTGCCCCCAGTTTATATACTAGACATGACGTCACATGGTATGGAATACCCCGCTGGCCACTTTGGGTCAGCTGCCCTGGCTGTGTCCCCTCCCAGCTTCTTGTGCCCCTCCAGCCTTCTTGCTGGCTGGGCATGAGAAGCTGGAAAACCCCTGACTTTACACTAAACATTACTTAGCAACACCTGAAAACATCAGTGTTACCAACATTCTTCTCATACCTAGCTCGAAAACATAGCACTGTACCAGCTACTAGGAAGACAATTAACTCTATCCCAGCTGAAACCAGGACATTTAATAAAATGGAGTTTTATAGGAATGCGTGGATAATTAATTTAGAGAGTTTATGGAGAGGAAACTGATCAAGAATTAATTTCGATGAACCTTAACTCTTATTTAGAATTTTTTTTCATTTTCACACAATCTTTCATAATTTGTAATGGATATAACAAAAACCCTATTGCATGCTAGAATAGGAAAGATCTGTCATTACTGTTAATCACAGTTAATATTTTACAGCTAATATAATGTGCAAGAAAAAAATGTACAGTAATTACACCTTTGGACTGGGAAGTATGGCAATTAATTTGGGTCCTGTTCCTGACTGAGATAATGTTTCCTAGTGACCCTGAGTAAATTGCTTTTATAACATATAAATGTATGATGATGTAGCAATAAAAAATTCCCAGTGTGCAAACAAAGCAATGTGTAAACATGTGACACAATGATAATGTATTTCTAACTCTCTTTTCACTTATCTGTAAAAAGTGGTAAGTCACTATTCATTAGGCATGGAATAAAAATGTTCAGTATGAAACCCATATTTTTTGGCGTTTCCTCCTGAAAATGTTCTCTAATATATCCCAAATGGATATTTCCAAAGGAAATAAAGATTTTTCTCAAACATTTCTGTTAACCACTTTTTATTAAAATTAAAGGATTAAAAAAATGTTCAACCACCTCTATTGCTTAAATGACAAAAATAAGTGGAGAGAGTCAACATATCATAGTAAACCATTGTGAAACTTCTGAATGAACAATGCTGTAAAAGCTAAGGATTGTCATAATGTTTGTTTTTATCTTTTTCAGCAGTGATGAAATCACAAACCAAATTCTGCTGTGTAAACATGAAGTTAACACTGACAATAATTGTTCATGTCATCTTGTTTGTTATGGGAGTCTGCTCTACTCTAAATAAAGGAAATAGCACAGAATTTGACTTCAGATTGAAATGTTAGGAGAAGGGAAAATGCAATCATTTATCTATTGTCATTAATAATATGGTGGGGGAAAATGCGATCGTTTGTCTATCAGCATTTGCACCATTATCATTACATAGATATTTTAGGTGAAATAGAGCAAGAGAGCAATTACCATTCATACCAGTTGCAAGACAAGTTGCATTTATGTGTTATTTAAGCTTTAAGGTATCCCAGGAGGTAGTGATAAAGCCTAATATCATAATTTTCATCATAACTGAAGGCAGTTAGCTGCCAAGTTTTCTACTTTTTATTGCAAGCAACTTATAAGTTGTGATCGATCTGGTAGGTATAAGAATATCACGCCTTGCAGTGCGTTATTGTCTTTACAACAAAGCTATATGAAGAGCTGTGGGGCTCTGCTCAATCAAATAATGCAAAGCCTTCAAGAAGAAGACTCCTGGCTGTGGTACAGTCAGATTAGGTCACATCAGGTGACAAATGGCCTGAGGAAGGAGGATGAAGTGCATTGAGCATCACCACTCTTTAGATATCAGGGCTATGTTTGACTGTAGATAGGGTTAAATCGTTGGTGAGGACTACAAATTCAAATCACCAATTGGAGGAAATCCATGTCTAAACCTGGAGTTTATGCAGGTGCTGCCACAGGCCTAACTTGGAGTTGCAGTGACAGCTCATCCACACTACAAAGAAATGTATGTGAGTAATTCCAGAGTGAGTTTGGACTCAGATTTCTTTCTCTTTGGACAATGTCAATGCTCATCAGAAGCCTCCACCTGAGCTGCAGTTCATAGCCAAACAGCATATGGAAAGTTTGGACTCTCACAGACTCTTGTGTGATTTCAATATCTATTTTAGATGCACTCCAGGGTTCCCAGAGGATATCCATTAACTTGGACATGAAGGACAAACAGAGAGTAAGCTGGTGAATTTACAATGTCTAAAACATGGCAGATAACCTGCAGAATGGGAGGAGCTGTCCTTTTTATGCTTGATCAGTTTGAAAGGGAAAGTCAGACTAACAGTAAAGCAAAAGAACTGATTGTATTTTTGAAAATACAGGAGTACTCTGGTTTCAAATTGGAGTGGCTATACTGAGCATCTTGCCCATTAGTGTTCTATTTCATAGATGTATATTCTCAAGTGCGAGACTAAATATCTTGAGTTCTGGATCAAGCTTTCTTACAATGAAAATGAGAATTTTACATATGAATATATGTCAACATCTCATAGGCAATACTCCAGGTTCCTCACAATGCAGAACAAAATAATATTGGCTTACCCTTTCTAGGGGCAATAAAATAAGTCATATGTGCCGTTTAGGCAACACATGAATACATCTTCTTTTAAAATCAGCAGTTATAGTTAAGAAATAAATTATTAAAACTTAAACATCTTCTATATAAGCCTATTTTGCCAAAAAAATTTTGTTTTTTCTCCTGCTTTTTCTTATTTGGTGCACAGGCAGTATCTTCCATCAGAATCATAATAAGCCTGGAAAAAATGTATTTCACTCCATTTTGCTTGTTGGCAGACAAATGCTTTCCACGTGCGGTAGGTCAAATATAATACTAAAAAGCAGGTTTCCAGTAATAACAGTAAATGTAATAGTGAGAACGTCCTGACATCATTGAAGTTAATGATCCTTTGCATTTCTCCTGATATGTGGAAGATAACCATATCTAATAATACACTTGATGTTGCGAGGGGTATTTAAAAGTGTCCTGGTCTTTGCATCATTTTGAAGCCTCCAGTCATACTGATAAAATCAAGGTCCCAGACTAAAGAAAGTTGCTTAAATTCACAATCCTTAAACACCTGACCCCAAGATTTGGGCAATACTGAAGAGTGGGATTCTAGTAGCTTATAATAGGCTATATGGTGAAAAGTGTGAACATCCTCACCCAACATTTGGTCTAAAATTTTCAAAAATGTTGAAACTTTGAAACTTAACAGCAACTACAAATCTTCACAACACGAATCTTACAGGCAGTGAATTTGTATCTCCAGCTACACAGAAATATCAAGGCTGACCAAACTGTCAAGCAACTTGAGTTTTGAAACACTTGTTAAAAAAGGTCTCCTCTCTCCAGTTCCAGCCAGTCATAGGATGGAAATTAAAAGCTATCTCACTTTGAATTGGAGTCCATTTCTTCTGTTAGGTACAGCTAACTCTATATCATGGTGTTTGTAAGGAAAACCTATGACTGAAGAATACACTTAGTAATTTCTTTGTCAATAGTCATGAAAACATGACATTGTGGTATTAAAAAAGCACTGACAGCAAAGTTTCTTGGTCAGCTGCATTTTGAAATAGATTTGGGCTTATCAGTGAAGGTAGCAAATACATTTCTCAAATGGAGAAAAATAGACTCTTAAATTAATTTTTTAGATAATAGCAGTAACAAGTCTTTAATTAGCCTAGCTACCAAAAGACCTATAACAAACTTGTACCAAGATCTAATCTAAACCACTTAAAACTATGAGCAACTTCTGTCATACCAAAAGAAGCCAAGTCAAATTCTGCCAGTGAACACACTTCTGCCTAAAATGGCTGATATTTTCTGCTAAAGTGTAATGTTACATTTTCAATTTCTCAGCTTCAAAAAGACTTTGTTCATCCACAAATATTTCAAATTTAGTAAGGAAAAATCTCATATCTTTTTTTTTAAAGACGTATCTAGTAACTGTATCCTCCAAAAGGCCTAAAAATCTACAGTTAGTCTGGATGATATGATGTTATGAGTGACACAACAATTATAATTTTGAGTACGTTAGTTTAAAAGTCACTAGAAGAAGTTTGTAAGAAAGTTCCGTGCATGAGGAAGCTCCCTGAAAAGTTACAGGCTTTACTGATGCCCCCTTACATGCAATGCACCTAAACTCATGTATATACAAAACCATAAACTATGAGCTGGTGTTGCCATGTTGTAGGACTTTCCACCACAATGTTGATTTCCTGGTCCTTTCCCTCATTCCTATCTATGCAAACCTACTAGTTTCATTCATGACACAGCACAGCAGTTTTCATGAGTCCCTGGTCATGAAAACTACATTAGTAGAAGTACTAGCTTTGGAAAGTATTCTATTAAGATTACTTAGCAAAGCAAATACCAAAATGTAGTGCTCATTCATATACATAAAGCACAACTTTTAAAGCGTCATAGGACAAGTACACCTTGTGTTCCCTTACACATGGATTCTTTATGCAATTGTTCTTGTCTCTTAATTGATAGAACAGTCCTCAAAATGGCTAACTTCTCCAAAAAGTTAACTTGAAAGCACTGGAAATCATATCAGACACATTTTCACAGGTTTAAACTAAGAAAGGCTATTGGAAATCTTTCACAATAAGATATTTCCTTGAAATACCTTTAAAATATCCCCTAAGATGAAATGTTATAAAAAATTTACATGTAGCAAGAAATTTAATGTAATCCTCATCTTTCTATGTCCTGTAAACTTTCAAGGTTTGACAATAGCTCTTGATAGAGAAGTGATTTTAATGGGTCAAAGTAAGGATGGATGAGTGATTTTTACTTCTCTCACCTCATTTTTTTTCCAGTGAGTTATCATAGGCAAAGTCTGTGACATCTAATCCAATATTTGCCAGCACAGGGAAGACCTCTGATCTGAGGAAGGACGGCTAGAAATAGGACCTTTGAGAAACAGAAATAATCAATTATTAAGGAGGTGCAATCACATCCCTGAGGTGCACAATACATATTTCAGGTGCTTGATTTTTCCACCTATTTAAGTAAAAGATCTTTAGAGAAACCCAGAGAACCCAAAACTTCATGAAGCTCCTTTCAAAAGTTATGTATCCACATAGTTGCTTGGCAGTGAAGAGTTTATTGAGATTTTTCCTCTTCTGTTCTGTCTCTTGTTCTTTTATCTGTACTACGCTATGTGAATAACCTATCTTCAATCCAAACAAAAAATTTTTATCCATCCAATTTTTATCAGGTTATCCTGATCTTGAATATTCCAGTGGCTATTCTATACATTATGTCTCAAAGCTACTATCATCAGGGGTCAGCAGAGAACTACACATGCAATCATTCATCCACCTTTCAGAGAGCGGACACTCAGAAAAGCACAGGGACCTTCCTAGAGAAAGAATATAGCTCTGTAGGCAAACCAGATCACTGATCATAGCCCTTGAGACATCAGTACACAATATGCCACAGTTTGCAAACCACTATTTAGCTATATTCTAAAGAAATTGCTAAAAAGGAAAAAGCTGAAGGACATCCAAACCAGTTTATGTCCGGAAGCAGCAGATTGTTAGATCTTTTGCAAAGCCTCTGTTTTCTTCAGAGGAGGTTTGTAGAGGCTTGTTTGTGAAGTTTGTTCCCCCAAAATAGATTTCTGCTACTCACTTAGCTATTGAAAAGAACTCGTTTATGTTTATGGATCTTCCATCTCAAAGACGGAACTCTTTCTACAGGCAAACTCTTCGATTTAGCTATGTAAGACTGAATTCAGATACGCACAGACACAGAAAAGCCCTAAACCAACAAACCAACCAATAAAACAGATTGTGCAGCTGATGTAGCCACTGGCAGGACACAGCTGGAGTTTATTATTTGTGTATTCATAAAGCAACCTTGCCCTCAAATCTTCCTATTTTGATGTACTGCTTTTGTGTTTCATAGTGTCAGCATTGATTGAAGCTGATTGACTTCACTCCTGCTGTAGGATACAAAATGTATAAAAAAAAGGAAAATCTGCTTCTGAAGAGACTCAGGCTGTGACTGAGGATAGATGGCAGGAACAGCACCAGGCACAGTGATTAATAAATGATGGATTCTGGAGCAGACCAATATATTTCTGAAATCCTCCCATACTGCAGGGTGTTTGTGTAATACACCATTCCCAGACCTGATAAGAAGCAAAGCAGAAAACAGCAAACAAACTTTAAGATATCTGTACAAAGGAAAGTGGCTTTAAGATTTCCAGAAAGCATGTATGTTTGAACAGGTGCTTCAGTAAGAAACTTCTGGGACAATGAAAGGCTTTCTAAGGTGCATAGCTTGTAAATATGCTTCTTTTCATCTTCAGGGAAGGCAGATGACAGGCTAGCTTTAAAAAGTCTATTAAATCATATCTGATATAAAGCAGACATACAGTCTAACAGGAGTTATAAAAAAATGTGCCCTGCCTTTTTAAGACAGTAATTGAGATTCAGATTGATACCCCTAGCTAATACCTTGGCATGAGAAAGCACAGCCATTAGGTTAGAACAAGAGAGCTGAAAGCCCTTAAACTAAGTGATGCTTATTTGAAAATAGGATGTGAAGGGAGTACAGGAAAAGAAACCAGATCTTCAGCTGTTTACCCAAGTCATTACAATCTTGAAAAGAATTGGAAAGCCTACAATGACTGTTTCTTGCGAGAATTCATACCTTCAATGAGTGCAGCTGTGTGATTTTTCCTCTAAGGGAGAAGAGTGAAAAGAAGCAGGTGACAGTAACTTGAATTGAAAGCCAGGGGCTGAGGGCAGACAAAGGATAGGAACAGCATCTACCTGGGGAGCTGAGGCTGGAGTTTTGACGTGTGGTCCTGCCAGAGACACTGTACAGAACAATGTCCAAAAGGGGAACGAATGTTCTCTAAACATGGGTTTAGTTCAGATTTAGCTGTATGACACGTTGTTTCTTTTGTTTCAATACGGTTTTCTTCCTTTCTTTTGGTACTACAGCCCACGTTTGTTTGAATGTCAGGAAATTTACTATGCATAGTCTCAGGAGGAGAACTACCTTTATTGTATAAGATTTGGAAATGAAGGGCTGAAAGTCATCTGCTAGAGAATTTGAAGGGGAAAAGGTGTGGACAAGAATAAAAGGAAAGAAATGCAATTGCCTTGGAAAATGTGGGAGCAAAGCCAGTGTGATTATGTGAACCTCCTTATCTGTAATCCCGGGTCTTAAACTAAACTTTTAACACCCCCCCCCGCCAAAAAAACCCCAAACAGATAAACAAATAAAAAAACCCTGAAGCCCCAACAATGCCCCCCTCCCCCCAAACTCCACAACAGTTTTAGCTCTCTGCTTAGCAAGGATTCAGGTCCCAACTCTGATATTGCACAACTATATAACCTTGGATCATATTGCTTTGAAAAAAGTCTGTAGAAAAATGAGAAAGGTGAAACTGCAGAGATAGGCTGGACTGTTGAGATGGGGCGTATTAGCAGCTCAAGGTTTCAAGAGGAAAATCACCAACATGGAAAGGTATAAAATGCTGATGGGAAAAAACAGGGAGGCTAGCTGGTAGCTATGAAGTTCTACATACCCTGCTTGTAGAGTTTCTGTGTAGCTGGCTAATGATGCCTGAACAAACTGACTCAAAAAACTAGAGGATTTGTAGAACTTACTCAAAAAATTTCTTTTATATCCAGTTGCTGGACAACTCTCTACAGACAGAAGGTTTGCATTTCTTTTCACTGGGTCCTTACATCCTCCCAAAAAGTTATTTTTAATGATACTGAGCTTTTGAGTTTCATCTAGGCATAGCATTTTTATTTTCTGCTTTGCATAATGAACAGTGGCTTTTCATTAAAAAGAAAGCCCAGTGAAACCCCAAAAATGCTGTATCTGTTTGTTTGAAATATAAAACCAGCCTGACTTTGAATTTAGAGAAATAGTTTGTCATGCTGTGTCTCTGACTTTCCTTTTTTTTTTATTTCTCCCATCTCTCTAATTAAAAACAAAACAATCTGATTAGACAAAATAGTTCCATTCATTTGTTTAGCAACAAGTCCCTCAGAGGGAGGCAACCAAGTTGGTGAGGGGCCTGGAGCACAAGTCCTGAGAGGAACGGCTGAGGGAACTGGGGCTGTTTAGTCTAGAAAAGAGGAGGCTGAGGGGAGACCTTATTGCTCTCTACAACTACCTGAAAGGGGGTTGTAGTGAGGGGGGTGTTGGTCTCTTCTGTCAGGTGGCTGGAGATAGGATGAGAGGAAATGGCCTCAAGTTGTGGCAAGGGAGATTTAGGTTAGATATTAGGAAAAATTTTTTACTGAGAGGGTTGTCAAACATTGGAATGGACTGCCCAGGGAAGTGGTTGAGTCACCATCCCTGGAGGTATTCAAAAAGCGAGTGGACAGGGTACTTCAGGACATGGTTTAGTGGGCATGGTTGATGGTTGGACTCGATGATCTTGAAGGTCTTTTCCAACCTAAATGATTCTATGATTCTATGATTCTAAGTCATCTGAACATTAAATAAATATGGTTAGTAGAGAGGAGAATTTCTTAAGTAGCAAAACTACCCAGGAACGGAGCCCAAGTTAGTGTCCAAGACAGGAGCGAGAAGCCTCTCCTTTCTAGAGTGAGTGAAGAACTCCCTTAATTTGGCAGGTGTTGCTGTTGCTACCTTGTACCTTTGCTTAGAAATAGAAGACAAACCAGAGTTGTTTATTCTGTGATGTTGCTTGCATTTGAGATTCAGATCAAAACAACAGCAGGACAAGTTTAGCTTCATCTAGAGACATTCAGTAGATAGGAAAACTTATAATACCTAAAATATAGATATATATTTCCCTAAGTAAATGAAAAAAAAGTTTAGATTATACCTTTGCATAAATAAATCACAGCAAAGTCTTTTTTTGCAGCCTTGCAGATCTGGTTCTTCATAATTTCCTTAACTTTCTGACCTTCTTAGGATGTGGAAACAGTGGATTGGGGTGATGAAATACCGCAATAGTCTTGCAGATTGGGCTGAATTTTTGTCATTAGATGTCAGCCCAAAAAAGGTAAGCTATGTTTCCTCAGGAAGGATAGGAGATCTGGGGTCATGTGCAGGAAGGTTTTCTGTCTCTTTTGGGATAATCATCAGTGTGGGGTCAGCTTGCGGTGGACTCTCAAAGTCAGTTCCACCATGCTCTGTCTTGGTTATAGTTTATCACAATTAGAAAGTAGATTAAAGTCCTTTGTCTCTACGAGAGAGAGAGGTCAATCCTTCCTTTCTAGCACTCCTAAAATGCCACTGCATACTTATTAACATTTCAGTGCCTGTGTTTAGTGACTAAACAGAACCAGGATTTAAAAATCCAAACCAAAACAAGGATCCCCAGTTGAAAGCAAGCCAGACAATCTTTCTCCAACCTCTGGAAAATAAAAAAAAATCCTCATAAAGAAAAACTTCTGGCAACAGATCTATATACAGAATGCATTCATCAATGTACCATAAAGTGAATGAGACCCTTAAAAGGGAGAATACTGTATGATAAACATAAGTGTTTCTACTTAGCATTAGTTCATTAGTCTGTCACAAAGGTGTGATGTATTACTCAGTAACTCTTTAGCAAGTGTACAAGATGGACAACAATTTTTGGCTATAAATGTTGGTAGGATGAGGTAGGTAAGCATGGGAATAGGTCAATTAGCAAAACTACGAGTGGATCACTTACAGAAGCTTTGCAAAGTAAGACTGTAACCGTGCCCTGTCATTCCACTATGCTCTGCTTAATGTCACATGGAGGAGAAATAATAGGGTGTGAAGGGCCTTTAAGAGTGAACAAAAAGCACAGAAGTGATATTTCCTTCATACTGTGAGTAGCTTGATGCAAAATTCAAACAATGCAAGATCATTGTGATGGACAACAGAAAGGCCATTTCACAAAAAACTGAAACTCCCTTTGGAAAGACTGGTTTACACGGTGCTGTCAACACAAACTCTATTTTTCTGTATTTCTGTACTGTAACTCTGCTCGGGTAAGTCAAGCTAGGTCAAGGGAACATCAGCAGCTGTGTTCTAGGAAACAAGGGCTGGCGCTTAACATTTCTGAATAATCAGTAGTATTCCTAGGGGATATTTCATTTCCTTTGGAGCCTGCTCCAAGACAATATCTGAACCTGGCATTAAAGAGGCTTGTCATTTTTCCTATGAAGTATTAAATTGAGCCCACGTCTATGTTTTTCTATGAACAATTTAGTGCATTCTTTTATTTTGATATTATGGCCACTTTCTCTACCAGCAAATTATATTCTCTCTACTTGCAATTTTGGGTTAGAAACACAAAATAGAAGAACTCTCAATATATTTTCTTTTCATCTAGAAGTGATAAAAAGTAAGGTAAAAGTATCCATAACCCTCTCTCCCGAATTCAGGAAGTGTTTATAATGTACTTTGAGATGAATGTGAAGGTTCATAAACTGGTAGAGTAAGCATCACTGGATAACTATTAGAAGTGGGAGGAGTATTAAATGGCAGAAAGAGGAAGCTTGTGAAGTTTTATGGAGCAGCATCTGATATTTTCAATCAGATCAACAAATAGCAAATCTTGAAATGCTATAGTTCATCCTGTGCACAGAAAAAATGGATTATAAAAAGAGACATAGAAGCTGTTTTAATGAAACAGACTGATAGTCTGGCAGTAAACTGTACCTGATGAACTGGATGAAAGCCAAAAGAAAAAGAGCAAAAACTGAGAAGACATAAATCTAATATCATATTGGCAATAACTTCTTAAATTGTTTCTGTCATTGAATAGTTACACTTAAAAAGCTATCATACATCTTCAGCTTCAGTAATTAACTTTTTTCTTTCTTTTTTATGATTCCAGGAAAAGGTGATTTAAGAGGTTTTGTCTCTTAGAGACTCTCGCTGACAATGTTCACATCTGAGGAACAGTGCAATATGTTAGTATTATAAACCTTGTTTACATTCCTGTGGAAAACCTTGTGCTTTAATGTGCTGCAGACCTTCCTAGGGGTTATGTCCCACAGGAAAAGCTGATCAGCGCTGCACTAGGTCAGTTGAGCTAGCTGGTATTTATACTAGTTCAGCAAGGGCAGTTATATGATTTACTAACAGGCACTGTGTAATTACCTGAGGCCAAAAAATTAGACAATTTTAATACATAAAGCACTGGACATTTTGCAGCTCAAATAATTGAAACTACTTTTTTTTTTTTTTTTAACCAAAAGAGGTTTTCAATGCAAGATTTCCAAATATTGAAGTAGTATCCTGATACTCATCTAGAAGTTAACTCACAAAGGAAAGGCAGACAAACACACAGAAATTAGGAGTTAAGACAGGAATTTTAATAAGGATTGAGCACTGCAGAACTCTGAACAGGACCCAGAAGAGTTATTCCACGATGGCAAAGGAGAACACAGCTCTATGAAAAGGCAAGTACCTTGAGCTAGTGGAAACCTTAATCACTGTCACAAAACTCTTCTTATGCCTTTTGCTTCATAAACTCTTTAAATAGACTCTCTAATTAAATACTGCAGGATTCTGTGGTTCTAACAGAATGACTAAAGGTGAACCACTGCTCTTGCAGGGACAAGCATAACCACAAGCCTATCAGAAGACAAAGTATTGAGGAATATTTTCCTCCATTTTGTGGATGATAATAGTGGAATTAAT
Source organism: Haliaeetus albicilla (assembly GCF_947461875.1). NCBI lineage: Eukaryota > Metazoa > Chordata > Aves > Accipitriformes > Accipitridae > Haliaeetus > Haliaeetus albicilla. The sequence goes on along the minus strand of NC_091490.1, from coordinate 30,862,877 downwards.
GGGAAATCTTTGAAAGACCACTGGACTTAGATTTAATTAAGAATCCCATGAACCACAGAAGAGCAGCAGTGTAGTGCACAGTGTGAAATATAATTGTTAATGTAAAGGTTAATGAGTTAATTTGCGACATTTAAATGTTTAATTCAAATAGATGTTCATCCATTATTTGTAACGGGAGCCATTTTGTTTCCTCTATTTACACAGTCTAGGGTTTCTATCCCCAATATTCTCTACAGGTATGAAATTCAACATATGGCAAGCTGGCTTTAGTTAAAAATGCAGGGGGGGGGGAGGAGAAAGAAATGATGGCCTTGATTCTAAATCTAAATTTTTATGTCCAACTATAACATAATAGACTTGAGTGATGTTTAAGACACATCCCAGAGCAAGCCATAATAATTGATCTGCATGATTGGATTTAGCATAAATCAGACACATCTTGCAATTGTAGTTCTTCTCCTTGCTTCTAGGCAGCAGTAAATTTACCCTGACATAGACCAGCACAAGAGTACTACTGGTATATACTGGCTCAGTTAGCCTGGAGAGTGAGCAAATATGTTACTTTTGGCCAGAAAATAAGCAAGTGATGAGAAGAAAAAATAAAGATCTTCAGATTTCTTGAGTGAGAACACAAATACATCAATGCAACTTCTGAGTTTGAAAAAACATTCAGAAGATTTTTTTTATTTATACCTAGTGTGTAATGGGGGACAGGGAGTAAGGTAAATCTTACTTTTTACATAGAAGAGCCATGTTCCATGATCATTACTTCCTTTGTGGGAAGTGGCAGTTTGGGTTCCAGGCCTAAAATGTGAATACACTGCTTTAACTGAAGAGCATATTGATTACATTATTAATGTTAGGAATTTGCTATTTACAGAGAATGGATAGATCTGACTAAAGTGTTGGGATTTCCTCATAACAAAATGGGAGAAACATGATATTACAGGGGCTGTAATAGAATGAAAGCTGTTATGCTTTGTTCAGAATTATTTTGTCATTTTTGTTTCTCAATTAAAAATCAAAACAATTACTCTGTATTTAAATTTGTTTATTTACAGTAACAGTTGAATGTTTGGGGACATTGGGTAGATTAAAATATGTTTCTGCACATGAACTTACCCAGTAATATAATATAATCTGCCCTTACTAGATTTCTATTACAAAGGTTTACATTGAGGATGTTTTTAGTTGTTGTTTTAATCCAATATTATAGACACATCTTTTTAGAGTGATATAGCTACAATTTAACTACTAAATTACATTTCTGTGCTCTTGGGGGTACCCATACCATATCATTCCTCATGATAGTAAATCCAGTTTCTGGGTGCTTGCTGTTGAATTAAAACCACAGTAAAGGAACAGCACAAAACAATATTCGACTGTGAAAATGTTTTGCTGGATCAAACATTTTCAAATGACCCTGAAAAAGACATATCCTGATGTCCTGGTTTCAGCTGGGATAGAGTTAATTGTCTTCCTAGTAGCTGGTACTGTGCTGTGTTTTTGAGCTAGGTATGAGAAGAATGTTGGTAACACTGAGGTTTTCAGTTGTTGCTAAGTAGTGTTTAGTCTAAAGTCAAGGGTTTTCCAGCTTCTCACGCCCAGCCAGCAAGAAGGTTGGAGGGGCACAAGAAGTTGGGAGGGGACACAGCCAGGACAGCTGACCCAAAGTGGCCAAAGGGGTATTCCATACCATGTGACGTCATGTCTAGTATATAAACTGGGGGCAGTGGGGGTAAGGGGATCGTCGCTCGGGGACTAACTGGTCGACAATCAGCAGGTGGTGAGCAATTGCATTGCACATCACTTCTAAATTCTAATCCTTTTATTATTACTCTTGTCAGTTTATTAGTGTTATCATTATCATTATTAGTTTCTTCTTTTCTGTTCTATTAAACTCTTCTTATCTCAACCCACGAGTTTTACTTCTTTTCCTGATTTTCTCCCCCATCCCACTGGGTAGTGGGGAAGAGAGTGAGCGGCTGCATGGTGCTTAGCTGCTGGCTGGGTTAAACCACGACACACGTGAATGGATTTGCAGTTGCAGACTTCTGGCAGAGTTTGTGCCAGACTGGTTATTGCACACACATCTTCCCCACTTCACTTGTCCTTAAGCAAGTCCAATAAGTTTGAGTTTTTCTGCCCTGTCTGGTCTCTTTCTTACCCACTGCATGTGCAGATCTTAATTTTCTTGCAACCTTCCTTTCCAGCCATACACTTTTCCTTCTGTGTAGTCAGCACCTAAGGCAGTTGAGGAACACCAATACACTCCGAACGACCAAATCCACAAACATCTGCAGGATGTAATGGGGAGAGCATCCCACCAGGCACCAGACACATAAGCAGTGCATGGCCCACGTGCAGTCACCTGGTGTAAAGCTCCCTGGTGTACCATTCTTAATTCATATGTGGCTGGTACTAGTTCCTGCACAACCATGGCATAACTAACCAGCGCTGCAAAATGAAAGACTAGCTCCCAACTCTAAAACATAACCAAGTCCTACTACCCTATGACATGTTACTATGTAGATGACACCTGCTGTACATCATACTAGCCACTTCATCCTAATTCTGTTTTGCCATCATCTTTTGCAGATCTCTTTCTTCCCTTTTATCACCACCAGTACCTGTGTGATGCTATCTTTGATCTGTGCTTGTCTGTGCACTCATTCCACTATCTTTCAATTACATAGCACCATTTTTCACCTCATTCAAATAATGTGATTCAGGTTACTCTCTGAACACCAAAGTTATCATGCTGTTCAGGGGAAACAAGCACTTGATATCTTTTCAAAACTGTACTCCTGCTTTCCTTGGTTCAAAGCGGGACTCAAGCCATGCATCTGCTAGTGTTGCTTCAGCTTGAAAATGGGTCTTTATACAGACAACAGGCCTTTGAGTCCCTGTCTGCTACTTTTTATTTTACTCTAAAGCAAGCCAGCATCAAAGACACTGAGTAATAATGACAGGCAACATAACTTGAATCTTTCATAACACTGATGCATAAAAGTGTCATGACACTGCCAAGGATCATCCTGCTATTCAATCTTTTGGACAATAAATGTGTATATTTTGGAGGGATGCTTTCCAAGCTGAAAGGTCTCTTTCTCTTTCACCCTTTCCTCTCCCCCACCCTCATACCGGCAATCTAAGACCTCAGTGATTCAGTCTTGCTGGAGAGCCAGGGCTTGTTTTGGGAAATATCTCACTATTTGCCAATTTTTCAGCAATACATATTCTTGATCAAAACAGAATGCAAAGCTTGGATCTGCCACCAACCTGCTTCCCAAGTTGTAGTAGAGAGAATCCAGAACTTTGCTAGACCTTTATCTTCTGAAAATTGGGTTAAATTCAGTTAAATCTAATCTAGATTAAAAATCATTAGAGGAGTCAGACATACTATCATATAATTTTTATTTCCTTAGTAGATGGAAAATAATCTTTGATATACCCAGATCTTTTGTTTTAAGCAAGTTCATACCCATTAATTGATGATATCAGATATCTGACATGAATTGTGAATGACATGCTTTGAATGAATAATGTTCATGTAAAGACTATTCAATTTAAACAAGACTGCTAATGTGCCATTCCCAAAGATTAACACACTAGCACTAAATTAGGCATATATAACTCAATATATTGTTTTCAGAACACTATATTAACTGAGAAAAGTGTGTATATTAATGAAAACTCTTTTGAAATATGTTTCCTTTTATATTACAATGCATGTTTTATTTGAGTGGATTGCTAAGATATCTGAAAGTGGACTGGAAAGTGACTAAATATTAAGAATTAATTTCCTTAGTGTTTTATGAAAAAGATTGCTTTCTTCTTACAGATAACTTGCCACCAGAAAGCTAAACTATATGCAGACTTCCAGTTCACAGATTTCAGTTATAGAAGAAGGAGACGTTATACAGCACAAGGGAGGAAGAGTGAGAATGTCTCAGAAGTAAGAAGAACACAATAAAAATTAATAATATTTGTGGTGGTTGATTATATAGAAAATGTGGAATCTAACTGGTAATTCTTAACTTAGTTTTCTAAGCAAGTTGAATGTTTACATGTATTTGCTTGTCTTGCTTCCCTAAAACTCTTAACCTTACTGGCCATTTTCACTCAAATTTGGCAGAAAGGCAAACACCTTAAAGACATTTTAAGTTAATAAAAAGTTTATTAAAAATATATAAATTAATAGAAGAAAAATTCTGTTAATATTTCTTACTGACAGAAACATCACTTTATAGTCTCGGTCCATGAGAGGCAGCATATGTTCTGCACAGTGCCAGGGGAAGCCATAGATGTTGTTGGCTCTGTGGCTCAGGAACTACCTGCCCTTACATTTTGGGCCCTGAATCTTTAGTAACCTGAAGGAAGCAGAACTATGCATATATCCAAAGTTAACAATGTCATAAGCCTTTTTCTAAAATAAGCTCTTAGACATTGTACATCCACTTTTGTGGAGTTCTGTGCAGCATCAGAGAAGTAAAAAATGGAGCTGTGGTTCCCAGTCTGGTGAGCATTGCTGCTAGCCCATGCAGTTGTAGATGGGAGAATTGTTTTGGAAGTGGAAGGGCTCTGTTGTAATTTTGATGTGAACCCTGAGCTTCTGCCAACATTATATGGGGTGGCAAGAGCAACACTACCAGTCCTGAACAAGCTTCCCATGCCTGGACAGTGCTGGCAGTTGAGTAAATCTTTTTCTATTTGTTCCTACCCAGATACCTGAGAGATGAGAAATGGTGACTATAATCACATGAAGTAGTGACTTGTTTGCAAAACATCATAAGTCAAGTTTTGCCAGAAACATTTTCATACCACCCACCATTTATTCCTGCCAATTTTTGTTGCTCCCTGGGACAGTTAAATTTGTAATTTGATTAATGACTTCATTCCAGTGCTTGGAGTATGTTTTATATTACTAGTTCCAGAAAAGAAATGCAGATAATTAGACAAATACAGTGAAGTAGATCAAAAGACTTTTTAAAGTTGTTAATGTAGTAAGAAAGTAGCATGAATAAATATGACAGAATGAGGGGCCTCTAAAAATATCCTCTTCAAATTTAAGGTTTCTTTTTTTCTGCATTTTTCCTGCTCATTGGAACAAGGCAGCCAGGTCTTTGGTAAGTGCACAGAGGAGCATGAGGAGTATGTTAAATGTTAATCTGGTCTAAATTATGAAGCAGGTCTTAAAAGTGAAACTTCATGTTAACCTGCAGGTTACTGGTCATAAAGCACAACAAAATCAGTTCAAACAACTTGCTTTAATTATGATACTCAAACATTACTGTTTGTGCCAAGTTGATAATTGAGATAGTTATTTTCCATGATGTGCAACAGCAGCTGTGGGCTATAACACAGAGAAGTCATCTTTGCATTGCTCATTATTTTTCAGTAATTGATTAATTTTATCCTTCACACCTGTCCTATATAAAACGTGGTGGTATCACAATAGCCTAAAAAAGTTGGTATATATCCCCTCTGTCAATGCTATACCTCTCTCTTTAAGGACTTTTTGAAAAATCTTTCAAAAAAATGGATTTTAACCTTTTGTCAAGATACAAGTTTGTATAAGCCATATCACCCTTATATGATTTATGCATAATAAAACTTGCACATGAACTTGAATTAGTCAGGAATTCTGTGTTTGACATGACCAGAATTTTTTATATGAATTGTTAATTAAGTGGCATGATTTGAAATGCAGAGAAGCATTTGGAAGTGATATATGTTGCTCATGATGTTGCCTTGATATATAGCTTGCATTCATGTACCCATTAAAGACACAGCGTTAACAAGAAAGTATTCAGAGCAGATGGAAATATAAAGAGAAGAGATTTATCTGTCCTGCTTCAAACTAGGAATATGAGATCAAAAACTCAGCCTTCAGTCTTGTGAGAAGTAACATTTCTAGATATTCTTTAAAAAGCAATAGCTGTTCCAAAATTGTAACATAATGTTGCTGCTGTTGGTGTACCTGCCCTTGTTTTGGAGTGCTTATGTTAAAGCAGATTTCAACTTTCTTCTGGACATGCTTCTCTCTGTGTTGGCATTAACTGCAGAAGAATCTAGGTTTTTATCTGAACTGCCTGAAGCTTTGTGGGATTAATGTGGACCTTGGGATTTCTTGAAAGAAACACCCAGTACTGACATCTTCTAAGATATGACATTTCTAACAAAATAACAGAATAACTGAGGTTGGAAGGCACCTCTGAAGATCACCTAGTCCAATTCTTCTGCTCAAACAGGGCCAGCTAAAGCAAGTTGCCCAGGACTGTGTCCAGTTGGGTATCCCCAAGGGTGGAGACTCCATAACACCTCTGGCCAACCTGTTCCAGCATTTGATCACCCTCACAGTAGAGAACTTTAAGTGGAATTTCCTGTGTTTCAGTTTGTGTGTTTTATGGATTAGTTAAAACCCTACTGGAAGTCAAAATAGTTGGCTAAAACAGCAATAAGAAGTCCTGAAATATTTAGAAGACAGTCCTAACTGAAGAGGACTGTAGAAGTCATAATTATTTTATACAGACTGGAAAACATATCTGGCTTACAGAAAATTGATTAGATAATATAACTTCAGAAAGTCTGACATATGTTTAATAGGGTAGTCCCAGTTCACTCTGAAATTTTAGCTGTATTCAGTCCCACCGCATATACATTTTATCAGGGACAGTACTGGGGAAAAACAAAATCCCTTCCAGAAATTGTTCCTAGTGGTTATCTCAGAATATTGAGTAAAAGATTAAAATAACCATATGGAAGTCAAGTTTTTGTTATCATACCATATTTATTGCAGTTATATGTCAGCACAGTAATAAGCAAGGCAACTTTTTGTTAACATGGCAGTTATGGTTATTATTACTTATATGATAAAAAAACCCCACAATTACTGCTCATCAATATTCAGCCTCCCTGGGGAAAAGAAAAATGGTAGATAAGGATCTCTAGATTGCCCATATGTTGATGGAAAAAAAAAAAAATGGAGCTTGGCAAAAGTTTGACATGAGGAGAGTAGCTCCCCTAGTAAAATATCCTATTAGTTCCCCCTATAGCTGTTTTACATTACAGCAAATCTGTGGTGAGGTAGTCCTTAAGGAACAACTCTTTGCTTGGGAGGTCTTTCACTTGAGGGTATTCCACATCCTTTCTTCAACTCAGAATGCCTTATTTCCTTCAAATTATCTTTCATATCCTCTCTTAAACGAAAAATCCTAAACCCTCAGGGCTCCCCACAGTATGTTGTTTTTGTCCCCCTTACTGAGTCAAGTGCTTTCCTTTGTTTCCTTATGCCTTTGTAAGTTAAGCTGCTTAGCATCCTGCAGCTTAATGTAAAGAAAATAGACGCATCCAAAGTATATTTATTTCCTTTTTCTTTTTTTTTCCCATCTGCATTACAGGGAATGGTTGCTGTTATCTGACTTCAAAAAGGTAAGGAAGTTCTAACTGGCAAAACTGGCTTATATTTTCATTGGCTCTTGATAAATTAACAAAAATCAGATAAATATCTATAACAGTCTATAATCTATATTTTTTTCTTCATACCAGTCCCTTTGACAGGACCTGTACGACACTCAGCTAAAAACATCAGCTGACAAATTTCAGTCCTTCTGAAGAGAATGTGCCCATATAAAGCCCTTCTCAGACCTTCTAATTTGCTTAACAACCTCTGTCTTTAAGTGACAACTTCACATCCTCTGATCTAAAACTCAAGTTCCTTAGTTAAGGAAAACAAGGGCTGATGTACATGCACAATGAATATGAAAGATGTTTTGCATATTCTTCACATTTCTGCAATTTGAACATTTTGGTATGGATCTTTTGTAATCTTAATGTGACTTCTTTTCACGGCTGTCATGTCTGTTCTCAATACAGTTCACAAAAATAGTTGTTCATCTTTTTTTTTAGGGCTTTCAATATGGTTATATCCAGCCAACTTTACTGTGGACAAGGTAGAGGGCAGTGGTTCTGAAATGTGGTTACAACTCTTCCATGAGTCTTGGAGACTTTACATGTAGCTGTGAAAATTCGATCTCATAAGCCAAGTAGGCATAGTGGCATCTAGACCTTTCATTGGAGATAATGCTGCTCTATTACATCTGATAGTGAAAAATGTTATAAAATGTCATAAAAGTATGCTCTTCCCAATGTTGCCTTCTAACATAGCATTAAACAGCTACACATTGCCATCCTCTCTACGTGTGACAGTCAATGATAATAATGGGCTTAAAGACCTGAATTTCTAATAGTTTCACACATTTCTATGACCAAATTGCTCATTCTTTCCTGGAGTAACAAACTATTTTCTCTGCTGATAAGCTTTGGAAAATTCTAGTCCGTCACTCATCAGAACCATCTTTGGATCAATGTTATCTAAGGACTTCAGAGCAGCAACACCAAATCTGCAAAAGCCGTTCACTTAGTTATTATATGCATCAGGACAGGCTGGAGGAATGGCCTGAGAGAGGTCTCAATGAAATTCAACAAGGACAAAGGCAAAGGGGTGGACCAACCTCCTGCAAGGATGTGGGCTGGGCCTGCCTAGCCAGGGAGAAATCCACATGGGCTAGCACTGTTACAGGTAGTCTGCTGACAAATCTGGAAAAGAAGCGCTACTAGTAGGCATGAGTTTTCCAAATTTCCATGCAAGTGTGTCTCAGGCTTTGATACTTTATCTGTGCTGTTTCACTTTTATTCCTTAGACACTTAGCTCCGTGACTCTGTCTAAAGAAGGTTGTGCTTTCTGATGAAATGCTGATCTGCTGAGAGCAGACATTTCCTCTGGTGGGAAATAGAGTGCATGGACAGGAATGAGCCAACACAGACAGCATCACCTACTGTCTGTTCTTCCATTCAAACTACTGAAACAACTGACAGCCTTTTAACAGCACGTTTCAGCGGAGGTCAGTGCTAAGGAGGAAGTCATCATATTGAAGTTCATCATGCATTTTCTTACCTTCAGGTAGAGAGACGTGAAGATGTATGAAGAGCTGGTGAATGACCTCTGGATATCACATTGATTAATTGGTGAAGTTTGCTTTCATCACTGGATACCAAGTGGCCTGTCAGATTAATTATTATTCCCTCAGAAGACTATTTCTCTTCCAGTTCCTCCTCTTAGAGTCCCTAAAACATGCCTCATGCAGCTTGGGACATTTCCGAAAAACAGTTTTGGGGATCATGGAAGCTGCTTCCAAACATTTTCTTTCACATGAGATGAAAAAATCAGTTACTCATTAGACCTACTAAAGTACTGTTTAAATATGTTAAAAGGCAGATTTTCCAAATTACATGACAGAAGTTAGAAACTGCTGTTGTTAGAATGATATAGTGGACAGTAACAATGTAAATATTTTAATAAGCAAGTTTACTTCTGAAAACATGGAGGAATTATATATATATATATATATATATATATACAGGAATTACCTGAATCTCACAGAATGCTTGAAATCTTGCCTTCTGCAGAAGTGAAAAAGCAGGAGCCAAATCCTCTATTCCAGATTTTACATTAGTCTACTTCCACATAAGCCTAAATCCAGATAACAGTTTAATCATTCATTCTGGAAACAATTCCAGGCTCTCAGATTGTCTTTCTGAGATAGCTTAGTGGTCACCAGAATTGGATTGAAATGATCAGAGATAGTGGCCAAAAAAGGAAAGTAATCCTGCCATGAGCTAAGTGTGCTTCTAGCTCCTCCTGTGTTCTTTTCAAGGGCCTCTTCTTACCACTGAAGCTCAATGTCTTCTTCCATTTGTAGGCTACAGTGAAATTATAGTCTCCCATGTCCCAGCCATATTTTATAGTCCAGCCCTCTTTCAATGTAATTATGTATATTTTGCTTTCCCTCTTTTCTTTTTTTTCTCTGTACCCACCTTTTTATTTTCACTGGCGGATTTACTTTACTGTGATGCTGCCTTTACCTTACTGAAAACAGTGTTGTTACGGTCTTCACATGAAAAATGTTTTGATTTTATTCATAGGTCTTTTGAAAGCTGAAGAAAATAATTTAGCAGTTGAGTGGGTGGAGTTTGTACATCAGTATTCAAGACTATAGACAGGCTGAATTGCTCCAAATGAGGTCGATAGTTACACAGAAGTACAGATACATTAGTTTCTGGATTTTTCAGTTGTTAAATTGTGTTTTGTCAGCAAACCAGGATAAGGTTGTACAAAAGAGTACCCAGAGAAAACAGAGTTCACTCTCTATATGGCATGAACATAAGTAGTATAAAAATAAATAGATCTAAGAATGGATATTAGACCTTCTTCTATCATTTCAGTGAGACATGCTTAGCAGGTCATATGGATTTCCCAATGTTTTCAGAATTCAAGATTCCCATACCCCTGCCTGAGACACACAGAAGGACCTGTATTGATGGGCAGGACATGGAGCACAGGTGATGACATATCTGGGGCAGGGGGACAGTTTGGCTATCCCACATCCTTAGGGTCAGCAGGGGACGGCAACCTGCACCAACACAACAGCCGCCTCTGGGAGTTGGGAAGACCACTCACACACCCACCTCATCGTCAAACCCAGTGCCACTGTGTAAATCTCTAGAAAGAACATGAAAGCCTGTATACCTTTGAGAGGAGAAAGGTTTGGTATGAAAACTGGGCTTTGAGAAATGGAAGAATGGATGGATTGGTTGAGCGAATTGGTCTCTTTTTCAATTATGAAAGTTGATTTTTTTATTGAAAAAGCAGCATGGTTCAAGGGAAGGGTCAGAAATAGGCAACCTGCATAATTTCCAAATTCAAGACCAAAATTACTTTCTTATTTGTGAAGACACAGTTGGCAAAGATGTATTAACTTTATATTCATGCTTCATCCAAAGAAGACAAGCAGACTTTCAGACAAAAGTAATTGGAAATCCTTTGAATATTGTGTGTGAGTTTGCGGTATATCTTAGATACAATTGATTTCAAAATTATGCAGAATGTGCTTAGTAAAATTATATTTCCTATGTCAGAAAAGATGTTGTTCTGATGCAAGAATTATGAGGACATGAAACATTGTTTTTTTTACCTGTTTTAAGCATGATCAAGAAAAGTTTAGTTGAATACAACAGGCCATAGAGCCAGGTTGCTCAGACTCATTCAAGGCCAAGAAAGTCTTTTAGTGAGGTCTAGTTTAGCAGTGTTGGAGCTCTAATTAATCAGTACTAAGGTGTATAATTATCATTTGTGCCAGATTTTCTGAAAGGTACAGATCCTCAAAATTTCATTTTTGAGCCAGACATATCCATAACAACTAACAAGCACCATTAACACGGTAAAACCTTTGAAGTGATTGTATCCAGCCTGTTAACTAGTCTGTATCCAGTCTGTTAACTAAGCTAATTAGTGACACATAAGTAAGTTCTGAGGCAACTGGGCTGCCCCACCCACCTTCACAGCTGTCCTGTAGGAGCAAAGCCTTTGTTTCTGTTTGTGATGGAGATCTCTGTGGACACAAACCATATTATTGTCCATTGTCACAGCATCACAGGATAGGGTATCTTTTATTAACTCTACCCCTCCTTCCCCCCAATGTACATACCACCTCCAACAAGTACCTTTATAAATTAATGTTCTTACGATGTTTTTTTTCAGGCAGGCAGATTAGTCACAATTCTGCTTGAGGTGAAGTCATAATGGGAACTTAAGAAATGGATTGCATATCTACTGAAAGCCATTTTTGCATCATCCTAATCATATTAGGAACATGGATCCAATGGGGCACAAGCAGAAAGATTTGCAGAAATCACAAGGAAAAAATATGAAAGAATGGCAGTTGTTTATCCTGAAGACAAGAAGAAATAAAAGGCTTTTGCAAAGAGGAAGACACTATTTTCCAAGCCTGTGATGCTTAGGAAAAAAAGTAATGGACATAAACTGTCTTGAAATACTTAAACCAGGTATCAGGCAGACTTTGAGACATTCAGAGCTTCAGTATGATCACATCATCAGATGCGTCCCAGAGTCTTTTGCTTCTCTCTAGTCATAGCTTTTATGATTTTTAGAGCCTTCCTTAAGACAGATGACAGCCAAAATCCATGCTTTCTTTAAAGATGTCTCATTATACTTAAGGGTCCCCAGTCTCATCTTCAAGCAATTTAAACCACTCCTTCCCGTTTTCTGATACTAGTAAAGATATCTCCACACAGATCATTTTTACTCTGTAGATACTTTAGTCTACTGGCTGTTACAATGTACCATGGTTTGCAGCAGATATATTTTCTTTTTTCTTCTTCAAGGAAACCTCCAGAGACCCTAATATTTAATGTCATCAGATTTTAGTGGTGAATGACTAGCAAATCCTGACCTTGGCTCCCTTGCACAGTGCAAACTTTGTGTAGCTTCACTTTCCAGAACCAACTATGGAGCTCCCTGTGTTGCTGTGTTATTTTCCATTTCGAAGAGTTGAGCACAGAGCCATAGAGAGTAAAATTTAAATGAAAAAGTTCCTAATGCAGTCTAGCTATGACATGATTACAACTAGGTTAAATGTATTAGTTCTCCACATATTACACTAGAGGTCATACAACATCTAATTTATTTCCTTGACTTTCACATTTCACACTCCCCTGAATGTAATTTCTTTCAATTTTTCCTGCTGTCGGTAATTGGTGTGCCACACATCTCTCTTCTCCAACAGACTCAGTCTGATTATACTGGCCCTGCATTCTGTGTATCTATTAAGAACTACGGATCAAACTTTCCCCCAGGCGTGGTTTCCATTTCTCTCTCTCATACTCACTCATTTGTTAAGGGCATGAAGTCCTCATATATTTCAAATTTGGAAAGGTTAGTACTTTCTTAAGAAGAAGGAAAAAAAAAACCAACCCCACAAAACTTGCCAGTGGGTGAGGCTGTCTTTCAAACCTCACATTTTGTCTTGGCTTTCACCTCCCCCTGTGACATGTTGCAGTGTTTTCAGAAATGTCTCATTTAATGCAGACAGGGATTTCATCTCATCTTGCAAAGTGTTTAAATGATAGTGACAATAAAATGTAAGGTTTGGGTTATTTTGTAAACTGTTCTAGAGAAAATGAAATATTGAAGAAGACAAGAGCTCAATTTTGTTTTCAGATCTCAAAGTTCTTACCAATTTTATTACATTCATGAATAGTTTTTCAGTGTCTGTTTCTGTCTGTAGCACCAATTTTATGATCATGGAAGTCTGCTGAGTTCCAGCAAGTAGGTATCTAGTTTTAAAACATAGCAGAGAATCTGAATTGTAATTTCTTGAAAAAATCTGTGCAGAACCTCATGGTAGAGACCCTATCATTGTTCTCCAGCTCTAAGTGGTTTGGTCTCCCATTAAATATTCCTTTATATATCTCTTCCATATTCCCATGTATTAATCCTGTGACAGAAAGAACCAGGATCTCTTTGCACCTGACCTCTCTCTATCATTTTAACTACTTCACACTGTTCCTTAGGTTTTAAGAACTTGCCTTTTGTTGTTCTCTTGGTATCTGACTGAAATCATTATTACTTTGCTTTCACATTTACAACTGTAAGTTATGTGAAAACAGACCTTCAAGCAGGATAGGTTGTAAGAAGGAGAAATGAATCCATGGGGATGTCTATTCCACCATGCCTTCTCTTTTGGCAAACCCTCCTCTCCTCATCCCTGCTGTTTTTGCCGGCAGCCCAATCTGAACCTACTTCTGTGGACTTTTGAAGTTGTGAGTTAGATAATGAGTTATTTTCAACAATGTAAAAGACATGCAGGCTATCATGTTATATCAGGCCTGCAGAAATTATTCCTGTATGAGTTTGAATATCCCCTCTTAGAAATGTTCTGATACTATGACCTGATTAAAAGGTTCATTTTTTAAAGGATAATGGAAATGTGGTAATACAAAGATTCACAATCACCTACTGTACATCAGCTTGGGAAGGTTTTCACAGTGCTGGGAAGTTTCCCAAGCAAGTGTTCAATTCAGAATTAATTGTAGCATTTTGTTAATTCAAATCCACTTTCATTTTCAGATCCTCTATTGAAAGTTTTGCTGCTGAAACATTTCTTTCTTCAGTATTTCTTTTCTGTAAATAGTGAATAAAGTTTTTTATTTTTTTGAGTGATCCCCAAAACCCTTCCTTTTTCAATAGAACCTGCCTTGGGTTTTTGTTTTGTTTTGTTTTGGTTTGTTTTTTCTCTAAAGGCTTATTTAATTACTTTTCTGAATCAGATTTCATGCATCAAAAATCCCTTTTTTGAAGAATAAAATATACCCCAATTGTTTGTGGCTGTGTATCATCATTAAATACTCTGTCACAGAGTCTGCTAAGTTACAGATATTGCTGGAATGACATAACTGACAAATAATTAGATCTAAGTATAAAAATGCTTGCTAATTAGTCAGCAGTTACCATTTTTGCATACAGAAGGCAGTTAAAAATAGAAAAAAGTGAGACTAAGCTCTGTCTGAAGGGCAACTCTTGCATTTGTACTTCCAAGTTCTCGAGGTCTCTGCCATAATGGTGAGCACTCCCCTCAGAGTTAAAACCAGTGTTTCTACAGAGAAAGCCCCTGAGATGTCTGATGCTTCCACCCAAATGGAACTGGTAAGGAAGGAGGCTTCAGAGCAGATGGTAGGTTGCCATGAGTGCCCAGACCATTCTCCTGGCGAAAAGGTAAGTACCTGCAAAAGATGTGTACAGGTTGATGATCTGTTGCGTCACATGGCTGAGTTGCAGAAAACAGTAAAAAGGTTGCACAGTATTACAGGGACTGAGATGGAGATAGGTAAGTGGTTTCAGAACCACACTCCTGTGGCGGACACCACAGAGAATGAGGAACCTTGGACCCTGGTGACCCACAAAAGCAGGACTCTGCTTCAGTCCCCACCCTCCAGCATTACAACCAAAACCAGGTATGAAGTTTTAGCAGCTGTAGATACTTGCAAGCAAGGTCTGCAAGGAGAAACTGTACCAGCAGCACACAGTGGATACTGCAAAAATAAATGATGGGTGCTTGTAGTGGGTGAGTCTCTGTGAAGGGGCACTGAGGTGCCCATCTGCCGGCCTGACAGGGAGTCACAAGAGCTATGCTGCCTTCCAGGAGCTAAGGTCTGCGATGTTGCCAAGAGGGTGCCACCACTTGTCAAAGGCACAGACTACTATCCATTGTTATTCTTTCAGGTGGACACGAATAACACTGCAAGCTGGAACCTGGGCAGAATCAAGGAAGACTACAAAGCCCTGGGGGTGCAAGCGAAAAGTATTGGTGCCCAAGATATTTTTTCTTCCATTTTACCAGTTAGAGGAAAGGGTGCAGCCAGAAATAGATGTGTAATACAAAGCAAATTCTGGCTTCGTGGCTGGTGCTGTTGTGAGGGTATTGGCTTTTATGACAACAGGACATTCTTCAATTACTATACCCTGTTAGGGAAGGATGGGATCCAGCTGTCTAGAAGCAGCAAAGGAATATTTGGCAGTAGGCTGGCCAACTTGGTGAGTTGGGCTTTAAACTGAAGGACATGGGGGGAGGGGTCCAAAATGGCAACACCCATGCCATTGCAACCAACTGAGGAATAAGCCAGGCCAACCAGAGCAGCAACAAATGTTCCTTAGCTGCCTCCCAAGATGAGAACCAGAAGACCAACAACCTCAAGTGTATGTATACCAATGCATGTGGTCTGGGGAAAAAACAGGAGGGACTGGAGCTCTATGCCCAGTCAGAAAGTTATGATATCACAGGAATAAATGAAACATGGTGGGACAACTCACATGACTGGAGGATCACGATGGATGGCTATAGGCTGTTTCGTAAAGACAGACAGGGAAGAAGAGGAAAAGGGCTTGCGCTCTACGTTAAGGAGAATCTTGAAAGCATAAAAGTCACCTACAGTGATTGTGGAAGCCCTATTGAATGCCTCTGGGTCAAGATCAGAGGGGTCATCTCCAAGGGGGATCTTACAGTAGGCATCTGCTACTGACCTCCAAACCAAGATGATAAGGCCAACAAAGTAATATTTGGGTCACTTAAGCAAGCTTCAGGTCAAAAGAACCTGGTGCTTATGGGTGACTTCAACTACCCAGACATTTGTTGGAAGAATATATAGCAGCTCGCATGTCATCCATCCAGTGTGTAGAGGATTGCTTCCTCATACAAATGTTAGGCGTGCCAACCAGGAATGAGGCACTGCTGGACTTGCTGCTCACAGACCAAGAAAACCTGCTCTGTAGTATCTCGGTTAGTGATAACCTTGGCTGCAGTGACTGCAATATGATGGAGTCTGGGATCCTGCTGAGCACACTGAAGCTTAGTACTAAGACAAAGGTTTTAGATTTTTAGAAGAGCAAACTTCAGCTCACTCAGAGCTCAGCTGGGAGGGATTCTGTGGGAAGCTTCCATGGAGGATAAAGGAGCTAGCAAGTACTGGGATTTTTTCAGGAACGTTATCCTGGAAGCACAAAACCAGTTCATCCCTTTTAAAGATAAGGGAAGTAAGCAGAGAAAAAGACCCCCTTGGCTTAACTGCAAACTTCTGAGTCTGCTCAAAACCAGAAGAGAAGTGTACCAGAGATGCAAAATCAGATGAATACTGGTTTAGAACTACAAGGGAATTGCCAGGGTGTGTAGAGAGGCAGTTAGAAAAGCAAAACTTCAGCTCAAATTGAAATTGGCCAAAGATGTCAAAAACTACAAGAAAGGGTTCTTTAGTTACATAAACAACAAGCAGAAACAAAAGGAAAATATTGACCTGCTGTTAAACAGGAGGGGTGAATTAGCCACCAACAATGCTTAAAAGGCAGAGGTTCTCAACACTTTCTTCACCTCTGTCTTTACCAGCACTGTTGGGCCCCAGGCCTTGGGAACAAAAATCCAGGTTGATGCAAACACAGACCCACCATCAGTGAAGGAAGAGTTGGTATGTGAACTATTACAGGAGCTTGACCCCTACCAGTCTACGGGCCCTGACAATATTTGCCCAAAGGTGTTAAGAGAGCCGGCTGACGTCGTTGCGAGGCCACTCTCCATAATCTTTGGGAAGTTGTGGAGACTGGGGGACATCCCAGAAGACTGGAAGAAGGCTAATGTCACCCCCATCTACAAGAAGGGCTTAAAGGAGGATGCAGGAAATTATAGGTCCACCAGTCTTTCTCCAGTCCCTGGGAAAGTTATGGAAGGAATCCTCCTGGGGACTATGACAAGTCAAATGAAGCACATGATTGCGAAAAGCCAGCATGGATTCACCAAGGGCAAATCGTGCTTGACAAACCTGACCGCCTTCTACAACAAAGTAACCTGCTCGGTTGGTGTGGGGTGAGCAGTGGTTGTTGTCTACCTGGATTTCTCCAAGGCTTTCAATGCAGTTTCCCACAGCCTCCTCCTAGAGAAACTGATGCGTTATGGTCTAGACAAGTGGTCTGTGCGGTGGGTGGGCAACTGGCTGACAGGCCGCACCCAGAGGGTGGTGGTAAATAGGTCCTTTTCAAACTGGCAACCTGTCACAAGTGGGGTCCCCCAGGGATCGATATTGGGCCCAACACTGTTTAAAATCTTCATAAGTGATCTGGATGGATGATGGGATCAGGTGTACCCTGATGAAGTTTGCCGATGATACCAAATGGAGTGGGGAAGTGGATGCTTCAGAACAGAGAGCCACCCTGCAGGAAGACCTGGATAGGCTGGAAGAGTGGGCTAACAAGAACCTTATGAAGTTCAGCAAGGACAAATGTAAGGCCTTGCATCTGGGAAAGCATAATCCAGGAGTGCAGCACAGGCTGGGATCTACCTGGCTGGGGAGCAGCTCTGTGGAAAGGGACCTGGGGGTCCTGGTGGACAAGCAGGTCAGTATGAGTGAACAGCATGCTTGCTGCAGCAAAGAAAGCCAACAGGATGCTGGGTTGCATCCCCAGCAGAGAAAAAGAAGTCATTATCTCACTCTACTCAGCGCTTGTCAGGCCACACCTGGAATGCTGTGTTCAGTTTTGGTCCCTGCTATGCAAAAAAGATGTGGACAGGCTGGAGAGGGTCCAGAGAAAAGGCCGCAAAGATGATCAAAGGACTGGGAAGTCTACCATACAAGGAAAGGCTGAGAGAACTGGGTTTGTTCAGCCTTGAGAAAAGAAGGCTTAGGGGAGATCTTACCACCATGTTCCAGTATTTAAAGGGTGGCTATGAAGAAGATGGAGACTCCCTTTTTACAGGGAGTCACATGTAAAAGGTGAGGGCTAATGGGTGCAAGTTAGTCCTGGGGAGATTCTGACTGGACACAAGAGGAAAATTTTTCACAATGAGAACAATTAGCCATTGGAACAACCTCCCCAGGGGAGTGGTGGTTTCCCCAACATCGGACACTTTTAAGATTCAGCTGGACAGGGTGCTGGACCATCTTGTCTAGACCATGCTTTTGCCAAGAAAGGCTGGACCAGATTGTCCTTGAGTTCCCTTCCAACCTGGTATTCTGATTCTATGATTTAACTCCAAATAGAAGAGCAGCACAGTCAGGAGCAACATCCATGGAGGACCACAGGCTCTCTTCCACAGGAAGCAATCTAGGTCTCTTGTGAGATCTTGCCCATCTGCATCAGAGCAGCTGTCTTGCAACCACTTGCTTTTCCACACAGTGAAATAGTTTGCCAAATCCCAAATATTATTGCTGTTTCACATCACTTTTCTTCAGTTCCTATTCTATGCACTAGTACCTTTTTGACTGCTCTGAAGTAGCAGATTTTCAACATATATTGTAGTAATGACATTTAAACAACACACACCTTTAAAACCTAGTAGATCACTTAGGCTTTCTATCTTCAGGATAGCTAATTGCTACATTTTCAGGATGCTACAGTTCATTGAAATGCTGGTGTAAAATACTGCAGCTGTTACTGAACACAAGTATCTCCCATTGCCTACCAGGGAGAACAAATCATAATTCAAATTAACCTTACTGTGTAATAAAATTTTGTTATGTGTCATTATGTTATATTATATAATATCTATAAATCAATACTAGTAAGCCATTTGCTTAAATGACAGGGGTTTGTGTGTGACAGTGAAGCTAGAATCCTCTCTATGATTAATTTTTCAAATAACAGTGAAGTACAAAGTGGAAAACATATAATTTTGTAAAATGACAGCATTTTGGGCCCTCAAAACAATTCATTATGTTTAAGAACCAATAGAGATGACTTTTCAACAATATATATCATGTAATTTAATTATAACAAGGAAGTTGGTTTTGCCTGACAACCTTCTGGAGGGAAATATGCTCAAGTGCCCACAAAGCCAGCTGTCACACTTTTTCCCTTTCTCCTGGACCAGATCGAGTAATATGCAGTCCTTTCTATAATGAGTGTCATTCTGTATTTCCAGAATCTCAGAGCAATTTTTTTGTAGTTTACCAAGAACATCTCCAGGTTTTCCAGTTCAAAAATATGTCTACAGGTTATTTTGATGTTGTAAAGTACTACATTTCATCAGAAGGTGTTGCTTTAAGATGTTTTCAATTGATTGTTTTAAATGTTTCAAAATTAATCAGGAATATTGCTTCTCTGTGATTATGCTTTTCCAGCAATTGTGTTATACATATATTTTATTGTCAAAGTCAGTCCTCCAATAAGATTGTTTTTATGTTTCCAAGCCAATCTTTTTCAAGATGTTGTGGCGGAAAAAAAAAACCCAACAAAAGAAGAGAAAATGTAATTTTTTAAGGGAAGCTACTAGTTTTTGCAATTGTTTGCTTCTTTCATACTCAGATAGTTCCCACCTTTCTGAAGAGCACAATTACAGAAAAGTGAATTGGGCCTGATTCACCATCACTTTTCTCTAGTTTTATGTTGAGTAAGTGTTGCTTTTAATGTCATTACAAAAGCATAAACCTAAAATAAGACAGTAGTAATTCAATTCCAACACACATACCAGGTAGTAAAAATGTCTGTAGGGAAAGAGCTTTAAATATATTTAGATAAATAGATGCTTCAACCAACCAACACACAGGTATATGACTATCTCTGATCCATGGCAGACTTCTCATCACTGTCACTGGGAGTTGTGAACATGTGAATTGAGGGTAGGCTATGCCTCACAGAGATCATAGCATCTTTAGCATTTTGTTTTTGTTTATTTATATTTCTCGACATTGCTGGAGAAATCAGATTTGCAAAACAAGAATGCATAAATAGTTTAGTCCTCAGGTTGCTCAGTAATTTCTAGCAAATTCATTCCTGGTGCACCTCCATCTGTTCCCAATGAAATTACGTGTGGTGAATTTTGCCTAAAGTGTTTAAAAGCTTGAGGAGCCATTAATTTTTGTAAATTTTGGAGGTGCTACCAAGATGAGAAAGAGAGAGGTTAGTGATATAATTTGGGAGGCAATGGATAAGAAAAGGATTTAATTAAGGGTAATGGGAAAACATTAAGGCAAAGGAAATTTGCCAGTAGGTTGATTTAAAAACATATACATATTCTCAGTGCTCTGATCAATTTAACAGTTCAGTAGTCATCAGAATAATGTTGGAGTCCTACTGTTCAAAGCAATTAAATGCATGTGTTTCAAATAGCTAAAACATATAAAGCAGAAATAGAAAATGACACAGGTCTGTTTCATCACCAGATGCCTCTAGTTTGACATTTTTCCCAGCATGATGGCAATGCCTGGAAAAACATGATAATGTTGCCAATTAGTTGGATTATTAATTTGTCATCTCTGATGCTCATTTCTTTGGTTTAAAGTTTGGTTACAACTGATCTAACAAAATGCAGTTAAGTGCAGAATGTAAATCCTTTTTTCCATTCATTATTTGCTTTCTTCTTCTCTTCAAGCAAACTACAGTTAAATATATTACTGAAATAGTGAAGAAAGTAATAAAATTTTCAAGAGAGCTATATAAATTGGAAGAATAATCATCAATATGAAAAATGCAGGTTCCTATACTGTATCATTGGATCAAAAATACTTTCAAAACTATATACATACATTTATAGCTGCTTATTTTCATCCCATTCCATGAGTATTTAATACCATTGATTTCCTCATTTGGAAAGATCATTAAAGGACAAGCCAGACACACATGCTCTTGCGAGAAATTATTGAGTGGGGTGTTAAAAAGTGAGCAGATTAAAAAGGCTACTTGCAAGAGACAAGCATACAGAGTTAACGAAGTGTGTTCCCTACAATCCATCAGTTGTCACATTGCAGCTATCTGGTGATAAAATCAATATAAATGCCGTCAGATACACAACATTGCTTCACTGGGAACTCTAACCTCAATATGTCATCATACAGGTATTTAAGCATTGGGCCAAATTGTATACAGAGCTTAACATGGCTCAAAGCTTGTAAATTCTTGACAAAGGATTTATTCATTTTGCAATTTTGTTTGCTTTCAGCACATCTCTGTTTAATGCATTCATCTTAGCAGTTATCTTCCTGAGGTAGCTCAAGGTGCTTTTGTAACCAAGACTTTTCCAACATAATTCAGTTAAGTGAAATCACCATTTTAATCAATTTAATTAATTTTAATATTTATAGAAAAAACATTTTAAATTTAGGAGTTTTAAGAAATGTTTTTCCCTGATTATTTTTCACTGCAAAAAAAGTGATTCTGGAGCTGTACACTGAGCTTATTTTTCTATCCTTTTCTTTTTAAAAATGTGATTTTGTGCAGACTGGGGACCCAGACACTATTCATGTAAAGAATAAATCCAAAAAGTCTACATAGGCTGAACATGAATTTAAACTGAAATCAGATTAAACTCAAAGACAGCATCTTTAGATAGAGAAAAAACAATTATTATTTGAATATGTGTTTTTTGCTGATTTGAGAAGGGCATTGCTTGCAAAGTGCAATATAGATAGTCAAAGATGTCAGTGGGACAAAAAATAAGAGGAGCCAAAATGAACTGTTTAGGTCTTCTAGCAAAGACTACTATCCATGTTGTTACCATTTGAGCAGGACTTTCTAAGATGAGAAGAGACAGACATGAGCAAAAAGACCTCCTTATCTCAGCTGTCATTACCTTTAAGGCTTATAGTCATGAGTGAAATCAAGAAAAAGTGACATAAGATATTACACTGTATGGGATGGCTCTTAACATCGAGCCTAACACAGGACTGGTACAGAATGCATTAAATTTCTCTGTTGCTTTGTTTCCAAGAGGAAGGTTAGGCATTTCTTACTTCTCTGCTCTTATCCTACTCCTCACAAAACCCCTGAAACCACTTGATCTAGTCCCTCTCAGCACTTCCTCAGCCACCTTCATTCATTCTCTGCTAGCACAGACTATGTCCATATACTCTTCTACATCAGTTTAAGCTCCATAGCATGTTCAATAATAGACTTTTATCTTATAAGTCAAAGGACCTTTTAAACAAAATGAAATACAAATTTACAGCAAAATACTCCAGCCCCAAATAAAATAAATATTAATTTTATATTAAAAAAAAATCCTTCAAAGTTGCAGATCCTACTATAGCATAAAAAATGTTTGCTCACATGTTCCCATTCATCTGTCTAGGTCTCTCTTTTACGTGTATCTTCATTGCCTGATATAATCTCCCATTGTTAAGGGCTGTCCTTACAATTTCTGATATATGGAAGAATTTGTAACTCTTCATTGAAAGGTATATTTTGATAATCCAGATCTGAAGTACTTGATACTCACCTACCATTATCCCATTTCCTAAAGCAAGAAATTCTGATTTTTAGGGAAATGATAGGGTAATGTGTAAGAGCCATTATATTCTCTTCTAGGCTGAATACTTCAAGACTTGACAAACTGTGATAACAGCTCTTCTGGTCTGACACTGCCATAACACCATCCCATCTGAGTCCATTGCCAATATACTTTCCACTGTTTTTGCTCACTGCTTTTCAATGTGAACAAATTTGAAGTCTAGAGATAATAACTAGGCATGTAAAGCCATGGACAGTGGTTTATTTTAACTACTATAAATGGCATTGGTGTTTATTAGTGCCAAGAATAACTAGGATCAGTGAATCATGCAGACATTCATTTACTTCCCCACCATGGTGCCCAAGAGAAATGAAAAACATGAAGACAGGTATTTCTCCCCTCTACTGCAATAAATATGCTAAGCTGAATCTTAGGAGCATGAAAATCACATCCCAAGAACCAATACTGATGAGTTTAAAGTAATTTTCTTCCACTGATATTCTACTGTATGTCAGTAGAAGTTTCCTATCCTCTAAGCTCATTTTGGAGGTGTTTTTATCTGGTGTGGTTTGGTCAACTGTGGAAATCAAAGCTGCATCCCAACTGATTTCTACAATCATCTTCCAGTGTATTCTGCTCTTGGCTACTACTGTGCCCTCTGCCCGCAGGGATCCTGTGCTGTGCCCAGTTCCCCACCACTGCTCCCCTCTCTGCCACACTTGTGATGGCTCTCCTGTCCCCCTTCCCTCCCCTGTACCCCATCCTTTCTGTACAGGAGCCTCAATCTATGTCCTTCCGGGTTGTACTGTCCTTGGTCCAAATCAAGCAGTACTGAAAAACTTGCTACTATATCTAATAAAGCTCAAAAATAACATCATTCCACATGGACATTTCAGAGTATCTGTTCTGCCCTGGCAGGTCAACTCATTTTATGAGTCACCTGCCACAATTTATTTTATCTCAGTGAAGCCAGAAGCAATAGAAATGGCAGGAACCTGCTTCAAATGTCAACCTCATTAGGCTTTTAAACAAATTACTTTAAATCAAAGTTACATATTTTTAGCAGAAAGCATATAAATTTTATATTTGTTGCTTGTCATGAACTAGTATCCACTCAAAACAGTGAAATAAAGATCAGTAGATAAATGAGGATAATTTTTATTTCCTATTATGTTAGCACTTGCATTTAAATCATGTTATTCTCTATTCTCTTTTATGGCTAGCTTGGGTATGATCTTAGAGGAAAAAGAACGAAAAAAAGTAACCCAGTCAACTCCCTGCACTTTTTATCCTGTATTAGAACTACAGTACCATCATCACGGCACATAATTTTACTTACATGAAGGTAACAATTACATAATTTTTCATTCCACCGTGAGTTCTACCTTCTGATTTTCTCATTGCAGTATTTCAATATTGATAGTATGATTTCTGAGCTGTCTTGTAATATCTTATTTCACAAAATGTAACCTACTGTTATTGCCTAATACTTCTGGTAGCATTGTGATATACCACTCCGATCTGTTTCGACAGCCAAGCTAGCTAGACAATGCCCAAAGGAACAGCCCCCCAAAAGGTTTATATTCTTCATCTACCCAGTAAATGAAATATACACAATGTAACATCAACTAAAACAAAGAGTCAGAGGTCCAGCCTAGGTGCAGATATTGGCTCCAGGTTGAGTGTCTCGGAGGTCCTTGAATCTATAAGTAAAGGAGGTAGAAAATCAGTATAAATTCCAACAAGACTGTGAAAAGCAGCTAGAAAAGCTTTTGTGAATGGAAATCGAAGTTCCTGAAGCTCAGTCATGCTGTCAGATGTTTAACTTCCTAGTGTGAAAGGAAGCCATTTAGCTGGGAGGGAATTAACAAAGAAATGCTTTCATAATTGAAGTTTTAAATTGTTTCTGTTATCATCAAATTATAATCATGCATGGAACCGACAGAGGGAAATAAGTCCAGACCATGAGGAAGCATGAGCAGGATGATTAGCATGTTTTCCCTAAGGTATAGATCCAGCAAGAGCAATAGAGTGCATTTTAAAGATTAGACATAGAATTGTTGGGCATGAAAAGAAAAAAGATTTGCAGTATGAAACTTGTTTAAACCAAATCCATTAGACATCTTTATACTTACATGAATAGTTTCACGTTGTCTAAATGTACTTTTCTAAGTAGTGTTTGTCATAAAAGACACAAGTTGAAGTAAGTTGCCCACAAATGCTTCTTAATTTAGTTGGTTTATAACATTATGCAGCTACTAGACTAAAATTCAGCATCCTTTGGTTTTTTTTTGGGGGGGGGGGGCAAAACAAATATTGCAATGAAGAATTGAAGAAAAAAAATCAACGGAGGTGAGTATGTCTATGCACATTTTTGATAACATGCTCTACCAGTATCACTTGTTGCCCTCTGCTAATGCAATTTACAAGCAGTGAAAGCATTCTTATCAGGTGAAAGACTAAAGTAGCAATTTCCATTCAACTTCCATACATTCCAGAAAAAGCTGAATACTCTGCTAATAGTACTGTCTCTTGTGTATCTGGTGGGATGAGCTGGCCTTATGGGATCAATGATACAAAGATTAGGGCAAATCATGACTGCAAAATCTTTTATCGGGATGAAACCTTCCCTTAGAAACTTTCTGGAAGGCTGATGAAGAGCAGTTAGTTGACATTTCTGCACATGGGATATACATAAAGCCTGGAAAGCATATCCATTAACAACAGAGTTTGTATTTATTCTTGTTTTTGAGCTGTGGGTATTAGTTGAAGTACCTCTTGTGTCTTTCCCATCAGTAACTGCTGTGGAAATAAATACTAGTACAGGCCTGCCCTGCTACGTGGCTTATGTAGATCATAGCTCCAGCGGTGCTCCTGTTGTTAGCAGTTTATAAGAAACCTTTATAGAGAAGTGTTATAGCAACTTAACATTAGGAAAATGTTTTGAACAGCTGTGCATTTTCAAATGTTAAAAGCATTTAGAATTATTGCCTACTTCTTTCAATGATTAGCTTAAACAGCAGTTTTACTTGTTTTTTATTAAACAAAATAAACTCTGTTTTGATGACATAATCATTTTTGGTGTGTTCAGTTCTTCCATATCTTTTTTTTTTTTTTTCCAAAGGGGAAGAATGAAGGACTAAGGAGAAACAGAACAAGAAAGTCAAATGTCTCTTTCCCCACCGTTTAACATAAATGCATTGATTTTTTTTTCCTTTAAAATTTCAAGACATATTTCAACAGGACATTTCTTCAATAAAATAAGCATCAAATCCTTAATCTCATTTATGTTTTAAATTATTTGCAGTAAAGGAAAGATTCTCTTAACCACTTACTTCATAGAAAGATGGCCAGCTCCAGGCAGCAAGACAGAAAGGGTCACTGTTCAGATTGATAGATGGAGCAAAGCTGTGTCTGTAGGTATTGTAGTGAATTTTCCTCTCAAGTAGTCCAAAACTATCACTCTGAAGGTGGCTGTCGTTTTCCTGGAAAATGAAGAATTAATGCTTGAATAAAGTCTTCTGAGTCTTTTTAGTGATGAGCTGTATACAGATGGGTTAAAATATGGGATTTTGGTCCGTGGATGAACAGTGGGGGAGAGGTAGATAGCTGAGGAAAACACAGTCAGCACAGAAAATGGATGGTTTGTTGCCCATTGCTTGGAATGCTGACCACGGAGATAAGAGAGATGAGCAATACTGGGGGAGGACGGGCAGCAGGCTGTTGCACAGCACAGCTGTGTGCATGATCGGCGCATGAATGCTGGATGATGACAATATGCCACATGTGCAAAGCCCATGAACCAATAGACAGGGTGGCTATGGCTCGTGCAGCGCACCTGGCCAGCGAGCTCATGTGTCATAGGCTCCCTATGTTACAACCGAGGCGTGTTTTGGCACCCACTGTGCTGCCAAAACCCGTTCCTTTGCAAATGTATAAATACCGGGATTTTTCCAAAGAGCATCGCGCTGGTGTACAGCGAGGCCACCGTTGCCTCCATGGGGACGCCCACGTAAAGCTGGCACCTACCGATTGCTGGGCTGAGCTCGCGGCGCAAGAAGGCTCAAGAATGTACGGATGGTCCATCTTCCTCACAGTCCTCCAGTTGGTATGTTAATTTGCTTTACAAGATACTCTTAGCATAATGCACATCTGTAGTTAATAAATGCTTGCTGTTTCCCCTTATAGTCAGTATGTGTGTGTTCACCTTCTCGGGAATCCTCGAAACCACCCTAAAACATGGGCCTGGGCTCAGGAAACCTCTGACCATGTGTGTGCTTGTGAACCCTGAGAGTGTCACGTGTGCGTGCCTGCGCTAGTGATCTCTTGTCTGTGCCAGCCCCAGAGGAGGAGGGGACATAGCTGTGGGTGCTGGCATGTGATCTGGATCCTGTGTGTGGTCTGTACTTGCTGATACTGGTCTATACTGGGCTCCAGGAGGGGTCCTGGGCCAGAGTCACCAGAGGAGGTGGCTGATCTTAACACCCCTTAATAAAGTATATATAGAGAAAAGTGTCAAGAAAAAAAATGCCACTTTGTGTATCATGTCAACTTTCCAAACCCAAATTAGATGTATGTGGAGAAGAATCTGCGGCCTCCATATACCTTGCTGACACAGTCCCAGAGTGCTTCACTCCAGCTCCAGGGCCATGAGTTTGAGGTGCTCCCTTGGTGCTCGCTGAAGGCTTCTCCCAGTCAATACAGTCTGATGGCTGCATAAACCCTTTGTGTGTCACCTAATGAACAATTTCATCCTAGTGCTAAACAGTCTAATTACGAGATAACCATGTTAGCCTAAACCTAGTGGTTGTACCTTTTCCACCAATGAAGAATGTTTTCTTGTTGAATTTTAAATGTCATGAGTTGTGAGGTTTCTGAACATTTTGTGTATGACATTCAAACTAAAGATGCTCCTTTTTTTTTCCCTTTTGATGCTATGGTAATGAATTATTTTTTCACTCTTTGTATTTATAGATGCCAAAACTTGTATCTGTTGGCCCCTAATTCCATCAGGTTTGGGTTTAAATTACCATTTTAAATGAATCAGAGTATACCTTTGGGTTATGTGTTTCAGCAACACTGGGTTGCACAGTTTTTGCTCATCACCAAGGTAGACATGAACAGAAACCATAGCTGCCATTCTATTATCATATAGGGTACTTCCATTTTGAACTGTAGTGGCTACATCTACTTACAGAAACCTTCCAGAAACCTTCACTTTTTGCACTGAATTCCAAAAAGAAGCTCTTTTCTTACTGCAAAAACATTTCTTACCTCACACCCAACTTCCCAATTTCTCTTCTCCTCCAGGTCTGCTACTGATGAGGAACATTATGCCTATGGCCACTTTGTCCATCCAACTGCAAGGGGACAGTTATGGAGGCACACTATAAGTTCCAGTTAAATTTAGCTAAATCGGAGATTTTTGTCATTTTATACTTGAAAAGAACTTCAGAAATGTGCAGGCAAATAAAAAATAAGACTGCTCAAATCTGTTTACAAAATCTCAACCACTGTCACTGTAATGAAAAAGCTTTATGTATTTATGTACTTTAATCTGAAACATTCACTGTCACTATTGCAGTTTGCAATTACAGTGAAGTGAGGCAGAAAATAGAAGTTCAAGAACGTATTAGAGTAATGAAGTTTGAACTATTATTTGAAAGGTTGTTGTTATTTTAATAAATATTTAATCTTCCTAGCTGCATGGATTCTTAATTGATCTTTAACTATTATTGTTCTTGGACATTTCTCATCAACTTCTAATTGCTGTTTTAAGGCAATGGGGAATAGAGAGGATAATGTGCAGTGGCTGTGGGAGATTGTTACACTACACCATTCAAACATGCTTAATAAAGTATTTTTAACAGCTCTTTGCCAGAAAGGAAAAACTGAAGTTAATATCAGCTACTGTAATGTCTTTCTCAGATCTCCATGGTCATATGCCAATAAACCATCACTAACAATTTAGAGTTTAGATCCAGGTTAGATGAATGTGGATTGATAAAATCTTTTCACATTAATTGAGTGAAAACACTTCATATTACTGAAATAAAGCTTTCTGGTTGGTTATCGAGAAATCTCTTCCAGGATTCATGGAGACTCATGGGATGTTTAAAAAAAAAATCTTTATGGTCCATCTCTATTATTTTAGTAAATAATATGTTTATGTCCTGAGTCTGTCTAGGACGGAGTTAATTTTCTTTATAGGAACCCCTACGGTGCTGTGGTTTGCATCTGTGACCCAGAGAGTGTTGACAAGACATCAGTGTTTTACTGATTCCTGAGCCAAAGTGAGTAGGCTGGGGATGCGCAAGAGGTTGGTAGGGGTCACTGCCTAACAGACCAAAGGGATATTCACCACTACAAGTAGTCATCCTCATTAGTAAAAGCTCAGGGAAAGGAGGAGGAAGAGGGGGACACATTCACGGTTATGGTGTTTGCCTTCCCAGGTAACTGTCACACATGATGAAGTCCTGCATTCCTGGAAATGGCTGTACATCTGCCTGCTGGTGGGAAGGAGTGAATGAATTACTTTTAATTTTGCCTTAGCATGGGGCTTTGCTTTGCCTATTAAACTGTCTTTATCTCAACCAACATGTTTTCTCACTTTTGTCATTCCAATGTGGAGATGTGGAGGGAGTGAGGGATCAGCTGGGTGGGGGGTTAGCTGCTGGGGGGTTCAACCCACCAGAGTTTACATGACAAGGTTTTCAATAGCATGTTAGGCCAGACTGGAAGATTTATTTCCTGATAAGGCTGGCACAGAAGGTTTAAGACAACTTAGTGTGTTAAGAAAGTGATTGTAGGGTTTTTAAAAAATTATTATTTATGATTATTATTATTATTATTGTTGTTGTTGTTGCTATTATTGTTGTTATTTTTAAACTGGACAGACCTAAGAACTGATTATAACTTCCATGATATTGAAAATGCAGCAACATGTTCAAGGCCTAGTTTCTGCATATTTAGAGATCCTTAGCATGACCAGGAAGCAACAGACAAATTTAGGCACCTCCAGCACAACTGAATTTTAAATATTGTGCATGAGAAAACAATATTTTTATTCTCTGTTTTGATTTTATTTGCAGTAAAGATAAGTTCTTGGATTAATATTTTTATATGTATATTATGGAATTAGGACATGATGCTGAATTTGTTTTCAGTAGTGATGCAGAAGTATTTAGTTAGCTTTGATTTTGTGTTACATTTATAATACACTCTCCCAACTAGCAGTAGAGAATTGATCTATTAGTATATTGCATTCTACTGGTTTATATATAACATGATTTATATCACTGATTGTCCTGGTTTCAGCTGGGATGTAGTTAACTGTCTTCCTAGTAGCTGGTACAGTGCTATGTTTTGAGTTCAGTATGTGAAGAATGTTGATAACACTGATGTTTTCAGTTGTTGCTCAGTAGTGTTTAGACTATAGTCAAGGATCTTTCAGCTTCTCATGCCCAGCCAGGGCACCTGACCCAAACTGGCCAGCAGTGTATTCCATACCATGTAACGTCCCATCTAGTTTAGGAACTGGGAAGGGGGGGGCAGGGATTCGCCACTCGGGGACTGGCTGGGTGTTGGTCGGCGGGTGGTGAGCAATTGCCCTGCGCATCATTTGTACATTTCAATCCTTTTATTACTACTGTTGTCATTTTATTAGTGTTATCATTATCATTATTAGTTTCTTCTTTTCTGTTCTATTAAATCGTTCTTATCTCAACCCAGGAGTTTTACTTCTTTTCCTGATTTTGTCCCCCATCCCACTGGGTGGGGGGGGAGTGAGTGAGCGGCTGCGTGGTGCTTAGTTGCTGGCTGGGGTTAAACCACGACACTGATTTTATTAATTTTCTTTAAAAAATAATAGAATACTCTTATGATGTTTATGCCTCAAGCATTGCTACACAATGATTTTTGCTAGAGGATGAAACTACCACTTTGGTGACAGCTAGGTATTGAAACACTTTTGAGGATTTCAACCATAATTCATACTTTGTTAATACATTCTAGGCTTCATGCTTTGTTAGACAGAGATGCTAGCCTAGGAAACAAGAACTGACTGAAATGCTTTGAGAACATATGTTCATTCTGATTTTTATACTGATGCAACAGAAATTTCAAATGCATTCCTTCTGAAAAGCCTATAAAATTAAGTATTGTTTTCTGAATACAGGTTAGGCAATTGGCCATCCTGTTCCTAGGTCAGGAGCAAACAATTTGTATCAGGTTGCATTTTCATATTTGCTGAAAGATGGGATCTGCTATTTAATTTCTTTTTAAATGCTTATCAGTGTCTGAGAAGAAATGTGCATTTGCATGTGATCCTCTGTGACTTTGTCCAATATTTGTCAATATTGGAGTTGCATGTAAATTACTACTGGCTGATTAGTACAGCTCAGTGTCAGCCATACAATTTGCACATACAAACATGATTGTATGTGGGTTTTGAGACAAGATTCCTATTCAAAATTAATGAAGGTCATCTGGAATGAGAGGAGCTACAGCTTTGTAAGAGAAAAATTTCTTTGTAACAACACGATGAAGGGTGTGGGCTCTTCAAGATGCCATATACACTCACCGACTAATAATAAAACATTATTTGCACCAGCAATAGTACATTTCATTAAAAAAAAAAAAAAGGTAATTCTGAATGGCAAATTCTAGTGGGAACACCTGAACGTCCTTCCTAGCAATGCATTTGGTGTCTAACTTCGGCCTGGAGTTAACTAGAGTGAAATATGTTGTAAACAGATTTTTTTTTTTTTCTTTTTGTGCTTGAATAGAAATGTAAAGCATGTTAATAACTCCATTGTTATTTTATAAGGCCAGGCTACAGATTTACACTTCTATTAAAAATAAAAATTCTTTGCTATGGAAAATAGAATTTATTTTATATGCAATCTACTGACTTCACTATAATTACTGATGTAACCAAAGCTTGACTTTGACCCAATAAATACCCATCTTGAATCATTAGTTTACATTAGTGCACCCCCTTGAATAGGTTACTCTTTATTATTTACACATCTAAGCATGAGAAATACACATTTAGATGTCAGCTTGTAATTTTGACATGCAAGCATATTTGTGCCAAAAGTAATGAAAAAATTGAGGTAGATTTGGGGCAGGTAGATGCCACCCTAGTAAACGGCATGGGAAAAGCTTTCTCTGAAGTATTTGCATTAGTGATAGATATTCACTGATCTTTAGATATCTCAGATGCTTCTTTACACTTAGGGAGTACAAAGGGAAAAGGCAGTTACTTATATTCTTTGCTGGTGCAAGAGCAAATAAAGTAATGAAGCAGAGGGAAAAGCATTTTAAATAAGTCAGTCCTCCTTATTAGTTGGCGTACAGGGAGTGGGAGCCTCCCCAGTTTCTCTCTTTGTCAGAGTCCCAAATTTCTGAGGTACAAGAACATCATCTGGACCATGACGCCTCTCTAGCATCACTCCATTTCTGTATCAACATGTCAGTTGGACTGCTAGGTGTCTACATATTACCGTGGTTTTCCTCTGGAAAATGTAATCCGTGAAAACTAGATCTGTAGTATCTCTAGCCTCTTGGAGGAGTAGAAATTCTGCTTTATAAAAGTGTATTTTGTTTTTTTCATTTAGATGCCTACCATCTACTGTCCAGATCTACACAGTGAAACCATGTTGTAAAGTTACTTGGGAAGACAAATAACATCACTCTGAATGTCCCCATCTACTTTCATCTTCCCCCAGCTTTTATTGCTGTGTGACATCACATGGTCTGGAATATCCCTTTGTTCAGTTGGGATCAGCTGTCCCAGCTGTGTCCCCTCCCAGCTTCTTGTGCCCCCACCAGCCTGCTCGCTGGTGGGGTGGGGTGAGAAGCAGAAAATGCTGTGTAAGCACTGCTCAGCAACAACTAAAACATCAGCATGTTATCAGCGCTATTTTCAGCACAAATCAAAAACATGGCCCCATACAAACTACTATGAAGAAAACTAACTCTATCCCAATCAAAACCAGCACAAACTGACACTTCTCTTTGCCTTAAAGGACTCAGGATAAAAGCTCCCATTAATGTTAGTAGCAGTAGTTATAATGTCTCAGCACTGACTTCAGACTTTGCTGGCATTACACAGGATTTGGTAAGATTCAGCTTGAAGCTCTGATATATCTCCTAAAATTCCCAAATGTTAATGGTCCTTAGCATGAATTTAGCACCGGAGGACTGGTCAGTCCCCAGTCTCATGAGCTGGATTTGAACATCTTTGAATGGCCAGGGGTGACTGGAGACAGGCAACATGGCTTCACTAAGGGTAAATCGTGCCTGACAAATTTGGTGGCCTTCTACAATGGGGTTACAGTGTTGGTGGATAAGGGAAAAGCAACAGACATCATCTACCTGGACTTGTTCAAAACATTTGACACTGTCTCGCACAACATCCTTGTCTCTAAATTGGAGAGACATGGATTTGATAGATGGACCACTGGGTGAATAAGGAATTGGCTGGATGGTCACAGTCAAAGAGTTGCGGCCAATGGCTCGATGTCCGAGTGCAGACCAGTGACTAGTGGCGTTCCTCAGGTCTTGGTATTGGAACTAGCGCTGTTTAACATCTTTGTCAGCAACATGGACAGTGGGATTGAGTGCACCCTCAGCAAGTTTGGTGACGACATCAAGCTCTGTGGTACAGTCGATATGCTGGAGACAAGGGATGCCATCCAGAAGGACCTTGACAGGGCTGAGAGATGGGCCTGTGCGAACCTCAGGAAGTTCGACAAGGCCAAGTATAAGGTCCTGCACATGGGTGTGAGCAATCCCTTGCACAAATACAGGCTGGGTGATGAATGGATTGAGAGCAGCCATTAGGAGAGGAACTTGGGGCTATTAGTGGATGAAAAACAGAATATGAGCCAGCAACGTGTACTCGCAGCCCAGAAAGCAAATTGCATTCTGGTCTGCATCAAAAGAAGTGTGGCTAGCAGGTCAAGGGAGGTGATTATTCCCTTCTACTCTGCTTTCGTGAGACCCCACCTGGAGTACTGTGTTCAGCTCCGGGGCTCCCAGCATAACAAAGACATGGACCTGCTTGAGTGGGTCCAGAGGAGGGCCACAAAGTTGATCAGGGGGCTGGAGCACCTCACCTATGAGGACAGGCTGGGACAGTTGAGGTTGTTTAGCCTGGAGAAAAGAAGGCTCCAGGGACACCTTATAGTGGCCTTCCAGTACTTAAAGGGGGCCTACAAGAAAGATGCAGAGGGACTCTTTAACAGGGAGTGTAGTGATAGGACAAGGGGTAACAGTTTTACACTGAAGGAGGATAGATTTAGATTAGATATTAGGAAGAAGTTCTTTACTGTGAGGGTGGTGAAACCCTGGAACAATTTGCCCAGAGAGGTTGTGGATTCCCCATCCCTGGCAGTGTTCAAGGCCAGGTTGGATGGGGCTTTGAGCAACCGGGTCTAGTGGAAGGTGTCCCTGCCCATGGTAGGGGGGTTGGAACTGGATGATCTTTAAGGTCCCTTCCAACCCAAACCATTCTATGATTCTATGATTCATTCATTGTGCTTTAAAGCACTGCAAAGAAGCATGCGTGTTTGGCAGGAGACAAAGGTCAGTCCCCAGTGTCTTACCACCCCACTGGAAATTGTGACTGGACAGACTGTCTTTGCTTTATATGTGGGAGTTCAAATAATCATCTTCCAGCCTGATGGCATCAGTCTTGGCACAAAAGTTAAGTTAGTTTTGAAATGAGTTCATTATACTTATTCATGTCTGTGAGTGCATACAGTACACATTCACACAGTAGGGACATACAAGACAAATTAAAATGCCAGCCGAGGACTCCAGAGAAATATGTCAGTCATTCACTCTGTTTTTGTGACTCTCACCAAATCACATCCTTTTTCTATAAATTTAAGATACAAGTGTAAAAGCTTTTGTGGTGTACAGACATTATAATAACAGAGGTCAGATGGATACCTTGAATGGATGAATATGGACTCTGTTTTTGTGACTTTTATGTATATCACAGAGAAGAAAACTAAACCAACCCCCCCCCCAAAAAGCTTATGGCTTGTGATACTCTGGTAGTTGTTGGATTTTTTTTTTCTAAAAGTTCATTAAAATTCCTCAGAGATATTCCATTTCTTCTCCTTCCTTCTGTGATAACGTTCAGTAATCAATGATATTGCTTTAATATTAGACAAAACAGGTATCAACAAATAAAATAATCTACTGTTTAATGCATACTTCTTTCCATAAATTAAATATTTTTCATCTTGTATTTAAGAAATCCTGTTACTAAACGTTTCTACATTCTACAAATGTAGAACTCTACTAAATGTAGAAACATTTAGTAACAGGATTTCTTAAATCATTCTTGATTTTTATACTGTCTCCCTGAGAGTTCATTGTAGTGTTCTAATTCATAGAGATAGTTTCAAATTCATAGCTATGGTTTCAAAGAAGGTGAGCTCAGACTGCCGTAAGGCTATAGTGATCTGCAGTCACACACTGACCTGCTAGATTCTGGTTAAAGCCAGTCTGCTTTGGAACTGCTTATTAAATATGGTCAATATCTATAGCTTAATTTACTCCATCATTGTAGTTGTGATGAGGGTGGTGGTTGCAGAGCAGGCTAATGATAAAAACATGCTGAATGACTGGCTAATTAAAGTCTCTACACTTTTTGATGTTTTTCTTAATTGGTCCTAGGGGAAATGGGGAGGATGTTGAATTACCATGCTGATTAGAAATACAGTAGCTGCTGCAGTTCAGATTTTATTTTGGAGAAAGAGATAGTGGCAGCTGGAGAGTCATCAGAGGATAGGAGCAATGATCCTGTTGTATGACCACTTTTAATAAGCAATTTGTCAAGGCATATTCGTTTTTTTCCCCCATTCAGCAAGCTTATAATAGACCTCCTCCTAAGAAGTCATAATTTTACATCTCTTGTGAGTTATTTGGATGGGCAGTGTAAGAGGTACCTGGAAGGAGCTAGACTGAGATGTGCATTATAGAACCAGGAAATAGAAAAGGGTACCTGCAGCTGATAACTTTAAATATTTTCCCAATAAAAAGCAAACCCAAACCCTAGGTATCGAGGGAGTAAAATTCTTTATTCATTTCCACCTACTGTAACATTATCATGCACCAGAAGACACCCCAAGCTGCAAAGAAACCTTGTCATTTTAGTAAAAATTGTGTTGTTGGAGGTTGTGCAGTTTTTGTTAGAAAAAGAGCACATCCCTGTGTTTTGCATCGAGTGCTGCTATTCTGGGAGACACTAGTTGTTCAAGAATATGGAAACCGTGCTTCATTTTGCAGCAGTATGCAAAGCAAAGCTGTCTGGAATGGTATCAGGTATTTGGCAGGAGAAAAAAAGGAATGAGTTTGATTTTCCCAGTCAGATCAACACCGGAGTTGTGTGTGCATGTAACGAGAAGACATCTAGGAGCATGATTTAAAGTGCCAATTGAGAGTGGAAAAGTGCTACATGCATTATAGTAAGTGGAAGAGGAATCATGAGATGCATCTGGTTTGGAACATTTAGGAAGTTGTAACCTAAAGGAAAACGAGCTCAACACTAAAATCAGTATACTAATTAGATCTGAGCTTTATTCTGGGATTTCACCTATTCTTTATGACATGCAACTTACACGCCCCCCCCCTCCCCCCCCCCAGTGCAAACAGGGGAGCTTAGCTCATTTTTGATACTGCGTAGAGGAATTATTATTCTGAGAATAAGCCTATGTTGAAACTGGTGCAAATAAACTGGCAAGGATCTTAATTTAATCTTTTTGTCTATACATGTGTATGTGCATATATGAAGATATGTTATCTTAATGACATTTTATTGAAGAAGTTAAAATACCTTGGAAAAAAGCATATATTAAACTGTCAGTTTCTCATTTTTAAAAGAAGTATATTTATTTTATTTTTTATTT
Source organism: Haliaeetus albicilla (assembly GCF_947461875.1). Lineage (NCBI taxonomy): Eukaryota > Metazoa > Chordata > Aves > Accipitriformes > Accipitridae > Haliaeetus > Haliaeetus albicilla. The sequence continues at coordinate 30,826,324 of NC_091490.1, read as the reverse complement.
ATATAAATGAGTATCCATACTGCATTTACAAACCAAATAGAGCCCGTTTAGGCTGCTGAAGTAGGTACAGCATGTAATAGTTCATTCAAAATCTTCTGAAAGGATTTATTACCACATATTTAAGTAATTTAATTTTGTTGTTTCTGCAACTTAATAGTCGACTGTATAACTTATCTGAGTTCAGTGTAAAACATTTTTACGGCTTTTGCTGTAGCTAAACTAGAGGATGCAGAAACAGCTCACTGCTGGGAAGAGACAAGGAAACACTGTTGGCTCCCTCCAACGCCAAGCTCTCATAGGAATGATCTTAGGTGCTTTAACAGAGTCCCCTCTGTGGACATTTCCCCCACAATCTGGACATAGCCAGTGCCTATTTAGACTGGAAGATGTCTTACTGACCAGGAAAAAAAAAATCATGCCTTGAGAATTACCTTTGGCAGTTAGGATAGAAGGTGGGAGAGCACTACAGCAAGTACCAGGTCATGTACCATGCAATGATAAAAAGTAGAGCCCCAATCCACATTTTGTGACTTCCCTCTTAACTGAAATTTTTGCAATATAGGAAAGATCTTTCTGAACATTTCCACTTCCCTTGCACATTTTAAATATTTGCCAATAACTGTTTCTTCCATGAGCTACCCTTGCACTCACATGAAGTTCAGCGTTTCCACCATGGCTTAAGTGTATGCTATGTAAAGCACGCTATCTTGTGATCTCCTGGCTTCAACTGATGCCCCTAAGATTTTGCACTAAAAGAAAATAGCTGATCTCTATTCACCCTTTTCCTGCCACTTAGGATTTTATAGACCTCTGCCATGTCTTAAAAATTGAATCTCCCAAAATGATGTTTCTCTCAAAATAAAATCTTACCACGTGCTTCTGTGGTAGCTGTAGCCATGCCCAACACACTGGAGAGTAAACTGGAAAATTCAGGACTAAGCAAGTCAAATGATTCTTCAATAAACCTACTTATTCTTCTGCAGGCCAGGTAGAAAGACGACTTAAAACATGTCTTCCTCATGTGATAAATATATATAATGAAACAGGTATTTCTTGTGGAACAGCCTACAAAGTGTTAATTTAGGGCTTGCTGAAAGCTATTCTGAATTCGTATCAGTTAAATTATAGCTTTAGGGATTGATGTCAAAGAGTCTCAGTGTTTCTGATCAGCTGCTAATGAAAGAATGGTAGACTTCAGTTATTGGATCATCAGCTGCTTTTTTTCCTTAGCAGGCAAACAATCTTCAGCTTTCTGTGTACAGAAAATGCAATACTAAAGAAAAGGCCTCTAGAGTGCATAGGACATTAAGGGTTTTTTTTATTACTGTATTTCAGAAAAAGTGGATTCAAAATGTTTTGAATTAATTTTGAACTATTTGAAAAAGCTTATTTTCTTAGATGAAAAATTCCAAAACATAGTCTTAACTGAGTGCACATTTGCTCAGACCTACACTTTCTAACACGAGCAACTAAAATTAGAATTCAGACACAATGGTGCTAGATTTGCAATTTAATATAAGACCTTTAGGAATCCTGACGGTTTGCTCCAGGGGATAAAGTAACAGTTGCCACTTTAAGAGATAAAGTTTTCTACTATTATCATCACAGCATTTATGAAGCTATGACTGAAAGTGACAGAATAACTCTTTACTGAAATAAATGGCGTGGTCAACAACCTTCCACTAGCAGATAAAAGCTTCATGTCAATTGATTTCAATGACCAAGCAGAAGGTAACCTGGCAACCTGCAATAAATAAAGGGCCCCCATGGAACAGGTCAGGCAAGCATCAATGAAATTTCTGCTCCTCCAAAAGTTTCTTCAGCATAATTTAATGAACAAAAAGATACTGCCTTCCAGATGTTCAACCAGCACAAAACATACTATTTTAAATGCCTGATGCCTGTTGATTATTATATGAGGTATAGGCATTTGTCTGATGGTGGAGATAATGAAGCCATCTATAAAGCAGTTTTCCCTTACATCATCTTACATCACCATTCATTTTAAGACCCTATTGCTGTGATAATTACCCCACAGTATTTTACAGTGAATGTCCTATGAGGAAGACAACAACTGATGGAGAAAGGAGGAAAAGTGTACTAGAAAAATACAACCTGGCCATGTGAATAACAATGCTAGGAGGTAGAAAGAAAACACATTTCTCTGGGGATCATAAGTGAAGTTGCAACACAAAAAGTGTAAACGAAGGTGCATTAGTCATTAATACTACTACTAATAAAAATGGTCTCTAATTGACTTAAAATTGAGTAGACATTGTGGCCGAAGCAGAATTCTGAAAACAAAAGATCATTAAATGCTATTTGGCTCTGAGTGATGTGACCCTGCTTCTGTGGGACAACCATCATCCCGTACTTCACTCTTACAATGACAGCTACCATTTACAGGTATAGGGGTGCAGCATCATTCACAAAACCCAGAGTTAGGGTGGATATAAAACATACACATATGATCAAGAGTGAGATAATTCCTCCTTAGGAAATAGGGACTTGAATGAACTTATAATGTTGAATTATTTGAAAGCAGGTTTGTTAATGGATCCCACCTCCAGTTTTGTGATGACATATTCAGAGCAGTCAAGTCTTCAGCATCAAGAACTCTGACTCAAGTTATGGAAGCTGCTGCAAGAGCTGGTAGATGCTGCTCATGCCTGAGATATCAAAGGACAACGTCCAGTAAAGTGAGAATAGAAAAGATGCATCCTAGAAGCACAATTTACATAAGCATCATGTCTCATTTGTTTAGTGAGCTTTTTTTTAAGAAAAATGTACCTGTGAGCAGGACCTTCTGCATAAAGCAGCCACATTTCTCCAGGAGTAAGAGCAGACAAAAAAAAAATATTGTTGTCTACCCTCCACCGCTTCAGGATAAGAAAGACCCAAATGTTCTGTTTTCAGAAGGGATGTGGCAATGTCAACACCAAGGGTAAACTATTTCAAGATTAAGCCAAAATTTTTCTTTTTAATGGCCTATAAAGAAGAGTTCCTTTTCTCTTTTTCCTCAACAGTTTCACACACTTTATTAAATGTTGCAAATTGGAGTTTGCCTTGTTTTAAGATCATTTGCAAATGTATTCCTCCTCTCACAGACTTGCTCAAGCAGGGTCAATTTTCTGCCTATATTACAATTCCCACACTCCCATAGGGAACAAAGAATGGTGTGTCAGAATCCTGCAAAAGGAGACAAATGATCTGTGCTCTAGTCTAATAACCTTCCTGAAGAAGACAACTGTGTGAATTACAAAAGTTTCACCTGCAAAATCCCTACTGATATACTAATTAAAAACTAGATCTCTTCAACCAGTGCAAAAAAAAAAAAAAAAAAAAGAAGAAAAAAAAAAGGTCTACTGAGAAAGACTGGGGAAAAAAGAAATTAATGGATGAGAAGTGGCTCAACGTTGTCCCAGAATCCTTTGCTGAGATAGGATTACACACAACCACAGTGTATTTTAAACCAGACTCTTAAGGATTTATTGATATTTGGAGGATCTGTAAACTGCATATAGTTTTCCATATGTAAACTCTCTGTCCTGTTTTCCTGTCTTACAACTCTTATTTGGTAAACAAGGTTCTCCATGTGATTTTTTTTTTCTTTTTTTTTTTGCTGACCTCCTTACTGAAACCTGTCTTGAATTTATTGGGGTTATTTTCCAGGTAGGAAGGGTTGCATGGAGAAAGTTATTCATAGCTAGTACATTTTAAACTGCTAAAATTAAACCACAGTAGCTGCCATGTCTCATCCTGTGTACCTCACCCCAAACCACTGAAATAACAACAGTAGCCTGTGATTTATATGACTGACCATAAACAACCCAGTTCAAAATATGAAAAGACAATAGATGAAACTGGTAAACCAATTTTTCTACTTTACCACATAGCTCATTCTACACTACACTTTTAGAGAAAAATTTTCACATTAGCATCAATTTTGTTTTTAAAAAATATTAAAAACGAACTACTGTGTACTAGAAGTTTCCATGATATTTTGCTGAGATTTATTCAAACTCCAATAATTCTGAAACACTTCAAAGTAACTCATTAATGTCCTTAATGCTTTTCAAAATTACTTCTTTATCGTAGTAAACTCTTCACAAAAATGTTAGATGTGACATGTCAATATCAGTCTTATTAAGTGAGACTCATTAATCTTTATCTTGAGCAACACTACTTTCTGATTTTCAAAGATTTAATGGTATCTGATTTTTTTTTTTTTAATTCTAAGTACTTCAGCCTGCCTTTTCCTTATCTGTAAAATGTGTGGGATATCAATGCATTTCAAAGGTTTGTGGGGAGAATAAATAATTTCAAGATTATGAGATGTTCAAATCCTACAGCAATGCAGACCTTACCATGACCTAGCATAAACGGATCAAATAAGCAAGTGTTTTCCCATAATAATTCCACATTTATTTTAATAACTAAGTTGTTGCTTGAGTCTTCTTATAGAGAGAAAAGAAATGGACACAAAAAATTTGTCACACAAGTGCAATCAATTTACCATAATAAGGCAGGTCTCTGGAAATTTTGATATTGAGACATTACCTGAGTGGAATAAATATCCAAGGAGCTTAACACAGTCTTGAACAAGATAGCACTCACTCTGACTCTGAGCAGGCAAAATCTTATTCATAGCAATAGTAGTAAATTCTTATAGTACATTAGCTCCCAGAAGGTTTTTGCAGTATCGAGACTTCGCCTTGTCTGTACAAACACACCATACCATTCACCCTGGATGCTTATGTTAACAGCTGAAAAACATCACCATTACATGAGGCGCTTTCCCCTTATGTGATACAACTATTCTTTTTTATTCCTATTATGAGTATGATAAAAGGCCTCAGTCAGGATGCATTAGCGCGGTAGAAAGGCATGATATTATAGCTCTTGTGCAGTCACAGTTTTTCTCAGGCGAATAAGCAAAATTGTATTTTGTTGTAGCAGCACAATTAGTTCTACGGCTGGGGGGAAAAAAAGGTGCAGGAGTTTGTGTGTGAGTCATTACCACTCCTTGCACGGCACCTCTTTATTAAAAGCAACAGCAGAAAAGAAAAGGCTGAGCAAGTAAGAAAAAGAAATACATTGTTTGTGTTGGAACAGGTAATTCCCTGTCTTCCCTGGCTTACAAAAAAGAGTCAGTTTGCTCTTTCCCACTCCACTCAGTCTGCTTAAGATTTAGGCAGTTATCTGATGTGCTTAAGTCTTGAGCTGGCATACCTGACCTCGGAGGGACTCTTAACCTCAGCTAAGACAACAAGTGCAAGAAGTAAGAGTACAGAAGGGCATCAAAGGCATGAAATCCACATGTGCTGGTGGCAATAAATGCCTGGTACCAGTATGGCATGATGGTTGACTAAAACCAACAGAGCAACAGAAACTCATGAAGTGCTAAAAAGGGCATGTTTCTCTAAGTGATAAAGTGCACACAGAAGTAAACAAGCAGCATAATGCTCCTTTAACCTTTAGAGTAACCAATGCTGTTGGACAGTTTCTGTCCTGACTCATGGTATACATTTACTTTGGGGCTGTAACAGTGTGGATTTTTCTTTCTTTCTAATCAAAGCTGTGATGTTGTAGGAACAGCCGCAGGTTCACAGTGAGGCGTGGACAGTACCCGGACTCTTCTTGCTGTTTCAGATCTACTTGACAACGCGAATGCAATTCAGAGGGAGCCTAAATGCAAGGAGCTGGAGCCTTACCATGCAAACAGTCCAGTTTTAAACTAGAATGATTAGTCTGAATTAAATGTCTACCCATGTGGAAACCGATCTGCAGGAAAGATACTATTTTAAGGTATCAGGAAGAAAAGATTACTCAGTCATTTATTAGTCTACCTAACTAAGTTTTCCATGTGATACCCCCATTTAACTGTCACAAAAATAGATAAAAGTTCTTCTTCTCTTCCCACTTGCTCCTGGCTTCATTGCTTCTTGGATGTACCTGAGGACCTCAACAGGTACATGTGTAGGTTATAATATATCCATACAGAGAGTGTATCTGGCTGGATAAAGTAGTTATTTGCTACGGCAAGAAAGAGCCTGCATGACATATCTGCTTCAGGGCACTTTCAGAGACTGCTGAAAGTTCATTGCTACCTGCTGTTGGTGGGACATGCCAGTCAGGATGCTTGCCCTTGGAGAAGCTGCGGAGCTTGTGTGTGATTACTCCTGGGAGCTTGCTGGAAGCAACAGCCCATTTACTCACTGTACCAGTGCTTCCTATAAATATATTTATAACCCTGGCATGCCTGCCTTACCGTAATCTCAAGGGTTTGTCTGGTTCAGAGAAAGCTATAATGGGAACTGTAAACTTTTATGCTTGCCCTCTCTAGAAATTGTGTTGAAACTTTTATGACAGAGATTTTTCACCTTTTGCTTGTTTCTCCTGAAATCTTACTCACAAAGCTGTTCTATAAAGAATTTTAAATAGTGTGAGGTGTACCCAACCAGGTTTATTGTCTGCACCTGCTACGGCTTGCTGTCTAGACACTTCGCTACAAAAGCTCAGTTGTCACAATCTGAGTGCTATGTTCACTGTAATAAAACTGACGAATATTTTTTGTTCTTATCCTAATTACATTTGTGTTGAAGACAGTAGAATACTGCTTAAGAAAATCCTTTCTTTATGCAAAGGTGTCACACTTTCTTTATAAATGTTCCAAAGAAAGGAGAAGGGAAGACAAAACAGAAGTACTTTAGAGGTGTCGATGTTATTAATATTTTGTCAGGCTTGCTCCTGGTTTTAGGAACTGGAGCAATTATCATTGTCATGCAAAACTTCTCTGGTTGACTTCCCAAAACTACTGCTAAAAAGTTAAAAATTTCATGAACATTGCAAAAGTGTATGTAAAATGTGCTTCACACAATGTAAGAAAAGCTGAGATGCACAGTTAATAGACAGCTTGCAAAACCTTCTGTGACCTTACTGAGGAAGATACCAATTACCATGAGAAATGTTCATAATTGTCCATTTGCCAAGACTTATCAAGCGGTATCTAACTATAGTTTTCTGCATACACAGTAGATGCATTTATGTAATCATTTTTGGTAACGGACACTGTATAAGAACGCCACAAGGGCTATTTCACCTTTGCAGCACACACTGTCGGACTGATGCAGTTCTCGAGGGAATGCATCATTAATGTTTATAAAGTCTATGCAAATCATCACTTGACAACCAAGGCCACTTACACAGACATAATATCATGGTCCTGCAATAGAAAAGGAAACTATTTCCTACATCCCTAATTAAATTCTGGAAGCCTGCTTCTCTGCTCCTGCTTTTTGTTCCCCGAAGACCCCTGAGCAAACCAAAGTTGCTGGGAGTTGTTCAGGCACTCTGTAGTTACAGAGGGTATGTCATCCAAGTAGTGAGCCACATGGCCGTGTAACTCTGGTGACCATAACCAGCTGTCATGCACAGCCCACAGGATGAAATTTGTTCACACATGCAGTTGATGAATATACCTGTCACTGTAATAAATAGTTGAGCAAAGACCTGGTGGGAAAGCAGGAGGAAATAACACAGTCTTTATTCCAATCCCAAAACAGAATGATTTGCTCTTTAAATCTAATAATTTAGCCAGGCAGTAAACCAAAGAAAAAAATAAAATGTACAGCCTTATTAAATTCTACCTATAGCTACCTGATAATAAACTAAATGCAAAAATGGTGCCCATTGTGGTTTATCCTTTAACATGGATGGGAAACACTTCCTTATCTTGTATGCACCCATGCAAAGGCAATCAGAACAACAGCCCCTCCAAGATGGGATGTGTGAGGTCCCACTATCTCAGGAAAGAAAAGGTGATGTGGGAAGGCAAAGCTTGTACCATGGCTTGCCCCTTTCTGCCTTGGTTCAGTGGAGACAGAAACGTGAACCATCATTATAAATAGGTCATAACATCTATTAACCAAACCAGGAGAGATGAGTCTTTAGGGTTTTTTTTTTCTCCCCCCTGCTCCCTCCCCCTTTCTCTCTGGTAAATCACATAATCCAGCACAGAGATTCAGAGTCTCTGTGACATGCTCCATTTGGGCTTTCTCCCCTGCCAAGGCGTATAACAAGAGAATGAAATGTTCCTTTTCTGCCCTGCTGAAATTGTGCTTTCCTGCCTGTTATGAATTAGATTCACAGTCTGAGTATCTCCCTCTGTGATCAGCTTTCATTACTAATAACCAGCTCATTCTGCCTTGCTAGAGCAAGAGCTTCTGACTCAGTTCAGACATACAGAGGAGCACAGAAAGACTTCTAATTAGTACCTAAATTTTCTACCTTGCACTAGCTACAAATCAGCGTAAATGCAGGCTGCAGAGGCTGTTAAAAACCCAACCAAAGACACTGACTGATCTGTTCAGTGAGCAGTTTTTTGCTGCCACAGCACGGGCGTGGGTGCAATCTGTAGCTTTTCCCTGTTTTAGCACATGGTGTTGCCTAAGACTCTATCAAGTTTCTCAAAATTGTGCTCCATTTTAGGTTACCCTGTCTATCAACTCCTGGGTTGGTTTTTTTTTTTGCATTGCACACTGACCTTACCTTTGCCTTCTGTATCAGTGATGTTGATATCCTTGTCCTGCAGTTCCTTGTGCCTCATTTGGAGTTGCCCTTCATTTTGAGGCATATTTTTTCAGAATCAATTTGTCATACTGTTTCTCAGTCCTTACTTCTGCTTAAGAAGTTTAAATCCCCTTCCTCCTCTACTCCTGTGCCCCCAAATTATTTTTTAAGTGGGGATCGCTGGGGGAAGATGATATATTTCACAAGGAGCAAGTATCAGATGCCTACTTATACGTAAAAACGATAAGCTTGTATTTGCTTTTATACGTTGCTGATCATTTCAGAGCAATGGTTGCTCAGCAAGGAAAATAAAAGCTTCTCTGTCTGCAGTACGACATTCACTAGTTTGTGTATCTTCATCATAAGCATTTTCATGCATCCCTTCACTACATTAAATAGGTCATATTGCGTAGTGATTTATAACCTGGAGAAACATTTGATTTCAAAGACACAGCACAGGGTATAAATCAAAGAATGAATTTGACCCAACAATCTCCCTGAAAAGATAGACTTTCAGAGCTCCTATTCTTTATTTCTGATACATCCTTTTCAAGATGGGGTGATAAAACTGAGCGCGTGGTTCAAGGTGAGCTCACACACTGATTTACAGAATGGCCTTACAGCATTTTCAAAAGTATTCTCTATTCTCTCTTTAGCACATTGTAACATCTTGTTTGGTTTTTAATCATTACTGAACGCTGGGCAGAGATTTTCACCAAGCTGTTCACAATGACAGCCGGGACATTTTTCCCTGAGTACTTACAGTTAATTTAGATCCCATCAATGTATCAATTGTTCCTTCCAGTGTGCCTTACCTTGCAGCTGTCACAATGAATTTCATCTCCTATTGTGCTGCTGAGATACCATGCTTTGTTAAGATCTTCTGTCCTTTGTAGATTAACCTACTCTTGATAGTTTTGAGAAAATAGTTTCATGGAAAATTTGCCAGTTCACAACTCTCGTCTTTCTGGAACAGGTACAAATGTTCAAAAAAACCCCACAATCTCCAGTACAGAAAGGAGCACTGAAGCTGAAAAATGTCACTGATATACATACCTCACAGGTCAATACAGCTTTACTTAATACTAGGTCCCTGAAACGCAGGCAAAAAGTAACGTACTTCTGGTGACTTCCTCAGTACAGTGATAACAGGTTAACATTTGGCTTTCTCATTGGATTAGAAGAAATAACCTGTTGGCTTTACCCTGAGAGTCTAGGGAGGAGCCAGAAAAGCTGTGGAGAGCTGCTTTCTGAACTGTGGGTCTGGGTAGGATCAGGGCAAAATTGTACCCAGCTGCAACGGCATTTTCTTGGACCAGAGATGAAACACCTGGCAGAGAAGGATCTGACTGACCACTGCAGGATTTTGCTGAATTGCTTTACCTTTTTTTATACATTGTTAGCACTTTAGAAAGCATTCTTTTTGGAAACAACCAGCCTATAGCAACAGTGACTGCACTACTTCCTTGCTCATTCATCTTTCCAGTGCTCTTTAGACCTTTCCAGGCTTTAAGGTGACCTTGCAACTTATGAAGAAAAATAAAGGATTGGAGTTAAACGTGTTATAAATGATTGACCAACCTGGATGGCAGCTGATAACGTGCTGGAGGCTGCAAAGTTCAGATACTGAACTTCATTCTGAATGATAGATGCTATAAAGTAGAGATAACTCATATTGTAACAGTAAGATTTGCAGCAAAATACAATGAGAAATAAGGGGATTGTCCTGCAGTCAGAGAAACAGCATGGTACAAACAGGAAAAAAGAACAATTATTGCAGCATTAAGCTTATAAGACCAGTATTTCAGAATGATGTAGTGAGTTCAAGAGCAACTCGCTCTTTGCTCTGCTCAGCCAGGTAGAGCGGATGTAATGTAAAAGGCCAGCCAGAATCATAGCAGTCTGTGTTGACAGAGGAATCCTAATTTGGGGAAAGGAAGAAAAAGGATCAGAGATGTCAAAGAAGAGCTTATTAGATGAAACATTTCTTCTGCCTGGATATCAGGACACTTTGAAGACAAGCTTAGCCTGAAGAATGGCAAAAAGAAACTAATTCTTTTCATGCACTCTTGCTGCAGAAGATAATAGAGTTGCTTCAGGTCAAATTTAGAGCTTACTGAGACTTTAAACAAAGACCCTTTAAAAATGCATTTAAATATTTTTTTTAAAAAAAGTGCAGTAAAACTAGCAGTGTAAAATATTTCCTGGGTCTAATGGAGACATTGAATGAGAGTCTGTAGTTGTTACATATATGGAGACCTGTAGTTCAGATCTTTGGTCTGAACTGGCCTCACCTATCCCAGTTAGGTGATATAATTGCTGAACTATCGGATGATTCATTATGAATTAGGGGTTCTTCCACTTATTTTTCCTCAAAACGTTTTGAAAGCAATTTTTTTCTACTCAGGAACTTAAACCACACTTATGAAACCTCAAAATAACTTTGTGGGAAATTGATTTACTACTCAGCATAGGCACTTCGCTAGTCAGAGGATGCTCAGGCCTCAAGACAAATGTGTAATTTCCATTCTCATTATTCATTGTTGCTTGGGTTTTTTGGACTTCAGGCAGTTTTGTCTTTTACTTTCTGTCATTTCACGTCATCTTCCGCAGTACTTCTTAAGCCTACGTCCTCTTTGTGACGTTGAAAGAAACTCACTTAGGAACACAACTCCGCAAATCATTTCCTGCTGCTGTGCAAGAGATAACTCTTACACAGAGCACGGGTCTCCAGTAAATTTTCTACCTGCTCCATTCAGGTGTCATAGGGTCTGAGTTCCCTTTCGCAGATAGCATGACCAATCTCAATGAGAAAGAGTGAAAAATCAAGTCAGACAAACTTGTGTTACTTTCAAGCTTTTAAAAACTAAACACATACATTCTTCACATCAAAATATTTTCTGCTTTAGAAACTCCTGTGTTGGTTTTGCCTTTTCTCTAAATGTTTGATTTGGATTTTGGGTTCTTTCACCATCTACATCCGAAGGAGGTATTAGAAGGAAATCAGTTTCCTTTCTATTCGTATATCCTGGATAAGCTAGTGGTCCTGCTGCCAGATTTCATTTTTGAAAAGGCAAATTCACTTGTCAACTCATGTAGAAATACTAAAATAGCAAATAGCAATCATTTCTCATGGAGTGAGGTGCAGAACAGAAGATCAAAAGTAGTCCAGTGTTTCTGGTCCACATATACATATTTATATGTACAACATGATATAGGGAGTCTATGAAACTCAGATTGGAGTCAGGAAAAAGGGGAAACCATTTCTATTATCCAGTTTCTAAGTTAATAGCAATGTATCCTTTAACCCTCATGCTTTGTATGGGAAACCTCTACATGCACGATAGCATACAGTTAAAACAAGAGGTCTCATTTATTATCAGTCAGAGTGCTCAAAATCTGTATCCTGCATGACAAACAGGCAAAAAACATTTCAGATATTCTGAAACTATAGTAATGGGGAAAGACTCACAAATTCATAACAGTTATACTGCTCCACTTAGCATATATTTTTGAAGATGTATCCCTTACACCAGAAATATTCACATGGGTGACCTTGTATTACGTCATGGTAGTTTTAGGCAAATTGTTTCTTCCTTTTAGAAAACTTTAAAACAGCAAGTCTTTTGACAAATACAAGTACAATTTTCATTATATACTATATTGAGCATTTATCTGATAATTATTCAATCAATTCACACACCAAGGGATATACTACTATGCCTATTGCCTACTACAACTATTGCTGTTATGCTTTTCTCTCAGTTTTATTTTTTATGTATGGAGCATTTTTAGGGGTATTTTTAGCAGCCACTCACTGTACTTTTTTTCTTTAAATGTTTTATTTTTTTCTTCTTAGTTCAGAAATAAGAACCTGTTGAATAGTATACTAGATACACTTACATGTTTTAAAAACCAATACAGGCAAATAATATATACAAGTACAATATATATTTAGTCTGCAGAAACAAAACTCCACAAATGCCATATGCTTCTTTGAAACTGGAAACATTTTAATTAGTGCATTTTTAACAGGTGAGTAAATGTTTACAGAACTGTTATATGTATACTACAAACAGTAGAGTAGGAAAACATAGAAACAACAATTTGCAATTCCAAATATTTCCATATAATCTTTCATTCACATTCCTCAAGATACTTGGGAACTATAGTTTTCTTGATAACAACCTATATTCCAGGTTCCTTTTTCCTTAGTGAATTCTACATCAAGCTTCCTTTCTGCAGAGCTGTGAAAGAGGATTTTGTTTACTGCCAGCATAACCTCTGTTGAGTATCTGAAAGTCAAACTGCTTTTCCTGCTTCATACGCCACCTTCAAGAGCAAAAAAATGTAGAGTTCACAGTGGAAAATTTTGTTGTTACTAAAATAAACAGGAATAAATTTGTTCTTCTTTGATTTTGTAATGTTAGAGGTGGGACAGCATGCATTGTCAGTAAGACCTTCAGGTGCTATACTGCATATAATGTAAAAAATTCACAGGGAAAATATATAACATAGCTGCAAAAAGATCAATTTTAGATTTCCATTCTTAAGCATACTCTATATTATAAGGAGGGTTGCATATCAAAATATTTTAAATTATTTTTATAAACATACATGGTGCTTAAATAAATAAATAAATAAATAAGTTTGCTTTACAAGCAATAGCATAATCCAGCTCTGGTATCCGAAGCTATTTCTATCAGATACTGGATTGCATTTCTTGGTAAAGAGAACAGAAGGGGTTGGCAATCTGTTTCCACCGGGTGAAGAACCTTGCATTCACTTCCCTGGGTCTAGAATTTCACCTTGTACATTTGAGTTTTCAAAATTCATAATCATGTGCATACTTCTCCTATATAATGATAGTTGTATACCACTAAGTGGAAATAGCAACACTTAATTTAATTTAAAAACAAGTCATGCCTGAAAACACTTGGACATTTCCATAGTTAGAAAATATGTGTAGCTTTCAGTTGGATAAAGTCTTTCTTCTGCAGCAGGACTACCCTTGCACTTTACGTGAAGCATGTACTTAATTCTCTGTGGGATTGGTGTCAAGTATAATACAATCCAAGATGTAATGAAATGCTGTTGATAACTATATATTTAGAGAAAAACGCACATGCATAACAGCTCTCCCACTCACCACCCATGTATTGCTTTCAGCTTCCTACTTCTCCACAGTTTTGTTGTTTTTTTTTTTTTCTCCATTATTAACAGTTGCCACTTTTAATGGTTGGTTGTGTTGAAATACAATATTAGCCATTACAAGTATATTTCACACCTTACTATTATTTTTTTTTAAAGATAACTATTAATATGAAAACTTTACTTTTCTGAACTGATGGTTGCTTTCATTTATTTACTTGTTAAAATACAGTTATACAAATCAAATCCTCCAACTGAACAGAATACATATGTCTAGAAAACAGCCATCAGTACTTAAATGGCAGCTAATATTTTCAAGTATATTTTAGCTTTCTGCCACCACTGTGACTATTTGTCTGCAGTCAGCTTGACTGTGCTCCCCATCCATGGCTTAGTTCTGCCTTCACAGTCAGAGTACCTCGCCAAAGTGACCAGGAGGAGCCCTTTCTCCAGATCTGCCCCTGAGGACCTGAACTCTAGCACAGGACTTTCTAGGTCTACATCTGATCATTTGACGAGATTCTAGTATTGAATATTTGCAGTGAATATCCATTCAATAATGTGCATCCTTCTCACTATTAACTTAAATCAATTATTGATGAAGCTGCTTAACTGGTAGCCTAGGTGAAGTGTGTTTCAAAAGTAATCAAAATCAACTAACCAAAAGTTTCCAATAATAATTTTTAAAAATAAGTGTCTTCTGTTCATGTACAGATTGGGAGCTACGAAGATATTTACTCCCCTACGCTACATCCATTTGGCTCAACCTTTGGATTGGAAAGGTCATGAGAACAGCTTAGCTTCTCCCTTGTTTCTCCTCTGTCCCGGTGAGGGTTCTGGGAGTGGAGTTCTTCTCAGTAGCAGCTGGAACACACATCCTAGCTCATGTCTAACAGGCTATCAGAGAGGTTTTAAATTCTCACAGCCTTATGACAGGTACTGGTGCCGGGGACATGAATGTCGCTGCAACCTGTTACTAAATCAACTCATTTGCTTAATCAGGTTCCAAGATACCTTATTCTTTGATAGAAAGGCATTTCATTATTTTCTGATGGCTGTGCATCTGTGGGGATGAAGGCTTTAAAAAACACGATCCCCTTGCCTAATTGTTTACAATACATGCCACTTCACACAGCTGTGATTTCTTGGCCCGAGCTGCAGGGGAGCCAGCCTTCTGGTGCAGCTGCGAGCATATTGCACTTTTCTGCAAGCGACCAAACATCAAGGAAAAAGATTTTGAGGCTCAAGGCCTTAAGCTGGCAGAAGTGATGTGCATCATTCAGGTAAACTGCTTAATGCCTACAGGGAGGATGTTGGCTGCAATGTACTTACCTTGGTCCTTGCCAGCAAATTATAACAGTAACTGTGATAGAAAAGGAAAAAGCAGCAGAGGCCTTTGTATTCCAGCTGCTGGAAATGTTGAACTTTTGTTTAGACTTCATAGGTCTAATTTTCATATTGTTTACTCGTCCTGTCAGCTTAGAATATGATTCAAAATTATTGATGTATGTCTGACACATCATGACAAAAAGAGAAACAAACCTACTCTTTCAGTTCCTGGGTGCTTGCTCATATTAATGTGTATTTAATGGGGTTTTATTTAAGAATTACCTCTTGCAGTTTAGCAATATCCTCCAGCAAAACTGTTCAAGAGTAAGGTATTTGCCGAGAAATAGGTCAGACAAAACTAATACAATTAGAGAAGGAGAAATATATGCTTCTGAACTTTTTCTTGTGCAAACATTATTACAATTTTTTCCTGTTTTCATTAATTTTTCAATCTCCTATTCAATTTTTATTTTAATTAACTAATGAATGGAAATATGTCCTATTTAGAATGACATTGTACGTCAGAAGATACCAGGCAAATTTCTTTGGCTATTTCTTCACTAATAGGGCAAGAAGCAAATGCATGTATTTTTAAAGGTTTTTGAGGCATTTTTGTATTCTGTGAACCCATAGACCTACCTGAATTTGTCTGCTCAGTAACAGACAACTCTGTGCTTCCCTAAACATTAGACTTTCATCAAAGCTTAATCAAAAGTTCCACCACTTTAGGTGTTTTTTCACGTTAGTCCAGGCTTTCTTCTCAGATGCTGCAGTGTTGCCTGTTCTGCAAGTTCCATTCCTGCCAATTTCCCAGAAATGTGGGTTCCTGCATATCCTCAGAGGCAATTTGTTATGCTCAGAGACTGTCAGTGAAACCCCATCTCTAGTGATCAAGGCCTAATTCTTTTTCTCCTGCTTCTTCCAATATTCTAGTTGCCATGACAGCTTTTTTCAAAACAACCTTAACAGGCTAAAAACTTGTCTCATATCTACAGGGAAGTCTGACTTCCCTACCCCAAAGCCTAAGCCAACATTCATTCTCTATACTATCCACCATTCTCATGTGAATCCTCATAATTTTTCTCATATTGGGCTTTTGTTTCTCTCTATAGGCATCTTCTTGCTGTTCTGAGATGAAAAAAAAAAAGAAGCAAAAATCCCATAAACATTTTATAATGTTTTGTCGTTGTCAGGAAATAGGCACTGGAGGATGACTTTGTAAAGGTCTAGGTTGCAGACAGAATATATTTCCTGCTTTTGGAGTACGTAACCTAA
Source organism: Haliaeetus albicilla (assembly GCF_947461875.1). Taxonomy (NCBI): domain Eukaryota; kingdom Metazoa; phylum Chordata; class Aves; order Accipitriformes; family Accipitridae; genus Haliaeetus; species Haliaeetus albicilla. The sequence continues at coordinate 30,809,998 of NC_091490.1, read as the reverse complement.
ACAGAATTGAAAGCCACTTCACTCCGCAATTACTGATGACACCTACTAATTAAATTTCACACAGGTGAAACAAGATGTAAAGTGTTGCCATCTTTAGAGGGCAGCTATTGCACAGGAACTTTGCTAACTGCATCATCCCATGCCACAGAAAACGGCTCATTAAAAGGCTTTATTCAATTTAATAGAAGACCTTATAGATATCCCCTTCTTTCCTTCATGGAAAATGATGTGTAATATTTGTCAGGTCTCTGGTATTACCTCATGGACACTGAAAGTCATAACATATACATTATAAGAGGGAAAGTTAGGAATTGGACTGCACGTGTCTAGCTCCCCAATGCTTTTCATCTGAGGACAAAAGAGCAAGGCATTTCTCTTGAAGGCACCCACAGGTTTTAAGTGACCTGGGACAGTTAGACTATTGAGAGGAAGAAAGGAGTAACAGACTGAAGACATTAAGAAGTCAATAATTTCACAATATCCTTGTCAGGGTTATCATATATATTTGTCAGGATTATAACAAGTTGTTCTACAGATAGCAGTTCTCATATCCAAAGCCAAATTTGAGCACTTCTTCCAATTTTGTACTTATCATGTCTATCTTTGAGGAAAGTGACAGTAAGTAATAAGCAGTCTCACATTTATGAAGTGGGTACTTGAAGTTTGAGAAGTGGGCAGCAACACCTGCAATTACTTGTTCAGGATCAACAACCGGATCATTCTTCTAGATTGGAAGTTCATGATTTCGTGTTTCTCCTGTTGTTAAAAGTCTTCTCCAGTTTGTAGTTTCTTAAGGATTTTAACCCAAATTAAAAAATAATTCAGCTCATTTAAGCTAATTTATTTAATCACTTGTCATCCCTTCAGATATAAGCAATTTCTCCTTAAAAAAACACAGGCATTTTCTTTCTTTTGTAATACCCAAATGGTGGGTTTATTTATAATTATTGCCTCAGAGTTTAAATTGTTTATTATTACTTGCCAGAGTCCATATGCTGTATCGAACAACAGAAGTACATTTGTTTTGCGGTTGTTATTTAAATTTATTTCAAGTGATTTTTACCACCAAACTGAAAAGGGAAAAGCTTCAGGACATTCCCCTTATTGTCATCCAGTTCCTTCAGTACATTATGATACTAAATAAAGCAAGAAGACCAATTCACATTACCGTATTTATACTAACAGAATTAACCTTACTTATAAGTAGCTTTTCTTTATAATAAATTTATATTTAGACCAAAATTTTTCTGAAGGTGCATATCTTTATTTGGTGGTTTGTCTACTTATATGTGTCAGGACAAAGCAGCTTCCAGAGTATCCCATAAATAGAAGATACAGTAATTTGTGCTGACAAGGAGCGGCATTCTGCATATGTTCCTGTGACAATTTCAAAACAAAGGCAAAGCCAGACTACCAAATGCTAGGGCAGATTTTCAGTACTAGCATCTGGTGAATGCTGGATGCTAAAAGAAGGGACTGAAGTGGCATAGCAGTTACTTCTTTCAAGAGTAAACTTGCCGTCTTTCTATCAGCATTTTATATCCTAAGTCTTGCCTTAAAGTTTCTTCCTGGAATACTAAAAGTTGTCCCAAGAGAAATATTAATGTTCCCCATTTAATTTTAAACAATGTCATTAATATCTAACTGCATTTGTCACTTTGAAGCAGCTGGCTTGCCTGATACTGGACCTGAAAGATCTCCACTTCATTGGTTTGCTGTTTCTTCATCTGAAAGATGTTTTGACGTGTAGCCGTGAGATATTTTTTTCTGAAGATATTTTCCTGCTGCACATGCAAAAAATCTGAATACTGGTCAATCTTAGGTTTCTGTCCTCAATAATGGTTTTGTCTGTCTGAGAACCTGATATTAGAATTTTATTTTTTCTGTCAGGTTTCATTATCCTTTTTTTTTTTTAATAATATTTTTCAGTGTATATCCTCATGTTGCATGGCTACAGACCATCTAGAAAATTATTTCACAAATATCAGCTATTAGGCAAATCTAATACTCAAATTAGGATTAAAACCTCTTTTCTTTTTGCTGGGCACTTCAAATGTATTGATAATGAGGAGAGTTGGATTCAGAGGAATCAGGAGACACTGATTTTAATAGGTCTCCAAATCAACAAGTTCCTTTAGCCTATATTTGCCTTTGAGAACCTCAGACCAATTAGGTTATTCTCAGAGTTGAAGTCTGTCAGTGGTAGAGAGAACTATGCAAATCAAATTGTCCAATACCTACTACAGCATCCCAAACCAAGCTTATTTCAGTGATGATGTGCCTCGTTACTACCCAAAAAATCCAGAACAAAAGTCTTGTTGGGTTCTTGAGGATGAACAGGACATATGAACTAGTACAAACAGGAGGACATATAAGACTATGTATCCAACATTTTCAAGGTTAGTTCTCTTAAAATAGTGTTCATCTTTTATATATATATACACATAAATTTTATTTTTTTTTTTAGAAGTTGGGAGGGGGAGAACGTAAGAAAGAGAGTTATGTCAAGTGTGCCACTCAGCTGATGTTTCTACCTCCTGCAGAAATTTATACTGATGAAGCAAAATAAACATTTGGATACAGTTTAGCAGACCTTGTAAGGCCATCATATTTCCATTGAAACATGATTTATGGTATTGATTTTTTTTAACCTTGCAGAAGATAGCCCACAGAAATAGACATCGTTTTTTTGAATAAACTACACCAATTATCTGGTTGTCCACAGCTGACGGATTATTTATTTTTTCTCAGTGCAGTATGATGGCCAGTAAAATATAAAACTGACTGGGACTATAATCAAAGGGTATTTCTGCAAATCACTCAATGACAATCTGGGGTAATTTTCAATTACTCTCAGGACAGATTTTTTCCAATTGACTAGACAGAAAGTGGCAAGAAAGATTTAAGAAATGCCTTGTAAGTGCAGACCTGAGAACTTAGTACCAAATATCATCAATCTGTATCCTTCTGAGATGAGAAGATTTACAAAACAGGCCACTGAACTTACATAAGCATTCAGTTATAGAATTATATATCTGATGGTTCAGTATCTTCGGATTTTTAGTGTTAAATGGGATAGCTATAGACTCACACTTTGACTGTTTGCAATTATCATATGCTTCATTAGATTAATGTCTGTCTGAACACTGACCCACTTTCTTTTCTGAAGATACTCACTATGGTGTTTCACTGGATTACCAGTAGTAACTTGTGTACTTATACAGGTTTGATGTGAAAAGAGCTAAACTGATAGCCTTGTCATAGCAAAAACTACAATATAACTAATAGCCTAATAAATATCTTACAGAAATTGTAAATTAAAACCTTCCTAAAACTGGATATAGATACGCTACAATTGGTTATATATTTTTCAGGATTTTTAATGGTCCTCATATATTTTTAAGTCTGCAAGAACTGAATGACAGCATACCTAAACATAAGTTGCAACATTAGAAATACTGGTATATTTGTAGTACAGTAGCGCTCACAAAGCTGTAGCAGAAACAAAGCCTTGTTACAGTTCCCGGTCTGGTGTCTCAGACTTTGCCACCCTAGTAGACAGAACCGAAGACATCCCAAGACGACCCCAGTGCCATCCTGCCTTTGGCTTGGCTGCAGTGTATTGCAGCTGCCCTCCAGACCATTTGTCCCTCAGCCCTTTTCCCTGGTGGTTCGCATGAATGAGGCTGCGTGCATACCTGCCAAGCACAGGCGCTGCACCAGTATGTCAACCATTAGGGCATCTCCCTCCTGACATAGGCATTTCACATCTCTCAAAACACACTGCTTTTAAAAAATGTGGTAGTAAAAACTATGCACCAAAATGACAATCATGAGGTATGGTTTGGTTTTGTACCATTGATACTGCACCCCTCTTCACTAACATATCTTCTCAAGAAGCTGACTGGTAAACGTTCACATGCAAGACCCAACCCAAAACCCAGAATGGGAATCATCAGCCTAAATATCAGAAAATGGTTTTCTTCCATAAAACTCTCTGTATTTCTGAAGATGATAAACAGTGCCAGATTTAAGCAACACAGAGTTTGTAAGCTTTGAGCTGTAACAGCAATTCCTTCCTCAAAACTCCAGGATGATTCTTTAGAGGAAGGTCTGCCATCTACTGAATTAGAAATTAATTTCTTTATATATTTCTTCATATACATCTAAAGATACACACACTGGCAAAATTCAGCATCTGAGATCCTGTAATATCACAGCTCATCCCAATGAACGTATGTTTGCTTGTGAAAGACAAAGAGAAAATACACTTCTAATATTTAAAGAAGAATGTATCTCAGTACTCAAGTAAATTGCTCCTTTTTTATTTCTTTTGGGAGCAGCCCTAGTACAGTAAGTTTATTGTGAATATTTTCTTTAGAGAAAGCATTTTAATAAGAAAGCTGTAGTTTGCTCCTAAGGCCAAATCCAAAAATAATTAATGTGTGTATTAAGATTCTGCACACATGGGCATTTAGCTCAGTGCAATGAAGCAAACAAGTGAACAACTGACAGCATGCTGATATGGAGACAAGCCAAATTTACCATAGCGATCATCTTCGTATAGTGCCAATTATCCTGAATGATTCATATGCTTACCAAAACACCAAACATGAACATTTTGATGCGTAATGTGTTATATCTACACTCATTTCTGTGCTGAAAGGCTAATTAAGCTGGTAATTGTCATTCATATCTCTTGCTATTATATTTGTATTCAAAATTGCAATAGATGCAATCTGTGTGTATTTTTTTTTATTCAAGTAGTTTAAAATTAATTTGAAGCCATACAACAGCAATCATACTCTAATTAGTGAGATAATCAATTAATAAGCTTGTAACTAAGGGTTCTTATGTTGTAGATTGAGATTGTTTCAACTGGGATGAAGTGCAATCTTTGTATTTAAAAAAAAAAAAAAAAAAAAGTTAATCTATCCTACAGCCAGGAGATAAAGTTACATCTGTTTGTTTAAGAGGTATCATTTTAACCCCTGCACTGTGACAATGACTCATGTGGCTATAACCACAAGACTTCCATTAAAATAACAGCTTTCTGTGGACAAAACAGCATGCCATTCTTAAAGTGTTCATACTTACTCTATTCAGTTAATACATGCAAAGTGATTCCATAAAGCCATTAAAGGAAATATAATAAACGAGTTCAAGACAACTGGTTATTTGTACGGGGAATTAATTGAAGGATGCAGGGAAGAAGTAAGGAGGAGGCTGAGATTGATAAACCTTTAAGTGCAGGCTTGTTGCGCCAAATGGCCTTTTCCCCTGTAACTGTAAACAAATTTGGATTTTGAACAATTTCAGACTTCAAGGTCCTGCATTAGCAATGGCATTGGGTGCCTCAGGGAATCGCTTGCATTGCTTTCCAGCCAGAAAATCCATGAGACATATCCAAGAAACTGTTATCCACAGAATGAACTGGGGAAGATAGGTTGTCTTTGCCAACTTGATGGGCTATTTGCAGGAATACCTTTGGAATCATTTGTGTCATGGTAGCTTTAGCATCAAATTAAGACTACCATGAGGTGTACCACTACTTATAGGTGTATTCAGATGGACTCTGCATCTCTTCCTTACAATAAATTTCTGCAGCATACACTGAACAGCCATTAACATGGAATAAGACCTATTCCCTAGATTGCAATGCGCACGGGAATTAAAATTCTCCACTCTCATTAGACTGCAGTTGTTGCATTATGGTGAGATACAAGGACATGACAAAACCTACAGGGCAAAGTTTCAAAACCTTCATTATAGCCTTATACTGCAAGCAGATTATAAAAAGGCTTACCATATGAAGCATTAATGCAGCTAATCCTGTGCTTTAATAACAAGTACATGCTTAAACATTATCTGATTAGAAATGTGTTGGAATGATTCTCCTGTTTTGGGTTGGTTTGGGTTTTTTTTGACAATAGATTATGAGTTTCTCTCAGAAAAATCAGGATGAAATACTTATTTCTCAGACTGAACTGAAATATTTTATTTTACTTATTTTCAGTCTCACTGAATTGAAATAGTAGCTTATTAATGAGGCACAACTATATAGAAATTTACCTTTTAGTTATTTTTTTGTTTTCAGCTAGAATTTTTAAGGACATATCTCTTACAAACAATCCATTCTATGTCATGCATTCTAATACCAAATCCATTGGAATTTACAAGCCTGGGGTAAAAAAAACCAGGATAGCCTGGGTGCAGGCCAAAAAATGGTCATTAAAGCTACTATTCTCCATAAAATATAATAAAAAACAAAGAAAAAGAATAAATAAAAAATGGGAACTTTTAAAATAATTTTAAAGATAAAATATAAGGAAAAAACATATGTCTGTGTCTCTTTTCATTCTTATTGCTATTTCATAGAAAATTTGAACATTCCTGCTTAATATTCCTACTTTTTTTTTCTTATGGAAAGACAAATAGGAACAATAAAAAGAATTATGTTTCTATGTTGTTTTATGCAATTTTCTGCAGAATCGAACCTCTTGTTAGCATCTGCACATCTTTTGCATATGCTTACTTGTCTTGATGAAGTTACTGAAAACCATAAAATTAAAAAAGACTTTTGAGTATGTAAATTTGCTTTTTCCAGTGCAACAGCCAAAATAATTTTTATCTGCACTAATTTCTGCCTCAGACACTTAAGTAACTTGTTTTCAGGTGATATAAAAATCTTTAACCTTCTTTTTACTTTTGATTATTTAATTAATGAAAACAACATTTTCACTCAGTACTAATGCTCCTGGCATTATTTTTTTTGTGTGTCCTTCCATGACTCTAATAACACTTCTGGAATGGAAAAAAACCCCACAGAAATGAAGTTCTTAAAAAATCTATTGTAGACTTATCAATTAAACAAAAAATGATTGTGTCAAAATTTGTGTTACAATAGAAGTTTGAAAGCTAGGAAGAGTTTTTGCTGATGGTCTTGGAGGTTATGTTTAAGCCTGAGATACAATGATTTAGTAACACAAGCTACCACACATTCTTTGCAATGGCAACACAAAGTGAAAATATACTTTTCCTTTTTTCTTTTTTTTCCACAATTCATTATTTCAATACTTCAAAGATTATCTTGTGAATATCCCATGAATGTAACTATACCATCATGTAAATGAATATTTTCTGTATTTCATTTAGTGTATTACTTCATAAGTACACAATTAAAATAATAAAATCGTTAGTTGGAGCTGCTTTCTCACCCATTATGGCCTTTCTCACCAAGTAATCTGCATATATTTCTCAGAATATTTCATGCTGTGGACAAGCAGGAGATTGCAATGATGGCCAAACTATGATTATTCATCCCGTGCTTATAAACGCTCATTTTTCTAAATGAATTCACTGTTCAAAAGTCTCAACTCTACATTCTTTGATTCCCTCGCTTTTCATGAATTCCAATACCAAACATTACAATTACACATAATTTCATTTAAAAATTAAATAAGATACTTTACGCAGTATTTACTGTGACGAATATAGAAGTTTGCTTTGGTACCTGCTGAATAAAAAGAAAACATCACTACTTAAGAATTCTTCTCCTCTTTCACATGGTTATGTTTTTTAGTGCAGTCACTGCAGTTTCTTACACTACTGGGATAATATATGTGTTATCCCACCAAGCCCTGATCTTCTATGTTCAACATAATAATGTAAGAAAATATACAACTTTTATTTGAAAACAAATAATAGGGAAAGATCTTCTAGTCTAGAGATATTTGAATTAAGTGTCTTTCTTTGGTAATATATATTATATGTCAGAGAAAAGGATTAATTATATTGCTACAGAAATTTACAGCAGTGTAACAAATATGCCAAAAGGCACAAGTTAATTCTATGGACAGCCTCACATTTCAAATTAATATCCTCTAAACAGAATCTCCCATGAATCTAGTGAATGAATAAAGCAATTTTGGGGAAGTAGAATGTGGTGACTCATTAGCGTGAGTAGTTTGACTGTTGAGGATACTTATGCAGTAGGTTATACAATTAAAAAATCCAAATGTAAGTGTTGATGCAATAGAAAAGCTAAATTACCAAGAAATAGGAATGTAATGATTTTTGCCATAAAGATGGTAATAGCGCTTAGGTGATAAATATTATAAAAAACACACACAGACTAAATTAACGGCAAAGAACTGGGTCAGGATGATCCCCTCAACTGAAGTTTATTGGTATTTATTCTCAGCAAACCCAAAGAGGATTATCTTTTTTTACAGGAAGGTCATTAATGACATTGCTTTCCCCAGCGGTGACTGCTGTGAGCAGTATCAATAGCCAAGTGTCACGTAACCAATATCAGTTTTTATGTTGCCCAGCGATATCTCTGAGGGATAAGGTGATTCATTCCTCTTGCTCGGCAATGAGACTATAGGAAGTTGAGCTGACCAGACGAGGTAACCTCGCTGGTTCTCAGAGCTGGCTCTGCCGTCTGGGTCTGTCCATACTGAGTCTCCTCCTTGGACAGTGACTAACTGGTGTTAACTAAGTTAACAATTATAACCAGAAAAATAAATTACTTCAGGATTATTTTTTTACTTTCTTACGCTCCCCATATAACCACTTTATTCAGTCGATACAAGACTATTACAGGACCCCCATATCTGCCAGACCTTCAAGATATATCTGCCTGTCTGTACCTTTCTTCAAGGTTAATTCCCCACAAGACACAAAAGAGCCTGGAATTTAAAAAATCAGATTGTAGCAGAACAAAAATAAGAACCATCATGTTTATAAAACAGAGAAAACCCAGAAGTGTTAATGAAAAGAAAGTAAAAAAAGGTTTATGAATAAGTCTCCCGTTTGCTCGATGCATCTCTGTAAGGAGGTTCTTATTCCCAGGGACCTGACCAGCCCAGGATTCTTCCCGGGGCTTTCTGAGTTGTGTTAAACTTCATCTTGCTCTTTCCAGCACCAGAGAAGTCTGTCTTTCCTATCTCCCCACATGCCTGCTGCATTCTTTCACTCTGCTTAATTCCTCCAGAACAGCTGCCCCAGTCCTGCAAGTTTTGGGGAAGAGCAGGAAAGAAGAAACTCTCTCCCTTCCTCCAGTGACTTCCACTTGGCCCAAAGCAGCCCACACAAGACCAAAAAGGGGATCCTTCCCTCCCTCTGCCAGGTCAATCCATCTTCAAAGAAATATCACATACAGCATGAAATAATCTGTGAACAATTAAAACACATCGCTTCCTTCACAAATTGCTACAAGCCCAAATATACTTTTTAATTTGAGTATGTAATTAATGCAAATTAAATGCTGTAATAAAAGCTTTTTGAAATCAGATCACATATCAGAACACATCAACAAATAAATATTCCCAGTAGGAACTAAATTTTCTTCCAGCCTTCACTCTTTATCAGAGATAACCTCCTATCAAAATAGTTCAAAATATAGCTATGTCACAACACTTAATTGGAGATGCTGCTTACATAGATGAGGGCAATCTTATTTTCAGGTATGGCAGTTTCTATAAAGGTTTTAAATATTTTCCTCTGAAACTATATCCACTGGGAAAAAAACTATACAAAGAAATTAACTTCTATACAAAGCAAAAGGAAGTTTGTCTAAATAACTGACTACAAGTACCCAATAGGCTATTGGGGGTTTTACAGCTGAAGCTCATGTCTCAAACTTAGCTAGTGAAAGAAGCAGTTAAAAAAATATATCATTTTTCTTGTACAACAATCTCCATTTCTTTGCAGTTTACATTCCTCACTGCCCTTTTCAAATATACTGCAGAAGGTGATGGTTCTATGTTTTTAATTGGTTTCTTTCTGTCAAAAGAAGGTATAGAGGTTTGTGCCATGATATAACATGTCAGATCTTGCAGTACCCCATCAGTACCTGGTATGTGAGTTTCCACACTATTCTTACATTGTAAATTGCTAATACAGACTTTTAGTTCCTTGGCAAGGATGTATATACAGAGAAAAGGCTTGAATAAAATGGTTTTTATGTCAATAGTATTCCTTCAAATATCCCCAGTTCATAAAGAATTTTAAAAAATGGGCATGGCTCTTGCCCCCCAAAACAAAATACCAGAATAAAGGTAATTAAAAAAGACCAAGTTGCATGAAAAAATGAGGCAGTTACTGACTCCATCATTTTGCACATGTTGCACTGTTCATTATTACTTTTTCTCTCTCTAAAAGTTCATGCATATACTGCCCAATAGAAATATTATCATCCTCATACATATGAAGGTTGTCTTTGGAGCATCAGAGAGCAAAAGAAAAACTCTCAAGTACTTTTTTAAATTTTGTACCAAAGTATCACAACACACTGAGCAACTCTTTTTCCATACAAGATATATATATTCATGTTCTACAAAGGATGTATTATTAGTAACATGTCAGTGTAGGATCATGCATGTAGCCTTTACAATAACACATAGTATAGAAAAAGCTTGAATAACTCCTCTGTTAAACAATGTGCAATATCAGCATCATGTAAAAATCATTCAGGTTTCATGGAATAGCCTCTCAAAACTAGCATATTAGCTAGCTTTCATGGACAACTAAAAATGTGTGTGTAAATCACACACGAAGATGTATATTTTCATATAGGTCATTCTTTGACCAAATTTAGTAGAAGCATAAAGTACATTTCTAAATATACTGAAAATTGTTGAACAATTTTCAAGTATATAAAACCAGTGATTTTCCTAAGTTAAAAAATAAAAAGTTCTATGGTTTCTCTTGCCATTTCAATTCCAGCTTTGAAAGACTGTAATTTTACATGGTTCAGCATTAGTCGTAATTCCTTTTTTTCTAAACCTGTCAGCTGAATTTTGTTTTACACTTTGAATTTTAATTTAATCACTTGCCCTTTGCTGTTCTTTTTTTTCCCCAGATATATTCAGCTGATTTCACAATTGTATATGTCAGAGAGAAAGAGAAAAAGAATAGGTTTATGCTAGTTACAAACTTGGCACCAGATAAGGCAAAGTAATTTATCCTTTCTCTTTGCAAGAGTTACAGAGATAACTAAAGTCCTGTTTCTACAATTTTATCTGAGAAGTTGAAGCCTTTGAATCTATGCAGAGTCCTGATGTTTTAAAATCAGTTTTCATGGGTCTTGGGCACATTGTTATGGAGCAATTCAAAAGCTCCTTCCTAATAGCTGATCTGCACACCCCAGAAGTGATTGCTTCCACAACTCCTACTCAGGCCTCCCAAAAATACAAGTTGTTCAGTTTTGTTTAAGGTAGAGAAGGAGTTTTAGGAAAAAAGCACATATCTCTGATTTAAGTTTTTCAGTGAGGGAAAATACAGTGCAATCTATGTTAGATAGTTCCAATACAAATTACCTGCAGCACTAAAACTATGGATCAATATGATATATTATGCTACATATGTTACATATTTTTTAATTCAGGAGCTTCCTATTAGGCTCACATACTGTCTGAGCTGTTCCTGTAGGCAATGATCCTGTCACCCCACTCATTCATAAGAGTAGCAGATACCTTATTCCCAATCCCACATGAACATTCTTGTGCACCACCTCCAGACCCTTTTTTTCCCCCAAAAAAATCTTCTTTGCTTTTGTCCCAAGACAGTTCTTCTGAAAGTCTTGCTATACTAGTATTTCATCATGCAACATAACAAATGGAGCCCCAAGCTTTTAGTTCTACTAAGGGTCTTCATATCAACTTAATAATGAGTTTGAGGCTGTGTGTTATTCTATTCTGTCTATTCAGATTGTAGTGGTTTAACCCCAGACAGCAACTAAGCAAGCCCCACACAGCCACTCGTTCACTCACACCCAGTGGGACTGGGGAGAGAATTAGAAGGGTAAAAGTGAGAAAACTTGTGGGTTGAGATAAAGACAGTTTAATAGGTAAAGCAAAAGCCGCACACACAAGTAAAGCGAAAACAAGGAATTCATTCAGCACTTCCCATTGGCAGGCAGGTGTTCAGCCATCTCCAGGAAAGCAGGGCTCCATCACGCACAAGGGTTACTTGGGAAGACAAACACCATCACTCTGAACATCCCCCCTTCCTTCTTCTTCCTCCAGCTCTATATGCTGAGCACGACATCCTATGGTCTGGAATATCCCTTTGGTCTGTTGGGGTCAGCTGTCCCAGCTGTGTCCCCCTCCAACTTCTTGTGCCCACCCAGCCTGCTCGCTGGTGGGCTAAGGAGCAGAAAAGCCCTTGGCTCTGTGTGAGCACTGCTCAGCAGTATCAAAACATTCCTGTGTTATCAACACTGTTTCCAGCCCAAATCCAAAACACAGCCCCATACTAGCTACTATGAAGAAAAGTAACTCTATCCCAGCCAAAACCAGCACATAGATATACATTTCCTGAGCAGATCTTTTGAGCAAGTGAAGTTCTTTTTTGGGGGGGTTCTTTTTTTTTTTCATATGTAGGATACATAAGTCTCTTGTGCTGGTAGAAATGAAATCCTGAGGGATTCGGTGCTGTGCAGAAGATGATGGGTCATGTGATCTCAAGCGAGGCATCTGATGGGGCCACCCAGAAGGGAAAGAAAGTTCTGTAAGAGAAGCTCTGTGAAGCACCAGGTGCTCAGACTACAGCCTAAGCAGTCAGGGTAAGTCTTGAGTCACTGCCACTATGTGGTAGCATCTTCTGTCATCTTCTTTCATCCTCTTATTTTCTTATATTGTACAAGCTATGCTAGACAGTTTTATTCAAACTGCAGAATATTATCCGGCACAAATAGATACATACATAGACAGATACATACATACATGCATGCATAAAAGGGCAGTTTTCTGAAATTTTGGTGAAATAATTTTGTTACAGTGAAAGAGCCAACAGTTGCTGAAGTGAGGCCAAATCCTGAGTGAGACCATGCAGCTGGGAGTAAGGCAAGGGGAGACCTGGGGGAAAGAGGGGTGAAGAAGGGTACTGTTAGGTTAGTGCAGTTTCAGGTGAACCTGAGACATTGGTTAAAGGATGTTTAAATGGATTTCTGAGTAAAATAAACAAGTGTGTAATCCTGATTCAAATAAAATTCAAATAAAATACTTTTTTTCTTATACTATGCTTAGTCCTACTTTTGAGGTCAAATATTACTTTATTTTAAGCTGATCACAAGCCTCAAAAAGGGAAAAAACCCCCACACACTCCATTTTCTACCTGATACATAAGGAAAAATTAGCTCCAGAAGGTGTTATAGGTTGGTTATAGCTATAGGTTGTTTATAACAAGAGGATTTAACACAGCGACATCAGGAGTGTCATCCAAACTTCCCAAAGAGTCATTGACAACATCACAGTCATGGTCTAACCTGTCAGACATGCCTCTGTCCACAATTTCATTTTATGCTTTGGAGGGAGAGCAAATCTGGTTTTATTTAACTCAGATGTGTCCATGAATTAGGGGTATAAGGAAGACATAAGCAGGGAGATTACAGAGATGGTCAGAAGCTACAAATGTTAAAAAAGACCACACATTTCAGAAAAAGTAACACAACTGCCAAGGTTTGGCAAACTGTGCATTGCTAACAGAATCAGAATAAATGGCTGAATAATCCAAGGTGAAGAATGCAGGTGACTCAAAGTTAGCACTGTGTGTGGGAGAAGAGAAGAGAAGAGGAGAGGAGAGGAGAGGAGAGGAGAGGAGAGGAGAGGAGAGGAGAAGAGAAGAGAAGAGAAGAGAAGAGAAGAGAAGAGAAGAGAAGAGAAGAGAAGAGAAGAGAAGAGGAGACTTGAGGCTGCAGCAAGCAGTGGTCCTCTCTCTGTCTCCAGGACTTTCTGCCAGTGCAGTAATCAAAGCTTCTTTTCAGGAAAGCATCTGTACGTACAATTAACAGTACATAAATTACAAACAGAGAAGGGATATACTATAGTAATAGCTAGTTCAACACATAGTGGTCCTACTTCAGCTACTTTTGTTGGTTGTTTACTCAGCTATTGGATGTTTACAGTACATGTATTGGTGCCAATATTCCATTAATGTAATTAAATTAATCTCATTACAGAGCAAAAGGAATTAATTCTGAAAGGTTATTATAAATCTTATAGCCTATGTGTCAAGTACATTTCTACTTCTCTGTTGAATGGAACAACACTATTTTTTACAGACATTACAAGCTTGTAATTTATAGGCATGCTGTGTTTTTAACTGTGTAATGAAATAACTACATTTAAATAGATATGCATATTTCTTTTTCCAGAATATCCCTGTATTCCTATCTTTTCATGGGTTATATTTTTTAAGAAAGAAATCTTTTTAATTAGAAAACATTAATCAGCAGCAAAAGAATATCAATAGCTTCTTTTTTTTCAGCATGGTGTTCTGCCAGTTGCAAACAATTTGCAAACACATGAAAATTTTTATTATAACTTACAATGAATAGTTTCTATATTAATAATAATACAATTATATCTCATTAAAACCCTAAGTAGTAATAAACAAGAAAAAAATTAAGCGTTTTTTTGAATCATAATTCTGTGCTATCATTAGCAGTGTTAGCCTGGATTTGTTCTTTTGAAGGGCAAATTTCATTAGGATTTCATTGCAGTGTTGAATAAATAAAGCAAACAAAATATGCAAATTCAAACTATATTAGCACTGATTTATCTAGTTTAATCTCAATGTATCCTGAATTTAATTTATTTAATATTATTAATATTAGAATGTGTGACTGAACACTAACGAAACAGGTAATGAGACTTAACATTTGGAGTTTCACAACTAATTAAAAAATAATCCTATGATACCTTGACTTTCTGTAAACATGGTTGCCTTCTTAGGGTTCCAACAAAAGATCATTGAAGGCCATGGGAAATTTTTCCACAATTTCTTAAGCACTGGCTCAGGTTCTGCTGCTGTGACTGGTGAATCAAATAAGCCATTACCAGTAACACTACTAAATGCTTATACTCCCATACCTCTAGCAATGAACAGCAGAATTCAGTCTTCCAGTAATATTTATTCTCCAGCAAGAACACCATCCGTTATGCTTATAAATAGTAATAAAGTATATGATGAGAGTTTGTGCAAAAGTCCTCAGTGAAATCCTGGCTGTCAATGACATTGTTCAGAAAAAGTCTAAGAAACAGAGTGTTTTATAGGACACAATAGCTGAAACAGCAGGAGGCTCCACAAAATATACAGCTGCCTGACAATGCATGAATCTTACCTGAACATTTTCCATGAATACTGACAGATAGATGCAAGATCTGGCCCCCAGACTGCTGAAGGAATATGGATCTGTGCATCTGAACAAAAGAGCTGGCATCCTGTTGGGAGTATAATAGGAAGTAAATGAGCACCAGTAGCATCACTGTGGCAGAAAAATAAATAAAAGTCAAAGTAAAGGAAACTTTTGGGTTTTTTTTAAGTAAAACACTCATGAAAAAGAGGCTTTTGGCAAAGGAAATTTGATGAAACGAGATTATGAACATTCTTCGTAACACAAACAGTTTCTCAGCTTTGGAGGTCAAGCCAAGGCAAAATTCAGTTGTGAGGACTAAGCTTTGGGTGAATTTCACAGTATGAAGAGGTATGGAGACACTCCCAAACCCAAAAAGTTTGTAGTCTAATTAGACAAGAGAGTGAGTGAATGGATCTAAGAGTCAAAAAGCACAGAAGGAAGAAATTACTTGATCAGTGAGAGTATTGAGAATAAAACCTAGCTCTTGTGTGCTCTCCTTCAGCATTTTCTCTGTTTGGCCACAAAGCTTTCTCTTTCAAATGACTATTTTTTTTTTTTCAAGAAAATTAAGTCAGAAGACATGTATAATATATTTTAGGGAATATGAGTAGAAATCCCTGACAAGTTCAGGATGTAATTAATTTCATTGTAATTTTGCCCTTATTAAGGGATTTACTGCTGTTAATGGAAAATACTTAGTTTGTCCAAAGCATACACAATTTCCAACTAAATAGGTTATCTAACTCTTAGTAGTATAATGAAATAACAATTAAACCCAGACTATATTCATAGTGTCATGCTATTGCCAGTGCCAGATCCCCTACTAATCCCCTTAGGAGGAAACTATCACTTATTGCAGAATCTGTTAAACAGAATGCTCAAAGGTTAGAAGTAGTTTTCATCATCTATGTTTCCCCTGAACAGTGTTAGATAATAGCTTTTAATCAAAACTGGCATTTTTAGCCTACTACAAGTGACAACCAGGATGCCAATAGAATAATATCTGGCAGTGTATTTGTGATATAAACTACAGTATATCATAGTTTATTCTGCTTTGTGGTTGCTAATTTAGTTATTTTTAAAGAAACTGAATTTTCTATATGAATTCCAAAACATTTTTACCTCAGTCCTGCTCTGAAATTTTGCTACAGCCATACTACCGTGAATCACTTCTGGTCTGAGCCTGCGAATACTTTCACACCTACTTAATGCTTTCTTAGCAATTTCACAGTAATATGCAAAATCATGTGTGTAGGAGTGATCAACATGAGCATATGTTTCCGGATTATCAAAATACTCAGGTGTATTTTTTTTAAAACATTAGGGAAACTGAGATAATTTAATCATATTATAATCAGATAATTACAATATTTATATTCATAGTCCCTGAATTATTCCAGGAAGCTTGAAATGACCAATTGACATACAGTCTTTAAGGCCTTTGTTACAAACCTTAGCAAATAACTAACAGCATATTTTCCTCGAGGATGCAGTTGTTTGAAAAGTTGTTTCAGGGTAATTAAATTGATGTCTCTGTATTCTCCCAGATCGATGCCTTATTCTGTTTTTAACTTACTGATGCAATTTCAGGGAGGGTGGGTAGAGAGTGAAATCAAGAAAACTGTATCTCAGAAGCACCTGCTTCCCATGACCATAGACCTACATGCATATGCATACACATATACATATGCCATATTCAGAAAAATGTCAGCTAGCACTACTCACCAGTTGTTTTCCGAGATAAATTTTAGTTCTACCAGAAAAGACAAAGTACAGCCAATCCTTTCAGAGTCTGCCAGGCAGCAGATCTTAGTTCATATTGCCCTACTATCCCTATTCCTGTTGTCCCAGGAATACTTTGATCTTTACAAGAAATTATAGTCATCTGCGCATTCTTCAAATCACTTACTTCCAGATCTTCATTTTCATATTCATGGCCTCTGTCACTAGTATGGAAGGAGAATTTCACTCCCTTCAGCAACGCATTTAGTTATATTTGTATTTTACAAAATACTTCCTTCCTAAAAAAATACAAATATTTTCCTAAAGAAATATTCTACAGAAAAATGGGCAGTGTATCTTAAAAATAAGAAAGTCTACATGGCTCATAGTAGCAGCTCTAAGAAAATGGGTAAGAAAGTAACTAAGGCACAATTCTTTAGGATAGTGTAGCACATGTTGCTGTTCCAATGATTTCAGTATAAAGTATGCTGAAATGGACTGCAGAATTATCACTTAGAGAAGCATATTTATTTATAATTGCTGTATAGTTGCTTACACTTGAAATAGTAAAATATTGGAAGATCTTGCAGAACTCTTTGCTCCAGTGCTTAAAACATTTTAGTCATGATTTTTCATCTACTCTCTTCATTTTTTTAACACAAAAAAACATTTCATACAGCATTTAAAGTTTGTGTTCACTTTTCTCCCTTCCAACATCTAGTGTCTCAGGTGAATCATAGAATCATAGAATAGTTTGGGTTGGAAGGGACCCTTAAAGATCATCTAGTCCACCCCCCCCTGCAATAAGCAAGGACATCTTCAACTACATCACGTTGCTCAGAGCCCCATCCAACCTGACCCAGGATGTTTCCAGGGATGAGGCCATCTCTACCACCTCTCTGGACAACCTGTTCCAGTGTTTCACCACCCTCATCGTAAAAAATTTCTTCCTTATATCTACTCTGAAACACTTATTTAACATATGTGAACTAAACCTCAGAAGCTGATTATCTGAAGCACCAGAAAAATAGAGGTCAAAATGTGCAACTTTTAATTCAGAATAAATTCACCAAAGTGACTGGAAAGAAAGGAACTATGATATTTTCTTCTCAAACACTTTTGTCCTTCTTTTTGTTTATTCAAAAAGAACTAGCATCAAGGATTCTCAACACCAACAGACATCTCATATTTTTAACTTAATTCAGCTTTACTGCTTTCCCATCCATTCTTCTCTGACAGGGAAAATATACAACTTGCCGTTATAAATACTTTATGATGACCCTGTCTCCCATACTCTTCATTCTAATCATAGCTATGCCACTTACCATTCACGTCAGTTTAGATATATAAAAGAACCATAAAAGTAAAAACATCTCTCCCTGCTCTCTTTGAATTATTTTTCAGAGGGCCATAAAAACAAAACTGAAATGAATTCATGTGGAATTTCAAAGCACTAACAATTGCTTTTTGCCTCCCCATAGGGGAGAGTGAGGTAAGTGCAATGATGTCTTCGAATTTCTGATTGAAAAATAAGCAGCTTACATGTCCACTTTGTAAACTTATTTAACGCTACAATTTCACTAGCCACAGAGGTGTACATATGCCTTAGTTTTCTGTTCCTGTATGCTCTTCAAACAAACAAAATAGGTAGGAAAGGGCAATGTTTTTCTCCACACTGCTTTGAATGGCAGCTGAGGAAACTGCCACTGAAGATGTACAACTAGGAAGACACTTTGTGGTAACTGCCACTCCACTCACCCTCTAAATAAGCTCAAAAATCCTACTGCAGCTAGAAGAAAGAATAAGTTAGCACATCATAAGAGACCATACCACAGGGACTAAAGTACTCCCTGATGCCAAAGGAGGGGTTCAGTGAGCAGGAAGAAAGGAAAATAGTATTTAGTTACTAGAAAAAAGGTTTCCCAACCCTGTCTGCTGGTTAACAGATTAAACTACCAAAATTACAATGAGGGAATGGCCTTTTTAATTGTTCATGAAAGATAAATTGCTGAAGGTTTTTCTCAAGTTGAATATGTTATGCTTGTTCTTAATTCTCTTTCTTTGTTTCATACACAGATCTGTGCTTACAAGTGAGAAATTAACTGCTGCACCTTTGTTGTACCTGATAGAGTCATCCCAAGAGTTCTTTAGGTCTCAAATTTTTCTTAAAGGACTGCATAACCATCAGGTACAAGCCCTCTCTGCCCTTGCCCCAGGGAATTTTTAAGATGGTTACCAACTTATTTGCATGTCTGCTTCCCTGTGTGGTGTCCTTTCTGTATAAGCAGGTGGTAAAGCTGCAGATGCAGACACCTAAGGGTCACAATGTAGTGGGCTGCCTGACCAGGAAGAACAAGCAGATGAGGCCCTCTACAGACAGATAGGAGCAGCCTCATGTTTGCAGGCCCTGGTCGTCATGGGGGACTTGCTCCACCCTGATATCTGCTGGAGGAACAACACAGAAGGACATAAGCAATCCAGGAGGTTCCTGGAGAGCATCGAAGATAGTGTCCTGACCCAAGTGACAGAGGACCCAACAAGTAAGGTGCTCAGCAAGACCTCATACTCACAGACAAGGGGGACCTCATTTGGGATGTGAAAGTCAAAGGCAGCCTTGGCTGAAGTGCCTACAAGATGGAGTTCAGGATCCTGAGGGGAGGGACAAAAATAAAAAGGAATATTACAACCTTTGACTTCAGGAGAGCAGACTTTGGCCTCTTCAAAGATCTGCTTGGAAGAGTCCTATGGGACTTCCCCTGGAAGGAAGAGGGGCCCAAGGAACTTTGTTGATATTCAAGGTTCACCTTCTGCAAGCACAAGAGCAGTCTATCCCCATGAATAGGTAGTCAAGTAAAAATGCCAGAAGGACTTCATGGATGAACAAGGAGCTCCTGGCCAAACTCAAACACAAAAAGGAAGCATACAGAGGGGGGAAGCAAGGATGGGTAACTTGGGAGGAATACAGGAACACTGTCTAAGCATGCAAGGATGAGGTTAGGAAAGCTAAAGCCCAACTGGAATTGAATCTGTACAGGGATGTCAAAGACAACAAGAAGGACTTCTGTAAGTATATAGGTAATAAAAAGGAAAATGTGGGCCCATTGTTCAATGAGGTGGGGGACCGAGTGACATGGGACATGGAAAGTACCGAATTCCGCTTTTGCCTTGGTCTTTACTAGCAAGACTGGCCTTCAGGAATCCCAGGTCAGACCAGAGGGAAAGGCTGGAGCAGGGAATACGATCCCTTAGTGACAGAGGATCTGGTCAAGGAATACTTAAGCAAACTGGATATGCTTAAGTCCATGGGCCCTGATGGGATGTGCCCATGAGTGCTGAGGAAGCTGGCTGATGTCATTGCAAGGCCTTTCTCAGTGATCTTTTGATTAATCATGGCAAACGTTCCTGAGGACTGGAGGAAAGAAAACATCATCATATCTTCAAGACAGGCAAGAAAGAGGACCCAGAGAACTACAGGCTGTTCATAAGATCCCCATAGAGAAGGTGTTGAAGTAGGGCTGGATGAGCAGACAGTGAGGTGAACTGAAAACTGGCTGAACAGCTAGGCCTGAGGATGATGATCAGTGGCACAAAGTCTAGTTGGAGGACAGTAACTAGCAGACGACTGGCTGATATGCCAAGGATTGTGCTGCCATCCAAAGGGACCTTGACAAGCTGTAGAAATGGGCTGACAGGAATCTCATGAAGTTCAGCAAGGGGAAGCCCAAAGTCCTGCACCTGGGGAGGAATAACCCAGGCACCAGGGCATGCTGGGGGCCACCCAGCTGGAAAGCAGCTTCCCAGAAAAGGTCCTGGGGGTCCTCGTGGACACCAAGTTGAACATGAGCCAGCAATGTGGCCTTGTGGCAAGGAAGGCTAATGGTATCCTGGGCTGCATTAGGAGGAGTGTTGCCAGCAGGTCAAGAGAGGAGATCCTTCCCTTCTACTCAGCACTGGTGAGGACAAACCTGGAGTTCTGCATCCAGTTCTGGGCTCCCCAGTACAAGAGAGACATGGACATACTGGAGAGAGTCTAGTAAAGGGCCATGAAGATGATTAAGGGGCTGGAACACCTCTCTCAGCCTTTCCTCATAAGAGAGCTGGGACTGTTCAACCTGGAGAAAAGAAGGCTCAGGGGATCTTATGAATGTAGAAAAGCACCTGAAGGTAGGGTGTAAAGAGGATGGAGTCAGGCTTTTTTCAGTGCCGCCAAGTGACAGGATGTGGTGGGTTGACCCTGGCTGGATGCCAAGTGCCCACCAAAGCCACTCTATCACTCCCTCCCTCAGCTAGACAGGGGAGAGAAAATATAACAAAAGGCTTGTAGGTCGAGATAAAGACAGGGAGAGATCATTCAACCAATTACCGTCATGGGCAAAACAGACTTGACTTGGGGAAAATTATTTCATTGCCAATCAAAACACAGTAGGGTAATGAGAAATAAAATTGCCAATCAAAACAGAGTAGTGTGATGAGAAATAAAATCACATCTTAAAACACCTTCCCCCCACCCCTCCCTTCTTCCTGGGCACAGCTTCACTCCTGAATTCTCTACCTATACCTACACCTGCCAGTGGCACAGGGGGACGGGGAATGGGGGTTATGGTTAGTTCATCACATGTTGTCTCCGCCACTCCATCCTCTTCAGGGGCAGGACTCCTCACACTCTTCATCTGCTCCAGTGTGGCATCCCTCCAACAGCAGACAGTCCTCCACAAACTTCTCCAACATGAGTCCTTCCCACGGGCTGCAGTCCTTCAGGAGCACACTGCTCCAGCATGGGTCCCCCACGGGGTCATAAGTCCTCCCAGCAAACCTGTTCTATCGTGGGCTCCTCTCTCCACAGGGCCACAGGTCCTGCCAGGAACCTCCTCCAGCGTGGTCTTCCCATGGGTTCACAGCCTCCTTCAGACATCCCCCTGCTCTGGTGTGGGGTCCTCCCTGGGCTGCAGGTGGATATCTGCTCCACCGTGGACCTCCATAGGCTGCAGGGTGACAGCCTGCCTCACCATGGTCTTCCCCACGGGCTGCAGGGGAATCTCTGCTCCAGCACCTGGAACACCTCCTCCCCCTCCTTCTTCACTGACCTGGGCATCTGCAGGGCTGTTTCTCTTACATGTTCTCACTCCTCTCTCCAGCTGCAGTTTCTGTGTCGCAGCAAATTTTTTTCCCTTCTTGAATATATTATCACAGAGGCACTGCCACCATCACTGATGGGCTTGGCCTTGGCCAGCAGTGGGTCCGACTTGGAACTGGCTGGCATTGGCTCTGTCGGACCTAGGGGAAGCTTCTAGCATCTTCTCACAGAATCCACCCCTGTAACGCCCCTGCTACCAAAACCTTGCCACGCGGACCCAATACACAGGACCAGAGGCAGTGGGCACAAACTGAAACACAGAACGCTCTGTCTGGACATCAGAAAACACTTTTTTACTGTGAGGGTGACTGAGCACTGGCACAGGTTGTCCAGGGAGGTTGTGGAGTCTCCATCCTTGGAGACATTAAAAAAAAAATCTGGACATGGTCCTGGGCAACCAGCTCTATATGGCCTTGCTTAAGCAGGGGGTGTTGAACCAGATGACCTCCAGAGGTTACTTCCAGCCACAACCACTCTGTGAAAAGGGTAAAAGTCAAGAAAAAGGAGGGACCAAAGTGGTTTGGGGAGGAACAGCCACTGGAAAATGGAGGGCAGTAGGGCATGAAAGGGAGGTTTGCTTGTAAGCAGGACCCTGGCCCTGCCAAGGGTGCACCTGCTCACTGTAGTCAGTCTGTATTCTTATTAAACTCTCTTTCTATTTTATCTGAATGTCTTCTATTATCTCTGTGGCAGTGATATTCTAGTGAACTTCATGCCAGACTAGCCATTGGGTAGGAAAAAGGATTTAGACCATAGGTATAAAGGAACTTAAAACCAGAGCACAGGAGATACTAATGAAAGAAGTTTTGCCTGAGCACAAGTCCTTATTTTTACTGTATGTGGTTTATGTGGGTCCTTATAAAGGTACTGTCCTCCTGCTTTTGTTAATCCCTTTGTGTCCAGCCTTGCCTATACCATGTGTGTATATACATATTGGGAATTTTTGTTCAGCCTGGCTAGACCTGGAAACAGAGATAAGCAGCTGCCTCTTGCCTCTATGGGGCAGGAAGGGATGAAACCCCCACAGCCCTTCAGCCCACTGGGTTTGGTCACCCTTAACAATCATCTTTACAGCTCCTGCTCCTCCTTGATGTAAATAATTTATTTGCATGACTATTTTAACCGGAAATACAGACCACAGTTATTCTACGCAGTTCTGCACATGCAGTCACTCCAACCTTTTTAGAGTCAGATTAATCTGCGCAGATAAAATAAAAACTCATTATTCTTTTGCAGCCTGTTGCTAAAGTATCATTCAGTTTGTAATCCAGTGTCCTCAGCTTGGTTACAGTATCTCTTTAACAGTTTAGATCTTTACTGTGGAATTTTTCTGCTGCAAAATTTCCATTATTCGTTGTTGAGCTTTAATATAGAGAAAATAAAAACAAAGCAAACTTACCTTTATCAATTAAAAAAAAGGCTTAGGAAAGGGTTAAATAAAAATTATGTCACTGAGGTAGCGTTTTGTTTATTGTCACTAGAGCTTATTAACACTTGACTTTAAGGGACAATATTAGCAACCAAATACATGGCAGAGACTGCTTCCCTAAAGAAATGGCAGACCTCTGATCTCACAGTCCTAGTACTAGGACTTATTTCTTACTTGCAAAAGTACTAGATTGTCATCCCAACTCTTCTGAGAAAGCTCATCACTCTGTATGTATTTCTAGTTATTCAGAGTAACAGTGCAATATTCAAGGTTTTTTTGGACTAAGTACCTTCAAAATCAGCATGGTCATAATATAAGCAAAGAATTTGGCTCTAAGTAATGATATATTGGGGTTAAGTTGCTTTTTCAAAATATCAATTGGGGGAAAATATTTCTAGTTAGTGTTCTAGTAAACACTTACATGCTCTTAACATATAATTTGACTTTCTCAGTTGCCTACCATTATAGTTAAAATATATTTCCTTGAGCTATTTCAGTGCATTACATCTGATTTATACTCTGACTTCTTCAACAGTATGGCTCCTGTCCACCCTTCCCTGTGGTGTTTCTTACTACACCTCTTGCTGAAGTGAAAACTGTGACTCTCTCACTCAGTAACCTCTGCCCAAACCTTCCTCCCCGCAGGAGGGATGTAAAGGCAAGGACACAAAGCCCCACTCTGGTACAAGGCAGTACTTAACCTTGGCTCAGGCCTCTGCGAAAACTGCTGAGCTGTGAGCGAGAGCTATGAAAAGTTTGCAGGAGGATGAGAGAGGTGAAACTGCAGAGAGAGGTCAGACAGCTGAGATGGAGAACATGAGTAGCTCAAGGATTCAAGCAAAAAACCAACAATGTGAAAAGGTATTAAATGCTTATAAGAAAAATCCAGGGAGACTACTGGGGGCTAGGAGTGGTCAGATTCTCAGCTCAAGTCGTCAGGGCTGTCTATGTTGATGGAGCTGGTGGAGGATGGCAGCTCAGCAACACCACAGATCTGCTCAGGAGTTGCAGAGTTGCAAACTGTCCTCTCCTGACCAGTGCCTGTCTGGCCAGCAAAGAGTCTCCAAGTCCTTGCCCTAAGCAGTGAGCATGCTCAGCCTAATAGCTCTCTAAATCCCTGCTATCTTTTGTGTTCCTCAGGCAGTAAACAATTGTTTTGTTCTGAGGTCAGGCATATCCTGCTTGCAGAGTTTCTGTGTACCTGGCTAATGGTGCCTGAAAAAGCTAATGCTACAAAAGGGTGTCAACAAATGGCAGTCTTTTTTATACATACCATCTGAAATTAGCTAAGAAGTAGTGAATAGCTTGAAGATAAAAGCTGTTTGGGTTAGGGGCTGGAAAACTGAACTACTTCTGTCACCTGAAATAGATTTTTACATTGGGTCAAGAATATGTAGACTAAATGTCTCTTAATTGAGATCTTCCTCTATCAACTTGTTTCAGTTGCATCTCCAGTGCAAATAAGAATTTTTTTTCCTGCAAACTAAAACATGTTGACAACATAATAAAAAGTCTATCATAATGGAGAAACCAGTAGATGGTTATTCTCAGTCTTTAATAGGAAAAGGTTCTTTAAGCAGTCCTACAAATTGTGTTGCTATTTACCAAATAGCCCCTCAAGAGAAGCACTGTTCTGGTCTGTGACATGTTCTATATGCAAGCAGAGGCAGAATACAGACACAGTTTGCAGCTGCTTTTGCAGCTCGTGTCCTAAATTAATTCCTCAGACCTGGACCACACTGTTCATGAGAGTCTAGAAGTCTACACTTATATTTGCAGGTGAAGAGAGCCTTGTGATTGCTCTGCAGAGAGGACTTGCCAACTGTGAAGGGAAATACCTTGCAGAAGTAGTCATCCCAGATCTCCTGTGTCTAAACATACCTAAAAGGTAGTGACTATCAGGTATCTAGAGACATCTTGTTTTCCAGGGATACTGGGACTCCCTTGAGCTTGGAGGTAAATGGCTAAGCTGCTGACTGAGTCCTGGCCCACAGCTGAACTAAGCAGGCAGGTTGTGGGAAACTACTTGATAGGGCATGGGAAACTGCTGAACATGGCAAAGAAGTGTGACAAGGCAACAAAAATGTCCAACAGAGCTGTGAGAGGTGACTGGATTTTCACGGCCACATAAAACAGAGTTAGGTGAGAGATGGCCAAGCTTCACAGATAACTGGAAGGGAGAAACTGAGGGCATTTTGATGAGTGCAGTCTTGTAAGGCCAACAGCACCTAGAGGACTGCATCAGTAACACCATGTAAGGCCATGATTATCTTAGAGTTCATACCAGAATTGCCAAATTTCTGTCCAGACCTTGCAAAACAGGGCGAAAAGGGAAAAAAGTAATTAGGGGATGGGAAAGAGGAGGTACAAGGGTACAATCTATTCCATTTCCATCAGCTTATCCTAAAAGCTTTTCATAACATGCTACTAATCCTTTCTGGAAGACCAGGAGGAAGTGGAAAACATTTTGATTGCTTCTGGATAGTGAAAAACAGGACAGGAGAGAGAAATGTCTTTGTGCTTCCTACCCTTTCTCTGTGATTGACTAGGAGGTTCAGGAAAAGGAGTATATGTGAGAATGGGTTAACTGAAGCAATGAATATACTAAATAGAATAAAAAACTTCTCGCATCCCTGTCAACAAGCTGAAAAACATGCATTTTGCTTAAGGTGCCCACAGAAGCCAGCGCATTGCACATACAGCTTTCAAGAACATTACTGCTGGAAAACCTCAGTGTTTGCTGTGATATCTGCCTATTCATGTTGCTGCTTGACAAACTGCTAATCTGCAAGCAACAGAGTTACAGGGCAAGCAGTATGCCAACCCCAATGTTTTCATGGCTTTTTTGAAAGGTTTACAGTTTGGCAGGTATAGAAAATGTGGTACAGCATAATGATTAATTTTAAGAGAACTGAATAGAGACTACAAAAATAGTAGTATTTTATGATGCTTTCCTGCTTCCCTGAGAAGAGGCATGTCAGTTATAAAATGGGAGGCAGGGACATGGGATTGAATGCTTTTGAAAGGAAAAAGCATTGAGAAAAATCTTTCTGAATCTGAGGGCTGTAAAAATAGCTCAGGCAAATAGCAACTCTCTTATGTTTCTCAGAAATTAATATTTTGCCCCTTTGTGCTCATGCATGAGTCATGCAAGGCCTTTTTACTCAAGCATGTGCACACCTTGTCATGCTGGCTGCTGAAGACAGACGCATCATAGCACATGTTTCAGAAAAAGTCAACTCATAGCTGCTTCTGGTCCAGGTGCACACAGCATTTTGTCTGCACCTTGCCAGGCATATGTCATCTCTTGACTTTGCCATGGGAAATGCTCTGTTCAGACCCTGTCCTCATTAGTGGTGAAAAATTGATGAATGATACCTCAACAAAGACTCTGTGCAAAGCTGAGCAGAAACATATCTCAGGAAAAGTCAGCTGAGCAAACTCACTCTGGAAGAAGAAAGGGGATCAGATCTTTTTATGTAAATTCTGAAGTTCCCCAATGCATTTAGGTAGTTTTCACAAAGTACTTCGCTTTTACTGGTGAGTGTGTGACAGGCAATTAAGACCTCTTACTGCTCTTAGTGCTTCTTTATTCCTCATTCCTATGTACACTCCAGACGTACTCCCAGGGCTCTTGCTCATAGCTGTGTGATCTCCTTTGCTGAATATGGCATTCAGGACTCCAGATTCTGTTCTTGTCCCTAGGAAGCAGGTGAATGCATGCCACTGATTAGAGGAAAGGACAATATTTCAGGACTACTTGTTCGTCCTATTTTGTGGGGAGATTCATAACACAATAGAATGGGATATCTAATTTTTTCTGTTCTTTTTACCTTTTTTTTTCTGTTTTTATCTTTTTTTCTGCTACAACAGCACTGGTTTGTTGATGAATATTTCAAATTCTTTTTTTTATTCTCTTGCTGGAAAACTTTAAGTTCTGTTTAAAACCCATGCTTTAAATTAATCTAACCTAACTGGCATATTCCTTGTCCACCACCATGCTGAGAAGGCTCCTGATGTTTTCTGTTAATGTCTTGTGCCTCCACTGTGCTTGATACTATAATCAAGCAGAAGAAAACTTTAGCTATATATGAGTTCTAAGAAACACTCCTACTGCTTCTTTTTTCAGATAAAATGATATATCTGATCCAAAACACTAGCTTTTGCTTTACCAGGAGGAACGGTCATTCGTCAGATGCAATTTAGTTCACCTTTCTCCCCCCTAAGCTCTGCTTTCTCCTGTAACATGTTTCCCCATTTTCCACCCATGAAGGATTTCTGATGGTTTGGTTGTGCTGGCTGAGAACTCAGCATTGCACATCACACCTTGCTGCCAATCTGCTATAATTCCTTGAATGTCTAGAAGGGAGCAGATGAAAGGAAATGGTAGGTATAATTTGTCCAGACTTTCAAAAAGACTTCAGCAAACTCCTTCACAGAAGGCTATTATGGGAACTAAGTAGTCCTGAGGTGAGAGGTAAAGGTCTGCCATGGATTAGAAACTAGCTAAAAGAGGTAGAAAACAAAGAGCAGAAATAAACGGTCAATTTTCAGCCTGGCAAAAGGTTAACACTAAGGTTCAGTAAGTCTTGGAGAAACTTCAAGGACAACAGTTACTGAACATGTAATTTACCAACAAACTGAAATAAGGAGGAGAGATTCTAATATAGATGGCATTTGGTGAGTAGCCTTTTCCATACAGACTTGGACTTATAGGTCAAGACCTCAATTTCCCTCCTCTCTGCTCCAAGGTTTGTAGGCAACAGACATATCATTTCAAGCTCCCAAGTGATCTATTGTGATTTGAGCTTTTGGGAATACTTGAGGAAAAAGCAAAGACATAGCAAGTTTCCAGCCTCTTGAGCAGCAAACTTTAAATGAAGTCCAGAGGAACTCTCATCTTTTATTACATAGAATTCATTCAGCTGTACTCACAGTATATGACCCTTAAGTAAGCAAGTCCTCTGAAGCTAATATAATAGAACTTCTGAAACTAGGAGAAAGGAGAAAAAGCACCTGAAAAAAAATCATGTCTCTTAGCAATACACTGAGAGAATGATCAAGGACCAGACTTGTATGTGTATTTTCTTAGTACTAAATTACAAACATCAATATCTCTCTTCCCCCAAAAAAGTTTTCATTCTTTGCAACATGGTGATAGAAGATTTAATTTATGATGGTGGCTAGTTTAGTCCAATGAGACTACATTTGAGATAGGTGCAAATTAAAATGTAATTAATGAATATTATTAATTTTCTGTAATGCATTCCATGACAAGACCATGGATAAGAGTCTCATTGCAGAACAGTATGTGCAAGTGCTGGAAATCCTGAACAAAAGAGTAAGCCTATTTTAGCTGAGTATTTTTCAGAATGAAATCAGGGTGCTCTGTTCTGCATTCTTTTCAAGCAGTTTCAGGGTAAAATATTATCTATGAATACATTCATAGATACTCTTGGAAAGAGGAGTAGACAGAGAATAAATGAGCTGCCAAGTTCGTATCATGACACTTCTCTAGAGAAATATTTTAGCCCTAAGACTGATTCCCGTAACAAAACTCAAAGCACACTCTATCTCATGGAAAACTCTGGTTGTCATAGGCTATGTATGGAGTTATGGAGCACCTGAGCAAGATAAGGTCAAATACCTATGTACTTTCTGTGAGGCATGCAAGTATGAGAGAAAAATGCGTCAAATTTCAAGGTTAACATATTGCATATTTTCTTATTATGTAAAGAAAGAAAAAACATAATAAAATTGCAGACAACATGGCTGATATCTCTCTTATCTGTATGATTTTTGTGGAACAAGGGTCAGTTTTAGAATTCAGTTTTTCTCTCACTGAGATGAAGGAGAGCTTCATTTTAGTGTAAAGTGTTAATGTAATTCATTTTAGTGCAACTGTCAGGATCAAAAATATCAGAGAAACAGCAAGTCAAAACTTGTCTGGAAATCAAGGTGTACAGATCTTACACTGAACAAATTGAACATAAAAAAGTGAAAGAGTTCTCTGGAAAAACATTAGATATCAATCTGGCATTTTTAAAGGGGAAAATATTATTCAGTTGTATTTGTACAGCAAGTGGACACTTGCCTACTCCTAAACATTTTGAAAATTCAAACCCCAACATTGTTAAACATTGTGAAAAGTCTTATACGTTATTAAAGATGAAATTAGAAAACTGAAATATTTAGGGTTAAAACTTTGCCTAATAAGTAGCATTATGCTGACATATAGCAGCTCAGGATTTGGACACTGGCCAAGGTGGGACACTGCCAGCACCAAACAAAATTTGTCCTTTCCTCTTGAAGTACTTACATGTTTAGATTCCACCTGTTCCCTCTTCCCATGGATTGAGAATTGCTTGAATTTAATTTTTTTTTTCAGTTAAGAAAAAGAAAGTTTAACAATTTGTAAAATGTAGGGAGTGCAAAACACTTACCATCATGGCTCTGGCAGATCATACCATCATGTATATGCCTTACAGGATGGAGCTATAAGAAAAGGTTGTTTTCCACGTCTGTGGAAGAATCAAACTAAAAAGTATGGCAATTTTTAAAAACATGGTTTTGAATGTGATACTTCACCAGTTCTTTGATGAACAGAAATGGGTGTATAGATGCATTTATTTTTAATGCAAAACCACTAGTTTATCCTGGCTAGGCTAGTATCCTACAGAAGGCACCTGTCCTGTGTAATTAAATTACATCTCATTAGTCTCTTCCTTTCATTCAGAATACAAACAACATAGTATTTTAATGTACAGCATTAGTCATATCTGTTTAATAATTTTTTTATAATTTTATGAAGAGTAAATATTCCATGACTTTTGTTACTGAGATAGATATATTAACCTAAACATTTTCCCTTATTTTTGCTTTTAATTTATAGTTACACTGGAAGAGAAATACACCTGAGGTAATTATAATTCTGCTATATTCCTAATACTTATAAAGGTTTTCATTGCTTCTAAACTCATTAAGTTACTGCTTATTAAAATATGCAGGTTGCTCATTATGTCATGGAAAATAACATTCCTGTTTTATTACTAGTTTCATTTCTATGGTTAGCACATAGTAGACCTAATTACATTGAATACAGGGACACAGTTCTTTGTCTCAGCCTGCATTTTCATCTGACTCTGCTTGATAGTTATTATTTTCAGCTTATTATAGACTATGCCACAAGTAAGAGCAGTCACAACAGCTTGAAGTGATAGACTATTCTAAAATCAGACACTGTTAGTGGGTTTTGTACTTACCTAAATTTTTGCTTGCCATAGCGGAATTTTTTTGCTTTGAATTAGAAGATCCCATATTGTGAAAATATTTTTGGAGCAGCTTAGCATTAGGTGAAAAACATACAAAACCCAACCAAGCAGACTTTCAAAGATTTTGTGTTTTGCCTGAAAAGCCATAGAATCATTGACAATTTATACAGATCCATCTTCAAAGTATTTAGAGATGGTTGTTCAGTTTTTATTCTGTAGCTTTTGTTATAATGTTAAAAATGTGGGTTTATATCTTTATGCCAAGGCAAACTTCAAATAAGGAAGGAACCTGCTAGAAATCTAGAAAAATCATGGCACTGTGGCCTTGATCTAGATGTTTAATAGTCATTAAATATCTTCTCTGAATAATAGATCTCATTTTACTATCAGCACGTTGGTGCATCAAAGAGAGGATTGGATAAAAGTGAACAGAGGACTGATGAAGCATAAATAAAACACTTCATAGTGTTTACAGATTATGCTTTGGCATAATCTTTGGACTTTGTTCCTCCTTCACACCTGTGAAATTCCAAGAAATTATCTTTTTTTCCTGTTACTTTTTCCTGATTGTCAGGCCCCTTCCCATCTCACTTAGTGCTTTTTTTTTTTTATTATACCTGCTCAAAGAGCAATCTGTATATTATTTCCTTGTGGAGAATCCTCTGGAGAGCAGTAGACTTTACTGTGCTGTGCTGTCTACAAGCATCTGGTAAAAGAAAAACTCTTGGGCGGTTCTTGCAATCTAAATATGTAAGAGAGAAATAGGATGAAAAATTTAAGCAGAATGGTGAAGTAACTAGACCAAATACTAAAAAAGCTTGTGGTAAGATAACTCTAAACAACAAGGTGAAAAAAAGGTGAGTCTTGGCCTACTGTCAACTGCACCGTTTCTGGAAACACAAGTGCCATCCCATTGTTAAGAGGCTGTTCAGATATTCTCCCAAAACTGCCAGTCTAGGTGAAGCCTTTCAGAGCGAAAGGAATCATCACTGTATTTTCTTCTGGACCTGTACTGTGCATCAATATGTTAACTTTCTGGGTCAATGTAAGCTTATGGTTACTAAGGATTTTTGGTGACATCAACACACTTTTTATGTCAGCAGCACTGCATATTTTCTCCAGATTTATTTTTTACTTTGCTATCCATATACGGTATCTAGGACCTATGAATGTGAATAGCCCACAGCTATATGGGCAGCAACCAGGAAGGGCCATCTGGACTGTATTCCAAATGCAGTATTTCTATATTGCCCCAGTTAGGGAAATGGCATTGTATTTAAATAGGTGGCTCAGGCTGGGTCACTTTTATGAATTCCCTCCAGCTTTGCAGTTTGTATATCCACGCCATGAGCACAAATTCAACAAAACCAGTTATTCTGATCTAATCTTTTCAGAAACTGAAGAGTTTTTCTCACATTATAGTTGTGCAATGAGCAATCTGAAGACACAGTTCAATTTACTCAAACTAAACCAATAAATACCAATATTGTTATCAGTGGCAATATTTTTTTGCTTTGAAAAGGTGAAGGATGTCACCAATGATGTGCTACAACTTGCTTTGTGTATGCTTGTCAGTGACCTCAGATGAATCTCTAAGTATGTAACGGAAGAAAGGGTTTCATCTGATGAATAGAGGTTATGAGTGCAGATGAAACTTACACATTTTAACATGCCTCTTCACACACATAGCCAGTGCAAGTGAATATTCATCAGCATCAGTTCAAACTCCAATCACAACTCATTTTAGACTCTGAGGAACTGGTAATTTTGGCCTTTGTTATGAAGAAAGAGCAATCATATTACAGAGCTTTCTCATTCTCTTAGTAATGAGTTTAATATGACATTTAGGAAAGTGTTTTTGTGTCTCATGAAACAAGGTTGTTTGTACATTTTTTAATGGAAGCTGCACAAAGGTATATAGCACAAGTAACCAGATCTTTATTTTTTTCTATAAGCTGAATGTGAGTTAAATGTTAAATTACAGTAATTGTGAGCTGTTTTAATATTGCCTATTATGTACTAGGCTTCATTTCAGAGATGGCTTTCCCTTAACTGAATTGGAATTCTGAAGCTGTTATACTACACTATTCCAGAAGGCTAGAGTATTTAGGGATTGCTGTTTCACAGTCAAAATTTCAGTAGCCATTTACTGGAAACCAAATCAAGAATGCCTTTAGAAATATACAATTTTTGCTTGGAGACTGGATACTTAGGAGCTT
This sequence comes from Haliaeetus albicilla, assembly GCF_947461875.1. NCBI lineage: Eukaryota > Metazoa > Chordata > Aves > Accipitriformes > Accipitridae > Haliaeetus > Haliaeetus albicilla. The sequence continues at coordinate 30,777,078 of NC_091490.1, read as the reverse complement.
CAGCTCCTTACTGTCCAACTCTTCTATTTTAATCATATAGACACAGCTGCAGTGGTCCTCTACAAGTGGAAGATGTGTCAGCATCACTTTTCATCTCTGCATCTCATAACATTATGGAAAAAAGAACTGTGTCATTATTTTCAGTTTACCTTTGGAGAAACTAAGGCATGGGAGAACATGATGATTTGCCCACCTCATGGGCAAAGCACAGCAAAAGACAGGACCAACATGGGAAGGTTTCCCCCTGTGGCCTGTCCACATGTTCTTCTGTCCTGCCATGATTGGGGAAAGGAAGCAGTTTCCACACTGGTCATTAAAGCTGAGAGAAAATGTTTAAAGGGAAAGAAAATGTAGAAGTAATAAGTCATTTTAAAATGCTTTAAATACTCATGGATTGACCTGAAATAGAAACACTTTAGCTAAAATCTCAGCTATATCTTCGGGAGGATAAAAGTTGTGAGCAGCCAGTGTGATTCTACTAGCGAATTTGGATATGCTAACACTGCATAAGACAAATTAAGTTCTAGTTAGTATTATTATTTAGTTTAATAATTTCTGAACTTTTAAAGAATCCATATATTTATGAAAAAGATACATGTGGTCACACAGCAATATGGAAAGCAGATATACAGATCTGCTGGTAAAGTTGTGTAATACATTTAACTCATTTAAGTCATATCTTAAGAGAATGCAAGCCACTGTATCTATTGATTATATTTTAGAAAGGCAATGATTTACAATTTCGTCAAGGACCCTGACATAAACAGTAGGATTGCACTGATGAAATGTGTGGATGACAAAAGAAGAGGCCTTGTCACTATAGGGTAATGCACAGAAAGAACTGGATGAGCTCAAAAACTGGAATGAAGTGAAATTCAGTAGGGAAAAATACCATGCTGCGTAACAAGAAGGTATGCTATTAGTGAAAAATAAAAAATGGCTGAAAGAGGTGAGGGGAGAAAATCTCCTAAACCTCTACAGGCTGGGTAGAGACCTGAACCAAGTAAAAGCAATCCTAGGAGTTTTCATGTGAAATATTTCCAGCAGAAGTACTTGTGCAAGTGTCCTGGTTTAGGATGGGATAGAGTCAATTTTCTTTCTAGTAGCTGGGATAGTGTTAATGGTTTGGATTTAGCATGAGGAGAATGTTGATAACACACTGATGTTTTCAGTTGTTGCTAAGTAGTGTTTATACTAAGAAGTCAAGGATTTTCCAGCTTCTCATGCTCAGCCAGCAAGAAGGCTGGAGGGACACATGAAGTTGGGAGGGGACAAAGCTAGGACAGCTGACCCAAACTGGCCAAAGGGGTATGATGTCCATACCATGTGACGTCATGCCCAGAATATAAACTGGGGGGGAGTTGGCTGGGGGTGGTGGGTCACTGCTCAGGAACTAACTGGGCATCGGTAGGTGAGTGGTGAACATTGCATTGTGCATCAATTGTTTTGTATATTCAAATCCTTTTATTATTATTAATGTAATTTTATTATTGCTATTCTTATTGTTATTATTTTCTTCCTTTCTGTCCTATTAAACTGTCCTTATCTCAACGCACGAGTTTTACTTTTTTTCCCCAATTCTTTCCCCTTCCCAGTGGGTGGGGGGTAAGTAAGTGAGCGGTTGCATGGTGCTTAGTTGCTGGCTGGGGTTAAACCACGTCACCAAGGAAGTATTTGTCCTTCTGAGGTTTGGGCTGCCTCATGGGTGATTAAGGAAATACAGAGGAGTCATGATTATGATGTTGGGAACTAAATTTCAGGAAAGGTACTATTGCTGTCTGTATTGGGTTTACATGGCAAGGTTTTGGTAGCAGGGGGGCTGTGAGAAAACACCAGAAGCTGCTGCTGTGTCAGACACAGCCAGTTCCAGCCAGCTTCAAGATGGACACACTACTGGCCAAAGCTGAGCCCATCAGTGACACTGTGATAACATATTTAAGAAAGAGTAAAAATTGCTGTGCAGCAACTGTGAAAGAGGCGGAAGAAGATGTGAGAGAAACAGCCCTGCAGACACCAATGTCAGTGAAGAAGGAGGGGGAGGAGCTGCTCCAGGTGCCCGAGAAGAGATTCCCCTGAAGCCCGCAGGGAAGACCATGGTGAGGCAGGCTGTCCCCCTGCAGCCCACGGAGGTCCACGGTGGAGCAGATATCCACCTGCAGCCCAGGGAGGACCCCACGACGCAGAAGGTGGAGATGCACTGAAGGAAGCTGCAGCCCATGGAGACCCCATACAGAAGCAGGTTTCTGGCAGGACCTATGGCCCATGGGGGACCCACACTGGAGCATTCTGTGACTGAAGGACTGCACCCCATGGAAAGGACCCATACTGGAGCAGTTTGTGAAGAACTGCAGCCCATGGGAAGGACCCATGTTGTAGAAATTTGTGAAAGACTGTCTCCCATGGGAGGGATCCCATGCTGGAGCAGGGAACGAGTGTGAGGAGGAAGGAGCAACAGAGACAACGTGTTATGAACTGACTGTAACCTCCATTCCCTGTCCCCCTGCACCACTTGTAGGGGGGAGGTAGAAGAGTCAGGAGTGAAGTTGAGCCTGGGAGGAAGGGAGAGGTGTGGGGAAGGTGGTTTTAGGGTTTTTTTATTTCTTACTATCCTACTCTGTTACAAGTAATTGGCAATAAATTAAATTATTTTCCCCAAGTCAAGACTGTTTTGCCCATGACGGCAATTGGTAAGTGATCTCCCTGTTCCTATCTTGACCCATGGGCTTTTTCATCGTATATTCTCCCTCTGTCCTGTTGATGGAGAAGGAGTGATTGAGCAGCTTTGTGGGCACCTGGTGGTCAGCCAAGGTCAACCCACCACACTGTCATCAGCAAGGTCTATTATATTATTTCCAGGTGATAGAAACAGATTCAAGAAGACCTCCACAGACACTTAAATGTAATCTTTACCTTAAAATAGCTTGTTTATATCAAAGTCTGATCGATGCAGGTTAGTTTAGAGGAAAAACTCTAAAGGCCTCTAACTGGGTCTTTGTTATTGGAACACACATCAATATATAGAAATTTAACATAGAAGTGCATCAGAATTCATCTTCTGAATTTTCTAGCCTCTTTCTTGCTAGCAAGACTGTAAAGAGCTCATTAACTGAATTCATTTAACTTTTCTTATGCATTTATTGATTCACTTATAATTATTGTTATAAGAGTCTAATTAGTATGATTGATACTGACATCTGCTACAATGAAGTGCTTTTGATCTATTATGACTGTGGAAGAATATGCTTTTACAATTTCTTTCCGACTCTAAATGTGCAGGTTTCATTTTTTTGTAAGAGAAGGGCCAGTTATCACCCATCCTTTTAGGAACCTTAAAGGTTTGCTCCAGGGATGGAAGAATTCTTTGGGGTTATGAATTCAGGAACAGCTACATCAGAAGTACACAGGAATGTTTACTGACTTACTAAGGACATTGCAAGGACCTGAGGAACTGGAAGTAGGACTGTCCAGACTGTCCGCCTTTCTCCTAAAGGCGATAATGATTTCTGTGTTGCAACACTTTTTATATTGAAGAGTGCTTTGGTCTCAGCAGGACTACAGACTCAGTTCACTTAATAAAGTTAGATGTCATAAGAAGAGCTGGAAACTCTGATGTAAGGAGCAGATGGGACCTCCATGTCCCCCTCCGAAAAACCCCAAACCCCACACTCTGTGTGCTGAACTTCTGAAACCAAAGAATTACCTTCCGTGCACCAATTTTCTCACTTCTCCATGTAGCAGTTGGTATGTGATAGCTTTAACATGCTATTCCATTTTTATTGACACTGAGTTTGCCCATGAGTAATTCTAGTTCATATATTAAAAAATAAAACAACAAAAAAATCCAAAACCAGCAAGCAATGTTTATAGAAAGTGCACTGACTAATATTTCTCTACCCAATAGGCCTTCAAGTTCATCTGTCTTACTTTGCTTCTTCACAGAGATGGTCCTTAGCCTGTGATACTTTGTATTTCCTGACAACTTGAGTAGATTTTCAAGGAAGAAACATCCTTCTTAACAATTCATGCTCTAACATAACCTCAAACAAACTTTGTTGGTGGTACTAATAATCTTATCCTTTCATTATTCCCCTTCTGATTTTTAGTGGGAGGGACTTGCCTTCATCACAGCAATCTTAGCTGCGTAACATATTTAGACTGCCTGTAATTCTGGATTAAAAATGAACTAAAAATAGAATCTCTCTCCTGGTAATTCTTTTTGTTCATAAGAGGAGTTAGTTTCATTTTGGTAGCCAAAAATTGAGTTCTTCATATCTCATCTGAGATACCAGATTTTGCTATTCTCCAAATCATAGTACTTATTCCTGCAGGATTTCCCTCAAGATAAAGAACTCATTATTTTATTTTTTTCTCTTAAAAAGTAATTCTGAAAGCAGAGATTAATTTAAAAAAACCGTATTGTTTCATAGATAGCTTCAGACTTTTTGGAAGATGCACAAATTTTAGAAACTAAATACTCTCTTTACTCTGGATTAAATATATATTGGTTTGGGGGTTTGTTGGGTTTTGGGGGATTTTTTTTTTTTTTTTTAAATAAATATAACACAAACCTTCTTTCACCTTACCATGTGTTAAAACATGGCAGTACACATCTGAGTGCATGGCCTTCCAGAACTCTGCAATCCTGCTGGGATTTCAGCCCCTCTGGTGTAATGTAACATTCCATGTTAGAAAAAAAAGTAGTAATTCACACAAGCCAGAACTAATTCAATGGTTTTACGTCTGTATCTGATGTAAAAATGATAAGGAACTTGAGTCAGCACTTCATGGGAAAGCTGTTATGTAAATGTATAACTATTGTGCTGAAAAAAAGGCATTAGACATGCATGATTATTGGAAAAGAAGATGGCAAGTATGGGATGGATAAATGCTTTGTACATGAAGAAGCCAGTATAAATGGTGTACTTCTTATCTCTACCCTAGTGACCCTACTGGCATGATAAATCATGGATTGGCTTTTACTTTTTAATGAGTATCACTGGTTCATTCACTAATGTCATAAAAGTTCAACTGTTTAGAAATCCTGCACTCAAGACTGAAGAGAACTCAGTGAAGAATATCATTATACAGGTATGACCTCCTTCATAACATGTACAAGATTCAACCTGGGTAGAGTAAAAAGGAAATAAAAATGATCCTACCATTCTAGACTGCCTTGGGGAAGTATATGGTTTTAAAAATAAACTCTGAGCACAACTACAGAATAAAGCCTTTGGGGAGAAAGCCAACCGTATCCTGGGCTGCATCAAAAGAAGCATGACCAGCAGGTGGAGGAAGGCAATTCTCCCCTTCTACTCTGCTCTTGTGAGAAGCCACTTGGAGTACAGCTCTGGGGTCCCCAGCATAAGAAGGACATGGACCTGCTGGAGCAAGTCCACAGGAGGGCCAGAAAGATGCTCAGAGGGCTGGAGCACCTCTCCTTTGAGGACAGGCTGAGACAGCTGGGGTTGTTCAGCCTGGAGAAAAGAAGGCTGCAGGAAGACCATAAAGCTGCCTTCCAGTATTCAAAAGGGCCTACCAGAAAGCTGGAGAGGGACTTTTTACAGAGGCATGTAGTGATAGAACAAGGGCTAATGGCTTTAAACTGAAAGAGGGTAGATTAGATTAGATATAAAGAAGAGATTCTTCACTGTGAGGGTCGTGAAACCCTGGAACAAGGTGCCCAGAGCGGCTGTGGATGCCCCATTCCTGGGAGTGTTCAAGGCCAAGTTGGATAGGAACTTGAGCAACCTGGTCCAGTGGAAGGTGTCCCTGCTCATGGCAGGGGAGTTGGAACTAGTTGATCTTTAAGGTCCCTTCCAACCCAAACCATTCTATGATTCTGTGATTTGAGTTAGATAGTGTAAAGGATAGATCTATACATTGAATGCAGAGAATCACAAGCTATAACTGCAAACATTTGAAGCTAGCGGAAAATGTCAGAAATATCACTCAGAGATTTAACTGCAAAGTCTAAACCCTTGTCTTAGTGCTGCAGAGAAAGCAACTCAGAATGTTGCTATGTTGATGAGCCATATAATAAATAGTCACTGTTTTGTTTCTTCATTATAACTTCCCACAAGCCACACCTGACTATGATGTCTTTTGTAGCGTGCAATTAAATGCTTCAACCTTCTTTTTGTTGTTGTTGTTTTAATCGTATTACTTTCTTCCTGTCATTATAAACTTCATTCATGTCCCATATCATCTTTACTATTTATTCAATAGAAATTATAACTGCATCCTTAGAAAAAGAAGATGCATTTCTTGATCTCTCAAGTCAGAGAATAAAACCCATCCTTCTTGGAGAAGTAGCCTGAGATGATCCTTTTACTGACTGGCATGAAGAAATTCAGTTGTCTGAGATGAGTGGGAGGAATCCCATAAGAAGAGAATAGAAATGGGATTACTGTAATATTTGACAACAGTGAATGGATTCTCCTAGTGAAACCAGAACTTAAAATGTAAAAACACCAAGACGGAGACACCTTGCTGTAAGGTAACACATAGAGAAAGAAGGATCTATGCTGTCTTAAAGAAAAAAGTTGTTCATATAGGTGGACAGAGAAGCATCTTAAGTAAGAGATTACAGTAAAATCCTATGGGATTTCAAGTATAGCTGTCAGCTAGAGTTAAACAATCTGTCAGTTGATCCAAGGAAGGAAGATATTTCAGGAGCAGTTGAAGGAAAGCAGAAATTGAGAAGTGTAATTTATTTAGATGTCATCATGGTTACTACACTACCCTAGCCTGTTTAAAATGCTCTATGAGACATGGTGTACATGGAAGGAGGTCTTGTGGCCTGTGAGAGGACCTGAACATCATGTCCTATTGCACCCCAACCTTTCTCAGGAGACTGTCAAGATGTTTTGTGCTTTTGCTTTCTTTTTCTATTAAATTGTCTTTAGCTTGATTGTGCCTTTACTTTTATTTTTCTCTTATGAACATGATAAAAATAATTGCCATGGGGCACATTTGCCCTTATTTACAGGGAAGCAAACCCATATAGCCTTCTTGTACTGTTTCTGTTGTTTCATTATTGTCTTGAAGTAGTGAGATATCTTCTTTTATACATGTAATATGTATATGTATAGATCTACAAAAAAACCTTGAAAAAATGTAGAATATATATATTTATGTTTCCAGCACTGACAGAGTGGTTTCTTCTTAAGCTGCCTGAAGTTATGAAAAACACTTACATTAAGGCAGCAGGCTCATTATTGGAATAGAGCTCTATCATTACCAAGTCACACTCCAGGTGTTCATTCCCACTCCAATTCTGTGACAAATTAGTAATTCTATGAGTGCTCATATGGCAACTGCTATGACGGCAGATCCCTTACTCCTGTGGCTATGGCAATAGCATATCATGGGGTTAGCAATTGTCTTGATTTCCCATAAGTAATAATAAGAATAGACTGCTGCCTTTCTAGTAGAAGTTTATTGAGCAAGGAGGACATTAGAAGATACTTCTACTTAGATTGGGATAGTTTAAAATGGGCTTTCCACTTAGTTACAAATTTTTCCCCAAGGAACCTGAAATGGGCTTACCCAAATTATAGGCTACTCCCTTGCTGCTCTTGACCTTAAAATAGATGCAAAGAAAAAGAGAATAAATGCCCCCTTTAGAGTAAAAAAAAAAAACAGATATGAGTCTATAGAACATTCACAATATTTTTTTTTATTCTATTACGATTTGAAAGCTTTCACTATTGGTGTGAACTGAAAACTGTATTACAAGGTTTACCTGCATCAGCCAGACTGGTGGTCCATTTAAGGGCCTAACATTGAACCACTGAGTTCAATCTGACTCCAACAGCATGTATCAAGACTAAGCCATGAGTACTTAATGTGTTCTTTAATGTAAGGGTGAAAACTCACAAAAGAAAGTAAAAGAACCAAGTATCATCAGAAATGAGAGCACTAACAGGGATATGTGGTAAAGTGTTTGGGAGACAAGACTATGTGTAAAAAAAAAAGAAAAAGAAAAAAAAGAGGTGATTGTTTATACCTTGAATTAATCAGTTCTGACTTCTGCTATCCTGCCTGCTCAATAAACTTTAACTAGGAACGTAGCATTACACTTTTCTTATTACATATGGGAAATCAATGTGATTGCTAACCCCACTAAATGTTATTAGCATAAACACAAGAGTAAGGGATCTGCCATTTTAACAGTTGCCATATGAGCACTCCTCAGAAATTAGTGCTTGTCTGTCACAGATTTCAGGCACTGAAAATGAGCACCAGGGGTTGGATGGGATAAGGACTGAATTTTATCCTATTAATGTGCTTGCATGAACTTCAGAGCTAACACAGTTCTCTATTTTTCTTTTTCTTTTTTTTTTTCTTTCTCTCTTTAGATTTTGTTAATGTGGAAACTGCAGTCTCAGCTTTGAGATTTTACTGACCAGTATGGGATTTTTGATATTTGGAAAAATAATCGCCCTAAAACCCCTTTCTGTTCTAATGGATCTAAATGTTTCTACCTCTCAGGTACCAAATATGAGCCTTTTTAAAGGCTGCTATGAGGTCATCAGAATAAGAGAACTGATGGATATTAAGAAGCTAACTTCTTTCATTTTCTTTAGTACTCAGCTAAACAAGTATAAAAAAGGGCATAGAGCCCAAGCACTTTTCATAATTTTAGCACACAAAGATGTGATGACATCCTTCAAGTAGACAGACACAGTGCTCTCTGTTCAACACTTCTGCTATAAACACCCAGGACATCCAGGAGCAGCAGGAGTTATTTTAGAAACTATCTATGTCTTCTGCCTATAACCCGCTTCAAACACATGAGTAGCAGATGGCTTGGTTTAACAGGATTTTTAAAATAATGTATCTATCTTGCTTGTACCTCACCTTTGAAATTCTTTCTTGCCTTTAAAACCTTCATCTGAAATAATTTGAACTGTTGATCTTTAGCACTCATCACAAGGCCTTCTTTTCCTCCAGATTCTCTGAAAGTGTAGGGGCATAGACAAGATGAAACAGATCTTGGAGGAAGCATAGTGCATGAACTGTTGTTACACTGCTTTGGTATGACTGGATTTGTGAGGGGTCAGAGGGAGAGGTTCACAAGTAGAAGGGCCAAGAATGATAGACAGGTCTTGTTTCATCTTCAGAAACTGAAATAAAAGGGGAACTACAGAAATGCTACTGGGAATATCTACAAACAATATGAGAAAACTGTTTAGAAAACATGTTCCTTAAAAGAAATCATGCTATACATATTCTAAATAAGATTCAGAAACCACATTCTTTACCTGAAGGTGGTTTTTGGTGATTTTGGTTTGGTGTTTGTTTTGTTTCATTGATTTTTTTTTTAATTAGATAACATTTTACTTAGGACAAATAATGAAAATGTTTTTCTTAAGGGGGAATTCCAGAATAATGGTGCTTTAGAAAAACCATCTCTTAACAGCAAACATTTCATGTTCATCCACTGTGGTTACAGTCTACCAGGTATATAACTATATTTATAATTTTAAAATTTTTGGTATCTAGTTTCTTGTCACCCTTGGCATTTATTTTATTTATTTGGTTGCTTCATTATGAGGGTGTGGTTCATGATTATTCTTTCCTTGAATAAGAAACTTTACAATTATACTGAATTATGCTATCATGTCAAGCTGGTAGAATTTAGTATTTAATAAATTAACAGATCAATCTGCCTTCTTCGTCTCCAGTTTATAAATTATTCACAAGTTCATCTTTTTTTTCCTCTGTTGTCTACATAATCATTGGTGAAAAAATGTGTTGCCCACCAGATCTATCTTATAGTTACTTAAAAAAAAAATTAAGAAAGGAAGCTGGAGTGCATCAAATATACACATAAATAATTCTTTAATATGGTATTCTGGAGCACTTTGCTGTCTTAAAAATTCTAAAACTAAATACATTCTTAAAAAAATCTCACTGAATTTTCAAAATAAAGAGAAAAAAGATAAAAGAGAGAACTTCAAATGTAAAAACCAATGAAATCTAACGGTAAAAACCTTGTAGGCAAAGCAGAGGCCTGTTGCACCTATAAAGGAGAAAAAGATTAAGGAAGATACAATTAATATTTAATTGCCTTGAACCCAGACATAAGCACACTAATCTG